>NC_133341.1:36932789-37248623 GCF_030506205.2 Paramisgurnus dabryanus | reverse complement strand
TTAAAATTATATAAATAAATTATAATTATATTTAAATATAAAAATGTATATACACATGTTCTTAAATATATACTTGCATCTGTGTGTATTTTTATATGCATAATTATTGTACAGAGTACACAAACACATATGTAAACAAAACCTTTTATTCTGCAAACGTTTAGTTACGGTTAGTCGCGATTAATCGTTTTGTAGCCCTTTTTTTTTTTTTACCATGGCATCTAAGAATTTTTAATGTTTTTGAATAGGGCATTTACTACCGGTACCCCACCTGCACCAAGATATCATCATTCTGCCGTTGTGTATGGAAGCAGCATGTTTGTTTTCGGTAGGTTAACCTTACAGTTACACATGTCCTTTGATGCTGCTTGCTCTCTTCGTTCCTATGCATGTAATGTTTTGTTTGTTAAATTATAGGTGGCTACACCGGAGACATATATTCAAACTCTAACTTGAAAAATAAAAATGATCTGTTTGAGTACAAGTTCGCCACCGGACAGTGGACAGAATGGAAGGTGGAGGGACGGTAAATCACTGTAGTTTCTCATCTCTGATAGGATATATAGAGTATAATAATCTTTTTTTTTTGTCTGAAAGATGTTTATACTTTTTATTTTAGCTTGGTTGCCAGATCTGCCCATGGAGCCACAGTCTATAATGACAAACTCTGGATTTTTGCTGGATATGATGGAAATGCCAGGTTAATGTTGTTTCTGCCCTTTACAATGCACAACTTACCACTCAATCATTCACAAACAAATGTATTGCAAATCAAAATGTTGAGATTAAATGTTACTATTCGTTAATAGGCATAAATATTCTAATTCTTTTAAATAGGCTGAATGATATGTGGACCATAAGTCTTCAGGACCGTGAGCAGGCATACTGGGAAGAGGTGACTATGATTTATACAAAGTTGAATTATATAAGTGTTAGATTACATTTACATTTAGGTTTTTAGAAGTTGCTTTTATTCGAAGCAAGAAAACAAGCCATTCTTATGCATTAATATGAGAAGTGTTGTACAAAGTTACTTTCCGCTTCGGCATTCTTTAGAGACAGCCTGTTTAGGGAGAAAGATGTTTTTTTAACATTAACACAAACTTCTGCTAGTGAAAATATGTTATGCTGTTTCTTATGTATTGCTTTTTTGTCACTTAGATTGAACAAAGTGGTGAAATTCCCCCCTCCTGCTGTAACTTCCCTGTAGCCGTATGTCGGGATAAGATGTTTGTCTTTTCCGGCCAGAGTGGAGCCAAGATCACCAACAACCTCTTTCAGTTTGAATTCAAAGGCCACATGTTAGTATAGCAGTGACAGTGTTGTCACATGAAATTTTATACTGTATGTCAGCGGTTTTCAAAGTGTCGGGCGTGGAGCAGTCAGAAAAAGCTGTGTTTAACCTTATGCAGCATGATGCAGACCGATCAAAATATGATGTCAAACTACCGCAAGAGCGTATGAATGTGTATGAAAGCACAGCTGAAATGCACAGGTTTTGAAACTTTTGCGATACTTTGATGTCATACGCTGATCGGTCTACACAGCACCATATGAAGTTAAACACACCTATATGCTTCTCTGTGCCAATGTGTACATTGTGTCAAAAGAGAGACCCACTGTCTTTGACTTTAAATACTCTTGCTGTATGTATTGTGTACATGTGAGTAGAGGTGTAATATTTGTAGTCGGCTGATTACTGTTTTGTCTTTTGCAGATGGACCCGTATCCCAACTGAGCACTTGCTACGTGGATCCCCTCCACCACCCCAGAGGCGCTATGGACACACAATGGTGGCATTTGACCGTCACCTGTATGTGTTTGGAGGGGCGGCCGACAACACACTGCCTAATGAACTTCACTGCTATGACGTGGACTCGCAGACTTGGGAGGTCATTCAGCCCAGCACAGACAGTGAGGTATAGAAGAACATTAAAGAATTACAGAAACACACGAGCCAATATGTTTATTACATACATTTCGGAGAAGTCAAGAAGGAAGAAGTCTTCCATTATGTTTGTGGCATTTTTGTTTTTTCTAACCGTCATGTCAATTTCTGTCAGATGCCTAGTGGGAGGCTGTTTCATGCAGCGGCTGTTATCCACGATGCCATGTACATCTTTGGGGGGACCGTGGACAATAACGTCCGCAGTGGAGAAATGTACCGATTTCAGGTGAGATTAATTATAAAAAAATATATAAAATTAATTACAATTTAACAAATTGTCTAAACAGTTAAAATTACTTTATTTTTGTTTTAGTTTTCCTGCTATCCAAAGTGCACACTTCATGAGGACTATGGGAAGCTGTGGGAAAACCGTCAGTTCTGTGATGTAGAGTTTATCTTGGGGGAGGTTAGTTTTAATATATGCATTTAAATAAATGCACTTAAATTGCATTTGAAATTATACATTTTATGTTGTTTTAAATAATTGCCTACAATATTTGTGAGCCTGGACCACAAAACCAGTCATAAGTTGCACGGGTGTATTTGTAGCAATAGCCAACAATACATTCTATAGGTCAACATTATAGATTTTTAATGCCAAAAATCATTAGGATATTAGGTAAAGATCATGTTCCATAAAGATATTTTGTACATTTCCTACCGTGAAATTAAAAATGTATTTCCTACCGTATTACAAATGTATTAATTATAAGTAATATGTGTTGTTAAGGACTTCATCTGGACAACTTTTAAGGAGATCTTCTCAATATTTAGAGTTTTTTGCACCCTCAGATTTTCAAATAGTTGTCCTATCCTAGCAGCTTATTTATTAATATTTTAGATTATATATGAACCTCAATAAAAAAAAATTACCCTGGTTTTGTTGTTCAGGGCCACATGTTATAATTAAATTACAGTATTTTCTGGACTATAAGTCGCGGTACTCTGACTGTCCAAAATGCCATTTGTGCTCACAGAGGGAGGAAAAGGTTCTTGGTCACATTGCCATAGTAACAGCTCGCTGTAAGTGGCTCCGAAAGAAAATCCTACAGGCGAGAGATCGACAGAAACAGGTTTATTTTCCTTTTTGAACGTGCATGTACATAATCAAAAAATAAACAGAATACTAGTGAGAAATTTCAAAGAAATGACATTATTTAATGACATATATAACTATTTATATTGGGTATTGCATTTTTTTTATTTAAAAAGTCTTGATTTAAATATTTTTGTAGAGGATTAAACAGGAAGGCAATGAGGAGGGTGAGGAGTCCGGCGGTCAGAAGCAAAGCTCTGGGAGTAGGCGGTCCTCCACAGGACCTCCTTTATTAGAAGTGTCAATCAGAGAGGCTGACGCTCAACCGTTTGAGGTTTTGATGCAGTTCCTGTACACAGACAAAATACAGTATCCACGCAGAGGTGTGTTACTTTGAAAACTGTACAATACTTATTGATGCAGTGCGTGTCCCACATCTGCTGTACATGTCGTGTACTTGTCATGGCTCTCTGCAGGTCATGTCCAGGATGTGCTGTTGATCATGGACGTTTATAAACTTGCTCTGAGTTTTAAACTGTCCAGACTGGAACAGCTCTGTGTTCAGTACATTGAAGCATCGGTGGACCTGCAGAACGTCTTGAGTGTTTGTGAAAATGCAAACAAACTTCAGTTGGACCAGCTTAAGGTAAAGAGACATTGGACGCTCCATCCATCCATGGCCGTGTATTAAGATGCATTTTGGTCATGATGAGAGAGACTCATTCCCATTCATATTCAGAGTACTGCTGCTTGTGTTGTTAGTAAACATGCTAGACAACTTTTAGCCAAAATCTGTAAAAAAAAAAAATGGCAGCTGACATCTTGTGGCAGTGACATCATTTGTAGCCAGAGTCTGCGCTGTAGTAATCGTGAGGTGGAGCAGCGGTATCAAGGCTCCGCCCATTTCCCTGTTTAACTCAATCACAGTCACACAAATCATGTCGTCACACCCCTTTTTAATAGCATCTTATAACTAAAACCAAACATACTGTAAAACACTTAAAAGTACATCAGCGTGATAAGAAATAACTAAAATAAAAGAAACAATCTTTGGGAAAAATTCACAAACAAAAAAAATCTAATTGTCTTCTATCTCTCTGTTTCCGTCTTTCAGGAACATTGTCTTAATTTTGTCGTGAAGGAGAGTCACTTTAACCAGGTTATCATGACTAAGGAGTTTGAACATCTGTCCACACCACTGATTGTGGAGATAGTAAGACGCAAACAGCAGCCACCGCCGAGAATATATTCTGATCAGCCAGTTGATATAGGTATAAATAAACATGATCTTTCCCCGCAAACACACATGCAGTTATGCTCAGATTGCTTTAAAAATCATTTCGGTGTTTTCTTTACGTTTTAGGCACATCTCTTGTGCAAGACATGAAGGCTTGTCTGGAGGGGGCGGGGCATGAGTTCTGTGACATCATCCTTTTGCTTGACGGTCATCCACGCCCCGCACACAAGGCCATACTGGCCGCTCGCTCCAGGTGACTTAAAACTTTGGTCTAATGACTTTAACAGCAAGTCGACAAACCTATTTTACTATAAAAACAGTACCTTGGTTAACCAGTTGATTTTTTTTCTTTTCAGTTATTTTGAGGCAATGTTCCGCTCCTTCATGCCAGAAGATGGGCAGGTGAATATTTCCATAGGAGAGATGGTTCCCAGCACGCAGGCTTTTGAATCCATGCTACGCTATATCTATTATGGAGACGTAAACATGCCTCCGGAAGACTCGCTGTATCCTTTCACACTGCTCTGGACTCTCAAGTTTTTTTTCAAAATGCTATAAATCTATTGAATCAAAATATAAATGTGCATTCATCTTTGCCATGTTATATTAATTTAGTTGGCGAGTGGTATACACTGCTTAAAAAATTTAACATTAATGGCATTAATCAAAACACTTACTTTGTCATATTAAGAACACTGTCATTGATCAGCTGTAAGATACTTTGGTCCTGCTCGATTTTCGTTGACTTTGAGTAAAATAATGGAAAGTTTTTCATAAGATCACCTGGGGTCAATGTGTTAGCTTGACAGAAGCTTGATGCTGTCGTGTGAGTACAAGCAACAGCTGGCATTTTTCCTTCGCCCGAATGCTTTTCACGTAAACTATTCGATTTTGAAGGCTTTTGTTCCTTCCACGCCACAGAAAACCACCAAAGGTTTATTAATGGCATCAAATTATTATTTTGTTTTTGTTTGTTTGTTGATCACGAAGTATAAAGTAGATGAGGAAAACTAGGATTCTGTGTGTATTCAAAGCGCTGCCATTGTTGTTTACAATGCGTGGAATGGTGCGCTGTGATTGGTTGAGCGGATTTATTGCATTCCTCAGACAAGGAGGACTGGCGTTTATTGCGTTTTGGGAAAAAAATTGAGAAAAGATGACAGAATAACACGGCGGATATCGGATTATGCGTAAAATTAAGAATTTACTTTTTAACTCTTTCACCGCCAGCGTTTTTAAAAAAAGTTGCCAGCCAGCGCCAGCGTTTTTCATGATTTTCACTAAAGTTTAATGCCTTCCAGAAAATGTTCTTCTTTAAATATATAAACATACAATATACCAAATGAAAGAACACATTTTAAGCAAAAAGCAGAGATAATTCCATTTTTGTGACGGACTTTTCATAGAGATCCCATTCAGAGCGATCTTTAAAACAGACACGGACATGCAGCAGCTTGCCATAGGGCAATACTTCCGGGTTTAAAAAGTTGCGGAAGGGCGCCACCTGGTGGATAATAGCGGTATTGCGGAAAGAGGGAAAATCTCGTTATTGGCGGGGAAGCGTTTTCTCTTAATTGACGAGATATCTCGTCAATGGCGGTGAAAAAGTTAATACTGACCTGATACAATACTGATTTTGGCGGTAACTAATTTTTTAAAAATGGTATTTATCATGTTTTGAAACCAAACTCTTAATTTATAACTTGCCAAATCGTAATTAAATGCAGTCCTGTCTCCATTTTCTAAGCATGCCTTGTTTTATTTACTGTTGTTTACTAGGTTATCAATACCACCGAACAACTTGATTGAAACGCACCTAATTAGTTTGTTTTACTTTTTGTGCGAATTTCAAAAAGAAATTGCTTCACGTTTTGATAGAAACCCAGTTATGGGTTGCTCCCGAAAGTCACGTGTCATTTGCATAAACTTAAATTCTGACGTGTAGCTGCTCAACACGCCCACTTCCTGTCACCAACAGTCACTGTTCCACACATTGCCGGAAGTCAAGCTTTCATTGAAATTAACAAGATCGTGTCGCTACACCGTAGCTAGTATAGAAACTGCATGCAGCATTATTGTACAGACTCTATTCAAATTCGAATTGTAGAAGTCTTATGCATCTTCTGTGTTTACAAACTTTATACATAGTTTTTAAGAATTTAATTTTGAAAGATTAAAGGAATCGTCTACTCATTTTCAATATTAAAATGTTATTACCTTAACTAAGAAGAGTTGATACATCCCTCTATCATCTGTGTGCGTGCACGTAAGCGCTGGAGTGCGCTGCGACACTTCGATAGCATTTAGCTTAGCCCCATTCATTCAATGGTACCACTCAGAGATAAAGTTAGAAGTGACCAAACACATCAACGTTTTTCCTATTTAAGACGAGTAGTTATACGACCAAGTTTGGTTGTACTAAATCAAACGTAGCGCTTTTCTAAGCGGATTTAAAAGAGGAACTATCGACTCTGCGCAGTAACACCCTCCCTCTCCCATTAAGAGAGGGAGAAGGGGAGCGGATTTTTCAGGTGAGTTGAGGTACTCCCAAAAGTGCTGTTCCGCCATACAATATAGTTCCTCTATTAAATCCGCTTAGAAAAGCGCTACGTTTTATTTTGTACCACCAAACTTGGTCGTATAACTACTCGTCTTAAATAGGAAAAACGTTGATGTGTTTGGTCACTTCTAACTTTATCTCTGAGTGGTACCATTGAATGAATGGGGCTAAGCTAAATGCTATCGAAGTGTTGCAGCGCACTCCAGCGCTTACGTGCACGCACTAAGATGATAGAGGGATGTATCAACTCTTCTTAGTTAAGGTAATAACATATTTTAATATTGAAAATGAGTAGACTATTCCTTTAAAAGACCCACTGCATTGCCTTGAGTTGACGTAAGTTCCATCGAAACAGGAAGTAAGGGTGGGTCATATTGTGTTTTTACATCACAGATGGGGATCTGATAGGAAGCTGAAGTGCAGAACGATGTCATAAAATCGTTGATCCGTATTGGCGCAAATAAGGAACTCTTCAATGCTTTTGTTTTCGAAATGCATATTTCCCAAATTTTTTGGTGCACACTACTTTATAGATCTTTAAGTCTGACTTGTTCATATTAAAAGCCAAAAAACTACAATTTTGATTTTATGGTCACTTTAAATGTTAAAAAATGGTGATATTATAACATTTGCATTCCTGAACTCTAGCACAGATATCTTTTCGCAGCACCTTATTACTACGGTTTCTCCAACAACAGACTTCAGGCCTACTGCAAGCAGAACCTGGAGATGAATGTTACTGTAGAAAATGTCTTACAGGTGTGTGTGTGTGTGTGTGTGTGTGTGTGTGTGTGTGTGTGTGTGTGTGTGTGTTTACATCCACAGTTTAACCCTGTAATAAAGTACAGCAGTCACATTAATTTTTTTCTTTGCTCTCAGATCTTGGAGGCCGCAGATAAGACTCAGGCTCTAGATATGAAGAAACACTGCCTGCATATAATCGTCCATCAGTTCACCAAGGTGGGTGTGCTATTGACCACAGCTTTAAGCGTGTGCTGGCTGCCTCGCTAACATACGTCCTCAAGACGACCAGTGTGATGTGAAGAACCACTGCAAACTCTTGACTTTAGCATGTATAATACAGACCATGGTTGTAACTACATTAAATATGTAAGGCCTGTTTCACACGTAGCGAAGTTATGGTCTTCACACTGTCCGCACGATTGGACAGCAGTGAAAGTGGAGTTGGATTGAGTGGCACGTGATTGGCTGCTTTATAAAGCCGAATCTTTTGACTTAGCCCTATACTGTAAATGTAATTGTCAACAGTCTTTTAATTAGCAAGTTTGTACGTTTTTATTTAAATGGCCTATTTTATAACTTAGTAATTTGTTCTAGTTGACTTCAATAGCCATAAAACCAATCTTCTGGTTTAGTTTTTATATTTAAAGACCTTTAACATTGAGTGAAAAGACGCCAAATAATTGTAGTATTTTATAAATGCCAGCGAGTGCCTTTATGAAAGTTATTTACATAAAATATTTTATATTCTGGTGCTGTTAGCCTCTCAGCTTCTTTTGGCTGTCTATTTTTTGTGTTCTCTTGCATGGCCTTTGTTGTTTACCATTTATTTCCTCGGTTCTCCTTCCTTCCCTAAAGGTGTCCAAGCTTCCCAACCTGCGATCGCTCAGCCAGCCACTGCTGTTGGACATCATTGACTCCCTGGCATCCCACATATCAGACAAACAGTGCACTGAGATGAGTTCTGATATATAGTATGTCCTTGCCTCTCCCATCCCTTCCCATTTACTTTAAACTCATTTAATCTTTTTTCCGTTCCGTCTTATATGTCCACCACTCCATCCAATACATATAATTTTGCCTCATACCCGTCCATGATAAGATTGCATCCTGTGTTTCGCTTTTGATTACCTTCAAGTATCTAATTTTAGTTGTCTGTTCGAAACATTATTTAATACGCCATACATTAAAGTTTTTTGTATTATGTTTCCAGGTTTTACCACATTTTATCACAATTTCAAAAGAAATTGTACTTGTTTGCATTACAGACCAAAATTTTCTCTTTTTTTTCGTATAAAAATATTTCTTTTTTTATTTGTATATTGAATATTCTCTTGTCTTGACTTGACTTAGGTGGTGTCTTGACTGACAGTCGTAACTTTAACATCATATAACAACAATTAATGATGGATTGTATTTACCCTGTGAGTTCTGTTTTATATGATATCCTGCACTTTATGAATATAGTAGTACAGACTTATTTATTCCTAAACCTTGTAGTAATGTTGCTATTGTTATGACGTGTAACGCCAGCACTCATCATTACAATGTAAGAGTATAATTATGTGGATCAATACAACTGTCAACATCAAGACTCTTGTATACCATAACCATAAAAATAAATCCAAGTTATCTGTTGTTCATGTGGGAACTATGCCTTAATAAATTGTGCAACACAGGGTAGTTAATGGTCTGATTTCATGTAATATATAAGGAAAGATTTAAAGGAACAGTATGTAGGATTGTGGCCAAAAGTGGTATTGCAATCACAAAACTTGTGGCTAAAACTGGTACTGCAATCACACAACTGGTGGCCATTAAACAAAATGATAACATAAACATCAGTTGAGGGCTGCAACTCCACTTTTTAAATGACAATATCCTGGCCAGACCACTGTTGTCAGCGATATAAGTATTTGAAATGAAAATGTGACCCGTCACGGAAACCAGGGACTCAAGTCGGCAGCACAAGTTTCGAGAAAATGAGAAACAAAGTTTTTTTTTCGAAATTTGTGATTTTCGTTTTATTGCAGAATCTGTTAGTTGAGATCACGAAGAAGCCTCTCCATGTTTGAGATAGCAGTTTTTGTATATTTAAAAGCGTACATTTTGCGGTTAAAATAGGCTTGTTTTTCCGGAGATTCTAGCGTGCAGCGGGGGGGGCGTCATTGTCTGTGTGTATATTTACATACTGTATAAGCTTGTGTTTTCGCCTCCGCCCCCAAAGGGAACAGCGTGACTACTAAATAAGGATAGTTCGCCCAAAAATGAAAATAATGTAAGTAATGACTTACCCTTATGTCGTTCTAAACTCGGAAGACCTCCGTTCATCTTCGGAACACAGTTTAAGATGTTTTATCGTTAGATTTAGTCCGAGAGCTTTCCCCTTCATTGAAAATCTATGTATGGTTTCCATGTCCAGAAAGTTAATAAAAACATCATCAAAGTAGTCCATGTGACATCAGTGGGTCAGTAAGATTGTGTTGATGCATCGAAAATACAGTTTGGTCCAAAAATAGCAGAATTACGACTTTATTCAGCATTGTCTTCTCTTCCGGCTCGAGCGTGAAGTCACGTGACTGTAGTGACGCGCTGCCCTGTTCCCAGTGCCGGCCTGAGCCTCTTGGGGGCCCTAAGCAGAATGTGTTTGGGGGCCCCCCTCCCACCACGCGGACACAAATGTCACGCTCTAATGTTACATTATAAATGAATAATAATTTAAATAATGAAAAAAATCTATACTTAAATAAAATACTTTATTCTTCAATGTGTCATGTCATATTAACAGGCTATGGAATGTTAACATTGGCCAACAAGAAAAACCTCATCTGCTGCATCATCAGCTGTGGAGACACTGACACTTGATGAAACATCAGGGGCGGGTGGAGTTGGTTGTGCTCCAAAGTACTTCAACAGTGTTCCTGAAAAAAATAGCATTGGATAAGTGCATAGTTGATCGAGCAGAATGAGTTTATTTTGCTTATTTTTCATTACTTACACAACAAGCAATAAATAAATAAATATAGGATAGCACTGTTACATCACTACCCACCATATAAATAAGATTGAAGTCCATTTTCATCACAGAAATCTCCCTACCCAACATGGTATTGGTATATATTCTCATAAAGTCCAATACCATCTCTTACCAAAGATCTTAGACAGAGAGCGCATGTGCTTTGCCTATGAAGCTGGAACGTTACCGATGTTGGAACGTTCACTTCAACACATACAGCAATGCTAGCTAGGGGTGTGATATATCACAAAACTCACGATTCGGATCACATTATGGTTTTTGAGGCACAGATCTGTTCATTTTTCGGATCAGCAGAATAAGGGGTTGGAAAAACTAATAAAAAAATGAAGAAATTACTTACAAACATTTATAAAAAGAACAAAGTTGCACATTAAGTAAGGGCTAAAATTAGCATTAGGAACAGAAATCAAATCAAATGAATCATAACACTTTATTGTATGAATTAAATATAATTATTCTTTTTTAGAGCTACAGAAGTGATTTCTCTTTGTCTTGGAAGGTTTGATTAACATTGATGACACAGACTTAAGTAGATTAATTAAGGTTACTGTCTCTTTAAGAGAAGCACGGACCTGGTTTCTGTCTAATCTATACATAAACCGTCTAAAGACATAAACAACTGTTTTTATTGGAAAAGAGTACTGTGGAGATCATTTTGTTTGTATGTGCCCTGTCAAGAACAGAAAGATTTTATGTGTGCCCTACTAAGTGCACTTATACGCGGCGGGCTCACACAGACGGAAATACAGACGGCGGAGCATAAAATCGTTATGTTCTTTTCAGTGCTCTATTCCTCAAATATATGTTAATGGACTACAGTATGACGCAAAATAGCGGAACTCTCTCTAAAGTTTAAACATCAAGTGTTAGTGTTCTGATCTCTGAAGGGAGCTGGGCTGGACAATTTAAACCGCATGGGCTTGCAGAATACTGCTCACTTTAGCGCCTTTTTGCGGGATAAAATGTTTAAAATCACTTGAAATGTTAACTTTTGCAAGCCTTTGAAACACGTGCAAATGATAAACTTTCACTATTTAAGCGCATGCGAGCCGAACCGTGGGTCGATCACGGTCACGGATAACGATCTGTCACACCACTAACACAAATTAAACATACTGTATATAATCATGCAAACATACCTTTATCTTGCTCTTTTTTCTCATCCTCGGTCCTTTTCTTTGTTCTCTTTTCGGCCCCAGAGGGATATATCCTTTTTTTTGACATGTCAAATGGCTCATCATTGTTTACAGTGAGTGACGACGTTGTGCACTTGTGCGCCGACGCGCAGGTGTCTATGTTGCGCCTGACTAAAACGCTAGCACTGCAGACACATAAGCTGTGTCCCAATTCAAGGGCTGCAACCTTATGAGCATTCGACCTTAAAAGATGAGCACTCGGTCTTTCGAGGTGGAAGCCTCAGAAGTTCGCGAAGAGAACTGAAATGAGACGGTCTAACCTTCGGAGGATCCATAATTAGCGTCACCTGCTGCACGCGCCCACATGCACGTTTCTGACTTATTAAAATAAATATGACATAAGAAAAATTATTAATTTATTTTAGAAATATGACACGTTGATGTATATTAAACTATTCAACAGTATACCAAATTAATCAACCTTATAAATATACGCAACATAAAAAGATTATTATTAACACAAAACATAACTTATAATAATAAAACAGTGACAAGAAAAAAATGTTTTCTGATAAATACACTTTTATTTAATAAAGGTTTTAATTGTTTATTTTAGAATATCCACCCATTATATGCAGCCGTTGCAGACGCGCAATGACTCTTGGGATATCCTCGGCTGTTAAGGATCCATTCGTTCTATCCTTAAAAGCGCGGAGAAATGAGGACGCATTTTGAGGCTTCATTCTAAGCATCCTTTGAAATGGGACGGCCTTACTGGCCTTAAGTCGCGCTGCTGTGACGCAATCGGTCTGAAAATACGTCCTTAGAAGGTCGCAGCCCTTGAATTGGGACACAGCTATAGTTGTCTGCAAATCAAAATTTTCTTGTCTTTAATTATTCATTTATAAATTCGTATTCATTCATTCATTCATCCATTTATATTACCTGTTTAAGTTATTTAATTGTATAAAAAATAAAAATAAAAAAAACGATTGGGGCGGGGGCCCCCTGGTGGCCAGCGGGGCCCTAAGCAGCCGCTTGGTTCGCTTATGCCTCGGGCCGGCCCTGCCTGTTCCTCAGATATGTTTGCTAAGTTTTTTTTTTTCAAACTTATAGCCTGCGTCTCCCCAGACTGTAAAGCTCGGGCGCACAAAACAAAAGAAAAATAAAAGAAGCTGGGGCGGAACAAATAACAGTCAGCCGCATCGTACGTCAGCCGCGTCACTGACTTTATGCGGCGCCGCAGTCGGAAGACGTCAAAGTACCGCGAGAGCTCTTCAAGAAATCTTACGGAGTAGTTTAATTTCCACTCGCTCTCGCGGTACTTTGACGTCATCTGTATGTCAGTTCTTGCAGCGCAGCATGAGTCCAAACACACAGAAGTTACACAGATATCGTTGTATTCTTCATATAATTGGCTACATGTTTTGTCTATCAATATTTTCCATGAAGTCATTGGCTGATGGAGGAACGAGCGAGCCATTGGTAACATCTCTAAAGGATGTCACGTTTTCGACGGTGCTGTTTGGATGATCTATTATACTACTTCCCTATTTTAAATACAAACTTTGAAGGCGGGTTCATGTGTTTAACGGAGTGTAAGCTCATATACCCTTACATGTTACGATTTAAATAGTCTTCAGATTATATATTATATTGTATTACCAGACATTCATGCGAAATCTGATGAAAACAATCTATATTTCACGGATTATACGCATTTGTGGACAAATATGGTCATTGGATAATCTGAAACAGACTGGATTCGACTTGTGATCCCCACAAAGGTAAAAGAGTCATGTTTATTTTTGCGGGTTGTCATTTGGTCATAAAATACTACATATGATGCTAGAACATCTCAAAAAGGGTTTTACAGGGGGCATGGCTTAGCTAAATGAGATGTAAATGAGCCCTATTGTCTCCCCCAGCTGGAAAGAAGAGTCCCTTTCGTCTCGATTTTCTCGGTTTGAGTATTTCTGAGTTCCTATATTCAAATGGCCACAACTTCTCCAAATCTTATCAGATTTCCATGTGTTACACATCGTTGGAAAGCTTAGAAACTGCACTTTCAGAATCTGTGAATAACTCAAAATGCCCAGATCCGACTTGTGTCCCTACTTTCCGTGACTGGTCACAAATGATTTCTTAATGTCTAGTGACATATCAGTGCCATTTTATGATTAATTGATATAAATTTCTTACATACTGTTCCTTTAAGGATGCATGCTCTGTTCTCTGAATAATCTCTCATTGTTAGTCACTTCAGCTTCTTATGGCTTATTGTTAAAGGAACAGTATGTAGGATTGTGGCCAAAACTGGTATTGCAACAACAAAACTTGTGGCTAAAACTGGTACTGCAATCACCCAACTGGTGGAAATGAAAATGATTTCTAAATGTCTAGTGACATATCAGGGCCATTTTATGATTAATTGATATAAATTTCTTACATACTGTTCCTTTAAGTTAGAGGACTGTACCAAAGCACAAGAAGAGAAATTTCTATGTGTGATGTTCAAACTGTAGAATATTCTTTGACCTTTGATCTTACATTGACCCAAATTTAACATGCTGATCTGGTTACATAAGATAAGAGAAGCTTAGCCTGCATAATAAAATCTTCAATGAGCAATGTCACTTGGGTTCAGGAAAACACTTTGCAGAAATTCAGAATCCTGCAGTAACATCCCTATACAAGGAGTCACATTTCTAGTAAAGTGTTTGCTGCTGTGTTCATTTACGCTGTATCTACTTTAAACACCAAGCAGAGCGAAACTTACAAAAAATTAGTTTCAAATAAGACAAAAATAAACAACGATTCCTGTAACGGCTAAATATTAACAATTAAAACCTTTGGGTGGGAGTGTACAGCAGGTGATGCAAACTATGGGTCCCCCGAAGACTAGACCGTCTCTTTTCAGTTCTTTTCGCGTACTTTGAAAGCCGTCACCTTCAAACTTTTGGCGTTTGTTCTGCACAAGGTTACAAAGTTATTTCAACGACTTTAAAAAATTCACCAGTCTACAGCAAACAAAACTACAAATGGAGAAGCTTTGAGACTGTTACTACTCTACCAAGAAGTGGGCATGCAGTCAAAATGACATGAGCACATCGAAGCCTCATCAATGATGAGGTAAAGAAACAACCCCCAATGACAGCCAAAGACTTGAAGGCATCATAGAAACTTGCTAACATCTCTGTTTATGAGTCTACAATACATAACAAACTGAACAAGCAGCAGGGTATCCACGGCAGGACACCACGAAGAACATTGCTGCACGCCTGAAGTTTGCAAAAGAGCACATTGACAATCCACAGCGGTATGGCAAAATGTTTTGTGGACTGATAAAACTAAGATTAAACTTTTTGGACAAAACACACAGCGCTACATCTGGCAAAGAAAAGGGTGGGTGATGCAACAGGACAACGGCCCAAAACACCAGAGCAAGTCCACAACTGAATGGCTTCAGAAAATGAAATCCGCCTTTTGAAGTGGCCAAGTTAGAGCCCAGACCTCAACCCAATAGAGAATCTTGAAGAGGGCCATACACATGAGACGTCCAAAGAATATGAAAGCACTAAAGCAGTTGGGCTGTGTTTTGGAGGAGGCGTGACTTTGGAAGGTGATTTAAATAGAAATCATGATTTTAGTGCTATTAGGCTAAAGTTAGCATTTTTCAAAATCAGATACCCTGCCTTTAAAGAAAATTTACATAAAACTACTGTAAATTACTTTAAGTATTAAGTAAAAGTGAGGCTCTTTTAAACAAACAGCGTGCAAGCATGACCTAGATGCAATTTCATACACATTTGGCGGTTTTCTGATGGTTTTTAATTTGATCGTGTGGGTAAAAATGGGTTGGGATCAATTTGGTGGGTTTTATACAGTTACATTATATAAGTTAATGAGTAAACAAAACCAAATTGTTCATGTACTTCCAATGCTGTGCAACCATAAGTTGTCCATATGTTCAGAATCAGAAATGCATCTACCTGGATTCTTCTTCTTTTAGTGATCTCCTTAAAATGAGTCACGGGAATGTTTACTGCCTTTCCAGATTATTTGTTTTTCGTGAAATGCTCTATACCTGTAAAATCAAATAAACGCACTCAACTGAGTAATTTTTATGTAGCTACACATGCTATGAATACAACCCTTAAGTCAAAAAATAATCTAAAGACAGGGCCCCAAAATTCTGCCTCGCATACCCCCCTTGAAACGGTTCATTGTGCCCCTGACTACACCTTTATCCTTTTCAAGTAAAAAATTGTCTGCCATCTTTGAAACTATTATACATGAGGAAATCTATATTCAATGTTCAAGGACAAATGTTGAAATAAGCTCAGACCTGTGACAAGGTGTCTAATTTCATTTTACAGGTACGCAAAAATCTGAGGAGCTAAAGTCACACATAGCAAAGTACTTTTTATTGCTACCTGACACTTTGCAAGGTATCTAAAGCTCTACTCTTTAGTATCTCTTCTGAGCTAGTGTTAGCTAAAATAAATGTTGGAAAGGCGGGTTTGTGCTCTTATTAAGGATTTTACATAAGGCTTCTTTGAAGTTCTCTCATTTTTGTTTCATACTGTTCAGGTTTCTTTTTTCTAGACTTAAACTAGACATATCAGATTTCCTCTTTAAAAAGCAGTTATTGTCCTTGTAAAGATATTCATCGGTTGGGGAAACAGGCCCTTCGTTGTGAAGGGCTGCAGGATTATCCTGAGTGAACAGATGAGGTTTTATTAAAGAAAAGGAGGAGCCATTCCAGACCAGATCTCTTGTTGCTGAAGAAGACTGAGTTGAGAGACTCAGAAGGTCTTGTGAGGGTGAGAGAACAGTGTTAAGATGGTGCTCCTCACCCCAAAGTTTGTCCAAAGAGTATCACTTTTTGTGTCGTTCGGAGGTTTGATCTCAACATTTGTCACAACCTTTCTGCCACTATGGAAGACGATGAACTCTGACCTAAATGAGATGGAGAACTGGTACGAGGGTCTTTGGCACATGTGCATCTACACCGAAGAAGTCGGCATACACTGCAAAGCCTTCGAGTCTTTTTTAGCTCTACCACCAGATACTCTGGCATCACGGGTGTTCATGTGCATCTCAATCGTAACGGGATTGCTCGGTGTGCTCGCTGCATTTTTCGGACTCGAAGGTGTGCAGATAGGAGCTGGACGAGAGAGGATGAAGAGAACGCTGCTCATCCTGGGTGGAGTGTTGATATGGGTTTCAGGGATAACGACTCTGGCGGCCGTTTCGTTGATGGCGTACATAATGGTGGTGAAGTTCTGGGATGAGAACCTTCCAGATGTGATGCCACGATGGGAATTCGGAGAGGCCATGTTTTCTGCCTGGTTCTCTGGACTTCTGCTGGTCGTCGGTGGGACATTTCTCTTTGTTGCGGTGTGCATGGGAGACCACGAAGCAAAACTCCAAAGTCAAATCCTCGCAGGCAATCAAGAACATCGGCCGAGAACACAGCATTACAGAAAAACTGAAATCCTATAGCTTTGATGCCGTCTTCAATTATAACAAATAGCTATAATGCAAACAATACAGTTTTCTCAGCTTACAATAAACAAACATGGAGAAGTTGTTGTGTGAAAAGAGCATTTAACTGAATTTGTTTAAATCGTGGTTGTAATTGCAAGAAAGAAGAGTAGAGGTTTATTTGGCTACGTGGGTCTTGGTACAAAAAGTCCGGATTTGACAGTGAATGGCCCTCATATTTAATTAACCATTTTTATGTGTAAGCTCTCATTCTAAAAAGTAATAAAAATCTCATTCTGTGTCCGAAATAGCCATTCATTTTTTCCTAAATAGTTCCACTTGATAAGTGAATGAAAACGAGTGCGCCGGAAGCGCTGCGGGCGCCATCTTGTGTCGAAACGCGGGAGTTCATTTGGCACGCGCCTCACAGTGACGGGGTAGCGGCTAGCCGTTGAGCGTACATCATCGGTTGTATGCTCATTATTGTGGAGCATTATGAGAATAAATACTGTAAGTGCACTCGATAATATTCACTATAATTTCGGACACCACTACAAAATGTCTGTCCCCTAAAATAGTGCACTGTTAGAGTATGGAGAGCTATTTCGGACACAGCCTCAGATGTTTTTGAAAGGGTTGGCGGCTGTTAAATTTGCACGGATAAGTTACAGAGAATACGCACAAAAGACGGAAAAAGCTTCTTTTTTTTTGAAAATATACTTCTAGTTATCATTTATAGTGCATCAAAAGTTTTGAACAATACCCGTTCTTGTCTTAGGACAACTTTGATGAAGTTTTTGGATCCACTTCAAATGCTGACTAACTTTAATTCTGAGGTACGTTTTTAACATACCATTAAACATGGCTCCTGTAGGCTATGACTTAGATAACAGAATGATTGAGAAACAAAAGTAAAATTTTTTAATTATATTTTTATATAATCATGATAGCAGTTAAATGATAGTTTATATTGGGTATTCAGAAAAAAGTTTTGTAATTTAACTTAGCCTACCTGTTTTTACTGTCATTATATACAAAAAATAGAAATGTAATTAATTTGGGGAATTTTTTTATGATTAAGAAAAAAATACATTACATTTCATATTTACGTTCGTGCATTTGGCAGATGCTTTAATCTAAACCTACTTGGTGCATTGCAAGATATACATTTGTTTAATGAGTATGTGTTTTTCCTAGGTTCAACCTATGACCTTTTGCACTGCGAACACAATGCTTTACTGAGCTATACATTAGCAGACTGTCAGTAGCTATTTAATGTTATTGTGTCAAAGTTTATTTCTCAAATATAGTATGAAGCATCTGACTTTGAAAAGCAAAATACAAATAATGATTATCCATAAAAATTATGTACTTTTTTACGTGTCTTATTTTACAGAAAATAAACCCAGCTTCACTCTAATTGAAATGATAATTTTTGCTTATTCCTAACGATGAATAATAAATAGATGAGTGTGAATAAATAAATAAATGTGAAATTTTAATTATTTCACATTACCTTTATTTATTTAGCAGACGCTTTTATATAAAGTGACATACAATTAGAGAGGCAACCATAAGGTTACAATAAAAGCTATGTTTACAAGTGTGAATATTATTATATAATGGGAATTAATATATGATATATGAATATTAATAATGGCATTATTTTATATTGAAGGTGATGGGGTAATATTGCATATTTACACTGTCAGAAAAAAGGTACAAAACTGTACCTTTTCTGTCACTGGGGTGGTACCCTAAGTTTCCATTTTGTACCTTTACAGGTTTACAAAACATAATACAATGTTGTGTACATTACTGTACCTTAAGGACCTATTGTGTACCTTTAAAGGTACAGTTAAATGTTTTTATCCTTAACATTTAACTGGTCCTTAAAGGTACACAATAGGTCCTTAGGGTATAATATTGTATCAAAAAGGTACACCATTTCAATAGGTTGTATTGAACATTTCGAAATGAACATTTGAAAGTACCACTCCAGTGATAGAAAAGGTACAGTTTTGTACTTTTTTCTGACATTATAGGGTAAGTTAATACACTGTCAGAAATAAAGGTAGAAAAGTTGTCACATGTCCTAAGATGCACCTTTGATGCACTAATATGCACCCTACAAAGGTGTACCTTCTAAAAGGGTAAGACATCGTATAGACATGGCTGTGTGGTCGGTCAAATAATCAATGTCATTCATGACACTTCATGCTTTTAAACCTTTTGATATTCAGATCAAAATCTGATCAAATATTTTGTTAAAAATGTGAATTAAAAAGATGCATTCAAGATGCATACTAGTAATCATTTATTTTCGCATCCCGCCATGTACAGTACTAACTTAAATAAGTTAATGTGTCCTTCAGCATCTAAAGCTATTGATCAGGCCATTTACTGTCTCCACAGCAGTAGGTGAGACATCTCCACAGGAAGCAGACATTAATATTCATGGCAGAAAATAACACCCAATTCATAATTTACTAGACCTCTAGTTTTCTTCATAATATGTTTATATGGCACTTTGCACTGGGACAGATAATGCAGTTCAAAGACACCACATCATTCAAAAATAATGTAATCCATTTGTCTTTGCGTCCTTGGTTTTAAGATCAACCTTCTTATCCTCATCTCTTCACATCAAATCTTTTGTGACATGGAGTTCTCTTCATTGTCAGGAGAGGGCTCCATATACTGTATACAGTATTTTACAGTAGCTTCAAGCCAGATGCTACAAAGATATCAAAACACTGCTGTCAGAACAGATTCACTCTCTAATGCATTGGTTGTTATTCATATGCTACAAGTGTAACTGTGTTGTTTCTTTTTACAAATACTTTCAGGTACAAGTTTGCACCAATGGAGCATAACTTCACAAGTCCTAATGGGTTGGCATCATGTTGTCAGCAAAATGCCAAAAGATGCATTCAGGGCAAACAGATGCAGGTTTGTTTTTATATTATTAAGGGCATCTTGGAGACATCTATTGTTTTCATATCAGGCTAATGATACGTTCCTGCAGCTCTCACAAAAATGCATTGATATTCAATGCAAATCATAATTTGACCAATTTCTAAGATTTTTCTCTATTGATAAACCCTAAAGATACTTTAAAGGGGCCATGGCATGAAAATCTTTTTCCATGTTTAAGTGCTATGATTGGGTCCACCGTGCTTCTATCAACCTAGAAAATGTAAAAAAGATCAACCCAGTAACTTAGTTTTGGTAAACCATTCTCTACAAGCACATGAAAAATCTTTGAAATTTGGCTCTCCTTATGATGTCATAAGGAGCTCTTATTATAATAATAGCCTTTAATCTGCATTATTCAATCACAGCACTGCTATTTAGTGGAGAGAGAGAGAGAGAGAGAGAGAGAGAGAGAGAGAGAGAGAGAGAGAGAGAGAGAGAGAGAAAATAATTCACAGCACAATTGAGTTTCAATTGCAACAAACCACCATCATGGTGATCAGTGTTTGCACTTCATCTGCTCATTTGCATTTTAAAGGACACACCCAAAATGGCACACTTTTGCACATACCTACAAAGTGTAAATTTTAACATGTTATAATAAATTATCTATATGGTATTTTGAGCTAAAACTTCACATATGTGCTCTGGGGACACCAAAGATTTATTTGACATCTTAAAGAAAGTCTTGTGCCATGGCCCCTTTAAATGCATTTAAGCTACCGGTACTAATTCTTCATAAGTGTCAACTTACTGTACAATGTCAACATTTGGCTCTCAAACTAACAAACACACTTGTCTAACTAGATAGGGACGACAAAGCCCATAGCAAAACTTTTGCATTGTAGAATTATGACAATCATAAAAAAATGTAAATACATTTATAATACAAAAATGGTCCAAAGCTATCACCACTTTAAAATGGTTCTAATATAATTTAGGTACAGATATGTATATCATTTGGTACCAATATGTACCTCGGATGTACTTATACCTGTATCAACTCTTTGGGTGCACTTTTTGAAAGGGTACCACCCCAGTGATAGCAATAGGTACCATTTTTGACCATTGAGCAATGGGATGAAAAACCAAGTTGGTGTGTCAGACCCACCGTTAAGTAGACAGAAGCTGATCGAGAAAATGGGAACAAAGGGGAACGCTGTGATTTAGATAGCGTTTAGCTAAAGGAAGGAGATTGATAGGTTAGGTTATGGCGGTGATAAATAAGGAGGTTGGGGCTTGGGGAGGGGGGTTGAAGAGCGAAAGAGAAAGTGGAGCGCTGGGAAAATTCATGCTGTGTTAGCATCCCTGAGTAACTCCATCAATGCTGCATACAGCTGAGTTACTGGCAAAAGTCCCGCTGCCGCAACCCCAGCCTCCGCTAGAGAGGGAGAGAGAGAAAGAGAGAGAGGGTTTTTGTAAAAGACTAAATAAGCACAAAAGGGGGAGAGAGCGAGAGAGAGAGAGAGAGGGGGGAAAAGAGTTAGCGATTCTTACAAACACCTCTGCTTACAGCTTTTGGTTTATGTGTGTGTGTGTGTGTTTTAGAGGCTTGTGGTGGGACTGTGCCTTGATCCTGGGTTACTGCAGAGGACGGACTGCTGAGCTGTGGAATTCTCTACAGGAAAGAGGAATAACGGCGATTCGGCCCTAAAGATAAGATCACACTGGATACCTGCAGTTAAACATCACCTGGATCCGGACCTCTGGCCTTATGCAGAACACAGAGTTTAGCGCACCTGATTTACACAGGTAAGTTCAAGAGTATTATGTAATACAGATTGTAATCTGTTAGTGGTGCGGGTTTAGTTAGAGCATGCGACTCTTATCAGATTAAATTAACTTTTGCAGCACAGATAACAGTCAGTGTGTGAGAAAGCTCAGGATGAAATTTGCATTTTGTTGCAGTTTGGTTAAAAAAAAAAAAGATCAGTGCATAATTACACCGTTTCGGAAAATCATAGTGTGGTGCATTGGGGTCTTTCTCTCTCTCTCTCTCTCTCTCTCTCTCTCTCCCAAATGATTAATGAACTTGTATAAACTTTAGATCTCTTGTCTATTCCTGGATCAATTATTTAAATGGGTGAGAACCCTATAGCATCTCTTTTCTTTATATTTTATTGATTTCCATTTTTCAATGCAAGAATTCTTAAAAAGTAATCAACACGCTTTTGTTGTTGTTCAGACAATGTTGAATAGCAAAGAGAGAAAACATTGAATAAAAATTGTAACAGTATTATTCAAATAAATTGGATTATACCACGGGTCTGTTGAATGCTGAATTCTGATTGGCTGAGAAATGTTCCGTGGGTATGCATTAATTTCTGATAACCGCACAACTAACTTGTCAAATGTCTTAAAAATAGACACCAGAGCAATGTTGTGGTAACCGGAATAATTAACTCCGGTCTTTTGAATTAGTAACGCATCTTAGGTGTGTATTATTGTCTTATAATTCAATGGCCTGTCGTCAATTTTTCCTTACTTATCACAAAAAACTAGCTTCTATTGTAAATGTAATTGTGTGAATAACAAAGCTAGAATCTTAAAGAAATGTGTTACAAAAGCTTCTTTATACATAAAATAAAGGGATAAAAGCTGTCACTGCGGCGGTAGCATTTCAAAAAGTACACCTTGTGCATATTAGCACCTCAAAGATACATATTGGTTCCCTTTAGGGCTGCACGATTTGGGTAATTTTTCCCATTGCGGTTATTGATGCTAAAATTGCGATGTGCGATTGCGATTATACTAAATGTCAACTTGATGGGTTTTAAAGACACAAAAAAAATCCACACACAGTTTAGCTAAAATTTGTATTTGTAAAACTAGAAATGTTTTCGTATTGGCACGTGATGTAGCAACTGCTCAGTGTCAGTAATCCTAAATCCAAAATACCGCCATACAACAGACATAGAGGTTTTTTTTAGCTACCAGATCACTGTCAACCTCCTCTGCATCCATCTTCGCTCTGGTATAAGTGACGACGCACACCACACACGTGCATGCCACACGTGCACTGCCGTTTTTGTTCATTTTTCTTTCTTTTTTTTTAAACAGCAAGGAAAATCATCAAACTGTTATCAGAAAGTTTGTGTTAACAAGTCCACACATTTATTTATTTAATATAATTGCAACATTTTGCTGTCATATAATTGCACAGGCTGACATTGCGATTGCGATTGCGATGCGATTAATTGTGCAGCACTAGTTCCCTTAAAAGTACATATCTGTATATAAAGAACCTTTTAGTGACAGCTTAAGTACCTTTATTTCTGATTTGCACCTTTAAGGTACCAATATGCACTCTTTAAGTTCAAAGGTGTATTTTTTAAAAGGGTACTGCTTTTCTAAGAGTGTAAAGACAAATGGTTCTTTTAAGAACCTTTTCTAAAATGCTCTATGGGAACCCTAAAATAGTTCTTCTATGGCATTGATGCAATGAACCCTTTATAGCACCTTTGTTTTAAAGGGATAGTTCACCCAAAAATACAATTCTGGCATAATTTACTTAAGTCCAATTTATAGTCGTGCGTAAGGTCACGTTATCCGTAGCCTAACGTGCACATCAGCGAATTTTTAACAGCACGTCAGTTCTACGCGGACCGCAAGCGTTGTTATTGGTCCGCTAGAATCCCTCCCGTCAGGTTAAAAAACTGCCTCACCGGTTTGTGACGGTGAGAACAAAGATGGGCCATGTTGAGGAGTGATTGAGCTGAAACTGCAACAAAAGGTGCTGGGATAACCGACGCATATCTTACGCCATCGCGGCTACGCCGTAGGACGTACGCACAACTATAATGAGCCCTTTACCCCCAAGTTGTTCCAAACGGGTATTGAATTTCTTGTTCTGCGGAACATGCATTTTTTTATTCTGAAAAATTTTAAGATCTGAGGCACCATTCACTTCCATAGTATTATTTCTTTTCCCACTATGGAAGTCAATGATGTCCCAGATATGCTTGGTTACAAACATTCTACAAAATATAATCCTTTGTATTCAGTGAAATAAAGAAGGTTTGGATCAACTTGAGGGTAAGTAAATGACAGAATTTTCTTTTTTGGTGAACTATCCCTTTAAAGACTGTATAACGTGGCCCCTAAACTGTATGTCTGAATTCCACAACCAGATCAACAATGAACTCAAGTAAACTTGTGATTATAAAAACTGAGCAGCATACAGAGTCACTCACCTGTACTTAAGCTGTACTTAAGGAGCACGCGTTAAACACTTTATGACTTTACAACAGGGTAAATACTACTGTATGTTCATGATGATCAGAGGCGGTAATAAGGAATCTGATTAAGCCAATTTTTGATTTCATTTGCATTTAAGAAATCTTGTGGGCGCTCTCAGTGATAAACTCCGGTCAAACAAAAGCCTCTTTCCATCCCACTACAACTCAAGCTCATTTAGTTTTGGGGATTACCAAAAAGAAAATGTTATTTCTTACACGTTGTTCCTCTATAGCTGTGTTTTTTTTAATGCATCAGATATTTCTCCGTAAATTCCCACAGGGAAATAAAATCGGACATTAATGGGTAAATGATTGACGTATAGAGTGCAATGTTAAAGACATCTCAGAGTCATGGTTTAATTCACTATATCTCATGCAGAAATATTTATTAATCGCTATCATTATCAGCACATTTCATAAATCAATATAATCGGCACATAACAGTGTGTTGTTAACACTTTAGCCTCTGAATGACTAACGCCAACACATCGGTGTTTGCTTAAATATCTACAATGCATCCGCCTCAAAATACAGAAATTGTTTACAGTACAAGGCACCCCTGACCAATGGCACATGTATGCGTTTGTTCAGGGATAAACAATCAAACAATACCCTGATGCTTTGCCTGGCGGTATGTTGAACAAACAGTTAAGCTGGAGTGTAACCTGTGACTGCTGTGTTGTTTAATGAAACCAGAGAGTAATAGCAGAGCTGTGGTAATGTTATCAAGCATTAAGAGCGGTTCTGCTTTGTTTTAAGTGTTCCACTGTGACTTATCAGGCTTAGATCAGGCCACGTTTTATCTACTTTAGTGCGGGCGGCCTAATGTTTAACCAGAAGCACAATCTCAGGGACTGCCGTCGGTAAGACAACATCTGTGATCTGATCATTTCTTTTTTTAGGAATCATTGTCTTTTATCTAGGTGTCAAATCTACCTTGGGGGATTTTAACTCGCGGGTCAATAAAAGGGACTGCCACTTGAGTTTACACTCTAAATATGTCAAATGACCAGAGGAAAATGTCAAAGCTCAGAGGTTAGTCTCTCATTACTTAGGACGTGTCATTAGGTTTTCAGTTGTGTTTTCTTGAAGTATCAAGACTGAAATTACTAACGAGTGAAATACAGTAGATACAAATGTGATGAATGAATGAAAGAATAAATGAGGGAATGAATAAATGGATGGGTGAATGGATTAATAAATGAGGAAATGGATAAATTAATAGATACATGAATAGGTAAATGGATCAATGGATGAGGGAATGAGTCAATGAAAGAATGAATGAACGAATGAATGAATTAATGGATGAATGAATGCATGAGTTAATAGATAAATAAATTGGTGAATGAATGAGGGAATGAATTGGTGAATGGATAATTGTATGGATGAATGAATGAGGCAATGGATAATTAAATAGATAAATGAATGAATGAATGGGGGAATGAGTGAATTAATTGGTGAATGAAAGGGTAAATGGATGAATGAATGACTAAATCAATAGACAAATGAGCAAGTAAATGGATAAATGATTGGATAAATTATTAGATGAATTGATAAATGGACTAGGGAGTGAGTAAATGAATGAATAAATGAATAGATAAATGAATTAGGGTGAGTAAATGAATGGATGAATGAGAAAATGAATTAATGCTGGAATTGCTTAATGAACAGATAAACGAATGAGGGAATGGCCAAATAAACAGATGAATGAATGAGGGAATGAATAAATGGATAGGTTAATAAATAAATGGATGAGTGAATGAGTCAATTAATGGATGAATAAATTAGTCAATGGATAAATGAATGAATGCATGCGTTAATAGATAAATGAATTGGTGAATGAATAAATTAATGAGGGAATGCATTTATGAATGGATAAATGCATGGATGAATGAATGAATGAATGAATGAGGCAATGGATAAATTAATAGATCAATGAATGAATGGGGGAATGGGTAAATGAATGAATGAATGAATAAGTCAATAGACAAATGAGCAAGTCAATGGATAAATTACTATATAAATGAATAGGTGAATGGATAAATGGATTAGGGAGTGAGTAAAAAATGGATACATGAATAGATACATGAAATAGGGAATGATTAAATGCATGGCTGAATGAGAAAATGAATTAATGCGGGAATGGCTAAATGAACAGATAAACGAATGAGGGAATGGCCAAATAAACAGATGAATGAATGAGGGAATGAATATATGGATAGGTTAATAGATAAATGGATGAGTGAATGAGTCAATTAATGGATGAATGAATTAGTCAATGGATAAATGAATGAATGCATGCGTTAATAGATAAATGAATTGGTGAATGAATAAATTAATGAGGGAATGAATTGGTGAATGGATAAATGTATGGATGAATGAATGAGGCAATGGATTAATTCATAGATTAATGAATGAATGGGGGAATGGGTAAATGAATGAATGAATGAATAAGTCAATAGACAAATGAGCAAGTCAATGGATAAATGAATGGATAAATGAATTGGTGAAGGGATATATGAATAAGGGAGTGAGTAAATAAATGGATACATGAATAGATACATGAAATAGGGAATGAGTAAATGCATGGCTGAATGAGAAAATGAATTAATGCTGGAATGGCTAAATGAACAGATAAAGGAATGAGGTTATGGCCAAATAAACAGATGAATGAATGAGGGAATGAATAAATGGATAGGTTAATAGATAAATGGATGAGTGAATGAGTCAATTAATGGATGAATGAATTAGTCAATGGATAAATGAATGAATGCATGCGTTAATAGATAAATGAATTGGTGAATGAATAAATTAATGAGGGAATGAATTGGTGAATGGATAAATGTATGGATGAATGAATGAGGCAATGGATTAATTCATAGATTAATGAATGAATGGGGGAATGGGTAAATGAATGAATGAATGAATAAGTCAATAGACAAATGAGCAAGTCAATGGATAAATGACTGGATAAATGAATAGGTGAATGGATAAATGGATTAGGGAGTGAGTAAATAAATAGGGAATGAGTAAATGCATGGCTGAATGAGAAAATGAATTAATGCGGGAATTGCTAAATGAACAGATAAACGAATGAGGGAATGGCAAATAAACACATGAATGAATGAGGGAATTAATAAATGGATAGGTTAATAAATAAATGGATGAGTGAATGAGTCAATTAATGGATGAATGAATTAGTCATTGGATAAATGAATGAATGCATGCGTTTATAGATAAATGAATTGGTGAATGAATAAATTAACCAGGGAATGAATTGGTGAATGGATAAATGTATGGATGAATGAATGAGGCGATGGATTAATTCATAGATTAATGAATGAATGGGGGAATGGGTAAATGAATGAATGAATGAATAAGTCAATAGACAGATGAGCAAGTCAATGGATAAAGGTGAATGGATAAATGGATTAGGGAGGGAGTAAATAAATGGATACATGAATAGATACATGAAATAGGGAATGAGTAAATGCATGGCTGAATGAGAAAATGAATTAATGCGGGAATGGCTAAATGAACACATAAAGGAATGAGGCAATTGCCAAATAAACCGATGAATGAATAAGGGAATGAATAAATGGATAGGTTAATAAATAAATAAATAAATAAAACGAGTTAATTAATGGATAAATGAATTAGTCAATGGATAAATGAATGAATGCATGAGTTATTAGATAAATGAATTGGTGAATGAATAAATGAATGAGGGAATTAATTGGTGAATGGATAAATGTATGGATGAGGCAATGGATAAATTAATAGATTAATGAATGAATAGGGGAATGGGTAAATTAATGAATGAATGAATAAGTAAATAGACAAATGAGCAAGTCAATGGATAAATGGATAAATGAATAGGTGAAGGGATATATGGATAAGGGAGTGAGTAAATAAATGGATACATGAATAGATACATGAAATAGGGAATGAGTAAATGCATGGCTGAATGAGAAAATGAATTAATGCGGGAATGGTTAAATGAACGGATAAACGAATGAGGTAATGGCCAAATGAAGAGATAAATGAATGACGGAATGTGTAGATGAATGGACAAATAAATAGGTGAATGGATAAGTGAATGAGGGAGTGGATAAATGAATAGGTGAAAGGATACATTGTTAAGGGAATGAGTAAATGGATGAATGTAAAAATTAATGATTGAGGGAATGGCTAAATAAACAGATCAATAATTGAGGAAATGGCTACATGAAAAGATAAAATGAATGAGGTAAATGATCAGATAAATGAATAAGGGGAAGGGTAATAAATAGATGAATGAATGTCATAAAACCAGGGTTGTAATGTCTCTAAAGTGTGAATGCTGACACAGCTGTGGAATCTCACCGTACCTGAACTCATTCACTGCATGTGTCATATATTTCACTCTTATGTTACTCTTACATGCATAATTGTGGACTGCTGCTTTGTACGTGCTGTATGCCAGAGTCCAGGTTATAAACTCCAGGTCCAGGTTATTCACAGTGTGTGTGTGTGTGTGTGTGTGTGTGTGTGTGTGTGTGTGTGTGTGTGTGTGTGTGTGTGTGTGTGTGTTGTTGGTGGGTGTGAGAAGGGGACAACCCCTGTAAGACCAGTGACATTTTTCAAAACCAAACTTGCTGGACAACATGTGAGGACAGCTCCACTGTCTGCTGGCAGCAGATGAGATGGATGGATGAGAGCGACGCGCGCTACAGTAGGTGATTGTTTTCTCTCTGTCATATAATGTTTTCTTCTTTACCATCTGTGGATGAAAGTGTTTGGAAGGCTTTCAGGGACAGAAAAAGTGCTGTTGAAGTTTATATTGCAATCTTAGGTTCTGCTTTGCATTGCAGTATTTGGATTAAAGCAGTAACTTGCAACAGTTACAACAATTTACATTGTAAAGGCGAGAGGGTTGAAAATGAAAGTCCGTAAGTTCAATAAGGATAAAACCCCCGGCTCATCCTTCTTGAACATTTACATAAAGGGTATTTTTCTTAAAACTTTTCCTAAGTTATGTTTTACCAAATTATCAACTTGTTGGGCTCCCAACTGCAAACATTTGTAAAAGCAGTAAAAAAGTTTTGCTTTCCTCCGCTATCAATTATATTTTGCTGTCATAAACCCATCAAGAACGATAGCCTGTAATTTAGTAGGCTTTATTGTCTGGCATTAATACCCCTGTTTGCATTAACAGTAGTGCTATTGAGGGTAACAATCTGTTTAGGACAGACTGAGGAGTAAATGAGGAGGCCTGTGTTGTGAAAATTTGATTAGCTTTCATTTAAGACTGATGCATTAAGGATTTGGTGGGACCCAAGATCTGACAAAAATGCAAAATCAAAAATAGGAGATTATATTGTGATTTATTTTATTGCTTTTTTGCAAATTAAAAACTGCACATGCTTCATTTTCTTTATGCAAAAATAATTTATTTTGGTGTGGTGAAATATGATATTTTTTGTGAGTTTTGCCGTAGTATTGTTATTAACTGCTATCAATATTGTTTTTGCTTATGTGGGCGAGTGGAAGAGAGAAGAGAGAGAGACAAAATTGTCACTTTATTTTGCTACTGTCACATAACCCAAAATCCAAATCTTTGTGTAAAGCTTTCGTGAACGAATTCACAGTTGCTATGGAGATTTTCATAAATTCTTCAGGAATAGCAAAATGTCTCTGCCAGTGGGAAGAGGGAGGTGGTGTATTTTTGCTGTTTGTTACATGCTCTTTATTTTGGTTAGATGTTTTTTGGATTGTTACTGTAACTGACGGTACTGTATGTTTAATACTGGTGTCTCTCTTTTACATAAACTGTAACACTGCAATAGAAATACTTAAATAATAAAGAATGAGATTAGAAATAAGATGCAAAAGAGTTACAGAATAACAGCATTTTTATCACGTGTTTCATAACTAAAAGATGAATATGTTTAAAGTGGTGGCTCTTAATACTTGGATTTTAAGGTTCCCAAAGTTTGGCACTTCTGTTCCCGGTTTATTCACGGAACATTTCCTTTCCTTAATTAAGGCAAACTTTTGTTTTTTTACTCGCCACTTCACAGACCTTTGGGTGTGATGTGAATATCAAGTGGCTTTTGAATTGAGACCCTGCAAAGATGCTTGATAATTTAATCTTATGTTAAATTAAACTAAAACCAGCGATTTTCATGGAGTCTGGATGATCGCACACCTAAAGAAGGCATGAAGAGCAAATTTAGTTTGTATGTAAACAGTACATCGTCTATTAATAAGAGTATGCAGATTAAAAGAATTGAAACAATAAAGCTTGTTCAGATAAGAATTTAATGAAGGTAATGGTTAACAATGGAAATTAGGACTGATTTAAGCAGGACACAACAACTGGAGTTATGTTTAGGATGCATGGACATGTAAAAACAATTTTGTCCTACTTAAACCCAATTTTGCCCATTTTTAAGAAGTTGGGGTCCCAAAATAACATCTTAAACAAGAGCCAGTGCATTCCTGTCCTTCTTGCTGTATTCATTTCTCTAAGGAAACCTTTAGTTCTGCTGTCTCCTTATGACATCATGTGTCTACGTAATACATGTAATGACCTTGATTTTTATTAGTTCAGCACAACAAATGACACATATTTTGGTATCAAGTGTGCTGTATTCAAGGCCAGTTTGCAATAAAATGATAGCAGGGTGCTATGGACTACATGACCTAATGTTGCATTGTGTTTCCTGGAATAGTTCCCATTATCTGTGCATTTACAGCATTTGCATTTAATCAGCATTGACAAATAAACAGACACATATAAGGGTGTTTTCACAATAGTTACTTCAAAGAAAAGGTACAGTATAGTAATATCTGGTAATAAACACGTTTGAATAGTTCTCTGTTTACACCTGTATGTTGGATTTTGGTGTAAATTAATCATCCGTTTTGTAATGCACACTAAAATCCTGTTTTGTTTATATTAGCACCAATTGTATGGTGAAAAGTTTTAAAATGTGGTGAAATGGTTGGGTGTGGTGTGAAAACAACTAAACCAGTTTGCTTTTACATGTTGGACCAGTTCTGCTTGTCAGTGATTGTGGATGACCTAATGGTTGTGCTGGTGGCCATGTATGCTGGTATTTCAGACCCTAAAGCAATGCAGTTATCTATCATAAATCACCTCTCTATTCATCTGTTCATTTGTAAATGATAGTCTCATGCTGAAAACCCTAATAAGTTGATTGAACTCAAATGATTTGAGTAAAATCGTTCCCTCAATTTAATTGAGTAATGGGGTCTCCCAAAACGTGCATATTTAAGTTTACTTAACTTGGTGCTTATGTAGACTTGACTTAAATTGTTTAGGTCAACCAAACCAAACTTTACGATTATTTAATGTACTTAAACAATATAGTTCACTTAACTTAGTGTTAATTTCAAGTGTACTTGTATATTTAAGTAAACTCAACATGACAATTTAACTGAAATTTGAATTTAATTCTAAAGAATTAATTCTAATTCTATATCTTTAATTTTAAAGTTATTATTTTTGACTGTAAGCTTTGTGCACACTGCACTTTAATAAAACAATGACAACAATTTTAAGTTGAATGGACTTAATGTTTTAATTTTTTCCAATATGCCTGCACTCTTAACCCGGATTAGTTGACATTACTAGAAATTTGTGAGGAAACCTGTTGCATATAACTTTAGTTTTTATCACTTTATATTACTTTTGATGTTATAAATGGTATTATAACACAAAATTAAGGACTGACTTTAAGTCAATCATTGAATAAATGTGATTCTCCACAGAAACACAAAACTGTGTTTTTGACATACATTGTCAGTACTGTGGAGAGAAATACAATAAAATGTTCTGAACAGGGTTCATGTACGGAAACACTGATCACCTGAACGGTGACTTCACAAAATTATAATTTACAACAAAACAACATCAATAATATAAGAGCTTGAACCTATATGACATTTTATTAACAAATATTTAAGTAGTGAAAGTTCTTATCAGTTTTTATTCTGTGAAAAAGCAGAAAATAATCAAAATATTCAGGCACAAAGGATTATGGGTATTCCTCACAACATGGACTAATAATTTTAAGTTCAGTTTACTTGAATGTTTTAGTTTAATGGATTTTGTAAGCTTAAAAGTTAAATCAACTAAACTTTTTAAGCTTTGGTTTCAAAACAGAAAATATTAAGTGATGTTTACTTGATTGTTTAAGTAAAGACAATTTCTGGGTTAACAGTGAAAATCTCTTAGTTGCTGACAAACACAAGCACAATTTTTGTTTGTTTTGTTTCTCAGGCTGTGTATGATGTACAGTAGCTGATTCCTGAGATGGCTGTGTGGGCCCGACAGGCCCGAATTTCCCCCCTCCAGTGTTGCATTCACCTTCTTCAGGCCCGGTGGCCCACCCTGAGCGTCTGAATCTGCCACCTCTTCTATCACCCAACCTGGGCATCCCTCTCATCGGGCCACCTGGCTTCACTCCGGGCCCACCATGGGAGGATGCTTCTCCAAACCCAAAGAAGGTGACGAAAAAGTACATGTATAAAGAAAACCCTTGGTCTATTTAGTGCTGCTGCTGTCTTTAAGGGACAGTTCACCCCAAAAATGAATTTGATCTTTATTTCACCATTTGGGTACATAAAAAACAGAAATTTCATCGCTGCATTAAAGCCAGTTATAATTGGGATTTGTGTCTTCACCTATATATAGGTCAGTAAATGTGAACCCTGAGTGCTGTTGTGATGTGGCTTTCCTTTAGTGCTGGAGGAATTTTAATGCTCTTAATTGCTGTGTGTGTTCAAGAGGATTAGACAGCAGAATACGAGTCGAATGTTTCACAATGTGTCGCTGTTTCTCTCATATGGTGCCCGGGGAAGGGAGCACTACAGTACAACTACAAAGCTTTCATGTCGTTGTGAAAGTGTGATTGTAGGAGTTGGATTTCAGAGGGTATGGAGAGAGGCCAAGCGATCTGAGTTAAAGCCCAGGACCCTTGTCTTTTGAAGTCACTATGTCTGAAAAGCAATAGTAAATTGTTTTTAGCATAATAGTGACAATAGGCTGAATTTCTGATGAAAATATTTTGTCAAACAAATTTAATAATAATGTGACAACCCTGTTAAAGGATTACTAAACTTTCATAAAAAAAATCCCAATAATTTACTTACCCCCATGTCATCTAAGATGCTTATGTCTTTCTTTGTTCAGTTCAGTTCACGCGCCAGCTTGACCTTATGTATTATGTACGTCGAAAGGTCACGCTTGACGTATGCGAAACTAGCGCTTCAGTGTTTAAAAACGTGGAAAAAGAGGATCGTTCCGATGTTGTTGAATATGGAATGATACTAGTTCATGTCTTTGTGTTAGTTTATTGTTTAAAATGGTCCGAAGTGTGCGTTTGACAAATGTAATGTGTGACCTTTTGACGTGATTACGTAATACGTAAGGTCGCGCTGGCGCTTCACACGGCTAGTGCAAGACGAGAAGTTGTGGTTTAAAAATTTTTTTTTCATGAATACATGTTATTAACAGAATATAAGACACTTATGCATTGGTTGGGATCGTTTGGAGCTCTTTGAAGCTACATTGAAACTGTAAACTGTTGAGGTCCATTAAAGTCCACTATATGGAGAAAAATCCTGAATGTTTTTCTAAAAAAAGTTAATTTCTTCTCGACTGAACAAAGAAAGACATAAACATCTTGGAAGACATGGGGGTGAGTAAATTATCAGATTTTTTAAAATAAAAGTAGAATATTCATTTAAAGCTGCAGTCTGTAACTTAAGCTTCTCTATCGCCATCTCTGTTTGAAACATAAAATTGCAGTTATTTGCAAAGTAATTTTCTGTACGTGCATTGTGCTTCGCTACTATGTGCAAATTAATCTGATTTCTATAATCATGGCATCAGAGCGGATCTGTCATTATTCATCGACATGACACTTAAGGGGGTCGCACACCAGCAGATAAGCGCGGCATCGCACCATGAATCTAAAAACAGTACACATTATTTTGTACGCATTGCGGCGGCTGTCGGTGGCTGTTCGTTGTGACTCTGGACACTGCTGAAATCCATGTTCGTGCCAAAGAGCGCCACTCACGTAGTTAAGTAACATTAAATACCATCATAATTGTCCCAAATCGATAGCGATTAACATTGGCTGCTAATGTATTTTTTGCATTTTGAAGTAGACACTATCTGTATAAGCTTACGCTATTTAATGTGCAGTTCTGGTGTACGATACCTCTGAGTTGTCCTAGACATGACTCGGCTTTCTCGTCCGGCGAGAGACTCCCTTTAGAAGTACATCCTAAAAGAACCTGATCTCACGAATTTCCAGGTTATAGTCACGGAATATTTTGCTCATTTTTCCGTTTCCATACCTCGGACTTTCTTTTCCGTGTAAGTTTTACGTATTGGTTCGAGTGGGTTTGGGGTTAGAACGACTTTCTGTTAGCCTAGAAATCTAGACGCACCCTAGCGGCCGCAAAATATATTTGCTGCCAGGGTTTAGTCTAGGCACTCACAATACACTTAACCGGTCCAAAAACCAAAATTTGGTCAGGCCAATCACATCGTGTGTAGCGTCTGTGGGGCGGGCTTAACATGATGACGACAGAGCTGCAACGGTTCCTACTTGAAAACAGAGAATGGCTGCTGCTGCTGGCGAACAGCTATCTTTTGAAGCGGCTTTGGCCGCGACTCTGGAGGACTTAGACTTATGTTTTTCTTTGAGAGAAGAGCAAATAAACCCTACTGAAGTCTTTTTTAAGCAAGAAAGATGTGTTTGGAGTTTTGCCGACTGGTTACGGTAACCACTTCACCTTCTTCGTTGCTCTGATCCGTCATAGCGCTATCCTATTGCGTGCAGAGGCATTTTGAGGGACAACCTTATATCCCGCCCCTTGCATTGAGCAGTTTGTGTGAAGAGTTGCCAGACCTTACATCTTGATGTAGGTCTGGCTAACCAGGCTAACTTTCTGTTACATAAAATGACATCCTAACCCAAACCCAAGTCTAACCCTAACGTTAGGCGACAATTGTTTAAAAATCTGGAAAAAAATAGTATAAACCAATAGTTAAAGTGACATCCTAACCCAAACCCCAAATCTAAGCCCAAACCCATGTGAAAATGGTTTAAAAATAGGAAAAACAATTGAGTAACCAAAACGTGAAACTGACACGGAAAAGAAAGTCCGTGGTACAGACACGGAAAAATGCGGAGATCTATACCACGGAACTTTGTGATCATGTTGCCTAAATGTCATATTTCCGAAATATAAACAATATATATTTGCTGATGTCTAAACTGTTCAGAGGATAAAGCCATCTCTCCTCCAATATTTAATCTCTTCAGATGTTAAAAAGACCTGCCGTTATTAACTCTTGTCTTAGCACAAGCTCTGTCGCATTCGCGTTCAAAGAAAAAAAAGTTTGTTATAGCTTCAAAATCTGACCTGACAAAGCAAATTATAAATCATTGCGAATCATTGCGAAACTGGCGAGACAGTTTTGAACCCGGATTTTCTATGTATTTATTCAAAAACTGATTTTAGTTTATTTAAAATTTTAAAAAGTTATAGATTGCAGCTTTAATTAAGAGTGATTCCTGCTGATTCCTGTTTGGAGACAAACCCTGCGTTCGAAACCACCTACAGTAGTTCCCTACTACATAGTATTCGAAAAACTGTAGGCGAAAAGTACTAATTCAGTACGTACTGCCACAGTATGCGGTTTTGACCACAGGAAAAAATGTTTTGTCTCTTTTGTCTTTTTTGCAAAGAGACAGAGTTTCTTCATTTCAGTAGAAGTTAGACTTGGCTCGGGTATAAACCTTTTCTTCTATCCATAATTAAATCAATCAGTGTCTAATACATTTTCCTATTTCTGCCGCTAAAATCAAGGGCTTTAAAGGCAAGTTTTCTCTGTCCTCTGTTGGCTCAGTCATCTTGTATGATTTTCCATTGATTTTAATTAAGCTTCGCTCAGCAGGTGAGAATTCCTGTGTGATTAAAGGCATTAGAAATCCTCAGCACATTCTTCTAACCGGAGACCGAAGAGTAAAATCAGACCATAAGAGAAATACATTGCACAATCACCTTTTGACTAAAGGGTTATACATTTATAAAGTTCAACAAAATATGAAAATCCTTTCATAATTTACTCACCCTCATGCCATCCCAAATGCATATGGCTTCCTTTAATCAGCAAATATTTTTTTTATTAAAATTGAGACAGAATCTTCTTACAGTATACTGGGTTGTCAAGGTGAAGCTCGGAAATGCACAAACATGTATTATTAAAGTTATCTAAAAATGACTCCAGTAGGTTAATAAATGTGTTTTGAAGAAAAATGATATATTAAGAGAAAACGATTATTATGTTGAGCTTATTTGGAGATTGATGTGTCCTAAATGAAAACACACACAGATCAATGCAGTTGCTTCAAATATGGTGGCACGTCAGTAACCAGTGTGCCCACACAAGCCCTGAAAAGTGAAGCCAAAACGTCTCGATCGCCCCCCAGTCACTGGTCCTAGTATAGGTCATAAACCCCGCCTCCCCCATGTTATTCAATGGGACTTAAGACCAACTAAACATTTAATTACACTTCAATTATCTTTTTTCCGAAGCTGGTCATTTACTGTAGTTTTTATCACGCCGATGTACATTCAAGTGTTTGTTTTTAAAATAAGTTTGTTTTTAGTTAGTTATTTAATGCTATAAAACCGATGTTGTGACAGCTGTGATATGCGCATTCTGCGAGGGCGGGGCCTTGATTTCGCAGCTTTAGTTCCTGCTCACAACTGCGCAGGACTGATTCCGAAATCGCGACTGCGCAGATGTCAGCGCCGTATCGGGACACTGGCAGCTTCACACTTCACCAATGGAAGAGGGCGAATGGGCGTCGTCCATCTTTTTTTTTTATCTTATTGGTTTTTGCATTTCTTGTAACTAGTTGTGATACTGTACACACTAAAAACTCCTGGGTCAAAAACAACCCATAATGGGTTATTTTTGACCCAACTCCTGGGTTAAAAAGGGACCAACTAATTTCTGGGTTATTTCAACCCAGAAAAATGGGTTATTCTTTTTGACCCAACTTCTGGGTTAAATACCTGACCCAACTTCTGGGTTAAAATAACCCAAAATTGTAGTTAATATAACCCAACTTCTGGGTCAAAAGAACAACCCGAATATCTGGGTGGAAAAACCCAGAAATTAGTAGATCCTTTTTAACCAAAGGTCAAAGATAACCTAAATTGTGTAACTATGCCTTATTTCAGAAAAGAAAAATTCAGACACTTACACACTTCAAGCAGTTTTAAATTTTTATTGGATTCAATTAAATTCTATATAAAAATGCACACTTGGACCTATTTATTTTAGGTCACACTGTAATAACATTAGAAAGGAAAAATAGAATAATAAACAACTCTCAAACATTTGACAACATTCAATAATTGGATTGAACTTGAGGCTTTAAGTCTTCAAACATTGGTTGTGTGCAGCTTGAGATCTCCCAGAGGGGAACGGCTTCGATTGCTGAAGGTATTCCACCAGTGGCGGCCGGTGACTTCTTTATTCGAGGATGCTCGATGCAAAGTTCGTCACAACATGTATGTAGCTTGTCATGTGTGTGGTTTGTAATTTTAAAATATGTGTTCTGCCCATCGAGAGATCCTGTGTGCATCACGTGTCATGTCAAAATAAGTTCCTGCTGCAGACGCGTTTAAAGGGTTTATGATAAAACGGATGCTCGCGTTTGCCAGATACTCGCATAATCTCATGCGTAGTAAGAGTTTACTGTTAAGGAAGTGTCTGGCGTGTATTTTAGAAACATGAGCGTCTCTTTTATCATAAACGGTTTTGACGCGTGTGCAGCAGGCACTTATTTTGACAAAACACGTGATGCACACAGGATCTCTCGACACGCAGGACACATATTTTGGAAAAGGGAACCACACACGTGACAATCTGAACACTTATTTTGAATTAGCGCATCCTCTGATGAGCAGTCACGAGCCGCCACTGTATTCCACCATATTTGTTCCGACCTAAAACAGACAGAGACAGAAAGATATAAAGTGAATATTGTGTAGAACGTAAATTGTAAGCATAATAGACTACCAGCTTGTGTTATAATGCTGATACTAACTGTACAAGGAAGCCAAATGAGCTGTGGTTCTTAATTGGTGTCTTCATTTTGAGTGGGTACAAGAAAATGTGGGTTGAGAACCACTGAGTAATAAAACTTAACATCTTTAACTTAACTTTTTTGCGTCTGTCTGCGGCGCCGAGCGCCATGTACATAGTTTTAAATTTACACTTATTTGTCTCAAATTCGTCGTTAATGTATATACAGACTTCACCATGTGCTGTAATGTACATTAAATGTTACATTCATTTACAGAAATGAGCTACTTTCATGAAAATTGGTTGATATTGGATTTTCAGGTGATATCCTAAATTCATTCAGTTTACGGACGCTCTGAGGTAAAGTGTTCAGACTGCAGACTCAGCAACGATTGTATTTAATTATACAGTACAATCATAACATAGTACTGATATATCTTAATTCCATAATGTCCTTAAACATAACAATATTGCTGGCCATAATCTGAGAAAGTGCGGGATACCTCGAGTGGTCTTATATACGGCGCGGCGCTTCTCGTCCGGTGTTCCCCTTAACCCCCTTAACGTCGGACGAACTCATAGCTGCCCTGTACTTATCGTATTTTTACCGGTATTATAACAATGAGATAAGCAACGGGGACATGGACACAGAAAGTTTACGTTACATTGACACTTAAAATACTTGCTTACCTTGAATACACAACGAAGAAGCCCAGGCCAAAACGGATCGAGCACGCCGCGAACTCCGGTGGCAGTTATTTCAATCGACTGTTGTGAGAAAATTCCAGAACAGCGGGGGGCGGGGCGTTAACCCAGAACATGGGTTAACCTTTGAAAAATAACCCAGAAACCCAAACAACCCAGGAATTGGGTCAAAATATTAGCCCTATAACCCAGAAAATGGTTACTCTCTGAAAAAATAACCCATAATTTTAACCCAACACAAATAACCCAGAATATGGGTTGAAGAAATAACCCAGGAGTTTTTAGAGTGTATGCTTGTTTCGCCATGGGACATGCAAGAACCAGTTAGATTTGACATTATTGATGCGCCTCAAAGCTATTTAAGGGATGATTCACATATTGCTCATAAGTCGCGCGTCTGCACCACATTGAGTTAAAAACATTTCAGCTTTTCAGAATGCTGCAAACGCGCCGCAGGTCATGTGACAAAAACCTACACATCTAGGGTTTTCCACATATTTTTAGGCGCGACATGTGACCGGGCCCTTAAGGTGCAATGTGGACAATTTAGCGGCATCTAGTGGTGAGGTTCAGTCCACGGCTCACCCCTCCTTTAAAAGTACATAGATAAGCTTCGGTGGCCGACACAGGAGAAACACGTCATCGTCTGAGACAGAAGAGAGTAAACAATCAAGCAATTTAGTTAATATATATTTATTAAATACATGCTCTGTAGAGCAGTTTAGGGCTACTGTAGAAACATGACGGGGTGAAATGGCATAAGCGGACCGGCGGTGTATGTAGATAAAAACGGCTCATTCTAAGGTAATAAAAACATAACTGTTCATTATGTTCTTTATACACCACTGATAATATAGATTCTCATAAAATGTGCACACTGCACCTTAAATTAGCCAAAAGAAATTCTGAAAATCACAGTAAAAATTTCTCACTTTTTTACTTTTTTAACACTCTAGAATATGGACAAACTCAACTGTTGTGTTAAATTTACCCAAAAATGTTTATATTTGACCAAACAAAGGGTTAAATGAACCCACCGTAGATTAAATGGGTTTGTTCCTTTTTGACCAAACGGAAGGTTGAAAATAACCCCACATTTTTTAGAGCAAAACTTATGACTTTCCAGTTGTGTACGTCTTCTGTTGTCTACAAGCTTCAGGGTTTCCCCCATAAAATTTGTTAGTTAAGGTGTTAGGGTTGTGCAGGTGGGCGGGCCGGGGGTGTGGCAATCAAAGGGGTGGGGCGTACGCATCATGATGAAAATATTTTTATTTAAAACATTCAAATAAAACTCAATTTTGAAGAAACTATGACAGAAAATGAACACATACTAGATTATTAATTAATTAAATGTTTTATCAACCGGCTAGTTATCCTCCATACATTGACGAACCATGTCTTTCTCTCATTACGGCCATGCGGCGCGTCCTCGCTCGCAGTGTAAAGCGTCCACGCTATTCTCCGTGATGCACTTGATGGCCTTTTGTGCAGCAAATTTTTTTTTTTTTGGACGACCTTGTTAAGGTGGTAGGGTATCCCAGCTTAGGTGGGCCGCCCGAACTGAAAAGTGCTGCGGGAAACCCTGAGCTTTATATCATCTTACGCTCTTTTTTTATTTCTGTACAACTTTTTTGCAGTAGAGGTCAAAGTTGAGCTCGCTCTTTTGGAGAAAGAGAAGGAAGTCGACCTGATGTCTCCTAACGGAAAGGCCAGTCCGTTTTCAGAATGCAGACCCAACGGATCGCTGGGACATTGTTCGGACGAGGACGCCGTGACACTGCAGCCACAGCGCAAACACAGAGACTACGTAGAGGCCTCTGTTTGTCATGTCAGAGACCTTGAAAATGGACAGTGAGTGCTTCTTATTGTTAGTTAGACAATAATGAAATACAGTGCAAAGGTTGTGGGTTTAAAGGAATACTCCACTTTCATAAAAGTTCTCATTCTGATTTTTACTCACCCCCATGTCATCCAAGATGTTTATGTCTTTCTTTGTTCAGTCGAGAAGAAATGAAGTATTTTCAGAAAAACAATTTCTCCATATACTTTAGTGAACCTCAACAGTTTACAGTTTCAATGCAGCTTTAAAGGGCTCTAAAAAATCCCAAACGGGCCGTAAGGGTCTTATCTACCTAAAAGATCGTCATTTTCGCCAAACAAATAAGTACTTTTCAACCACAACATTTCGTCTTGCATTAGCCTTGTGATAGCCTAGAAATCTAGACGCACCCTAGCGGCCGCAAAATATATTTGCTGCCAAGGTTTAGTCTAGGCACTCACAATACACTTAACAGCTCCAAAAACCAAAATTTGGTCAGGCCAATCACATCGTGTGTAGCGTCTGTGGGGCGGGCTTAACATGATGACGACAGAGCTGCGACGGTTCCTACTTGAAAACTTCGTTCTTCGTTGCTCTGATTGGTCATAGCGCTATCCTATTGCGTGCAGAGGCATTTTGAGGGACAACCTTATATCCCGCCCCTTGCATTGAGCCGTTTGTGTGAAGAGTTGCCAGACCTTACATCTTGATGTAGGTCTGGCTAACCAGGCTAGCCTTGTGATGCTTCAGTGTGACCTTACATCTTTCATGTCGAAAGGTCACAATTGACGTATGCGAAACTAGCCCTCCAGTGTTTACAAGTGTGGAGAAAGAGGACCGTTCTGACGTTGTTGTATGTGTAATGATACAATTTTATGTCTTTGTGTCAGTTTATTGTTTAAAATGGTCCACAAGTGTGCGTTTTACATACGTAGGTTACGCTGGTGCTTTACACGGCTAGTGCAAGGCGAGAAGTTGTGGTTTAAAACTAAATATTGTGGTTGTTGCAAAAATGACGATTGTTTCGTTAGATAAGACCTTTATGCCTCGGTTGCAATCATTTAAAGCCCGTTGAAGCTGCATTGAAACTGTAAACTGTTGAGGTCCATTAAAGTTCACTATATGGAGAAAAATCCTAATTTTTTTCTCGACTGAACAAAGAATGACATCAACATCATGGATGACATGGGGGTGAGTAAACTATCAGCATTTTTTATTAAAGTGGAGTAATCCTTTAAATCCCAGGAATGACACATACTTATAAAATGTGTATCTTGAATGCACTGTAAGTTGCTTTGGATAAAACCATATCAAAATGCATGCATTTAATCTAAGAAAAACAACTTTTAATAATATAGTCAGTTTCATCAGAATTAGATTGTGTCTTTTGAGCCGTACTGATCTGATATGTTATATTTGTCAGAATGCGTGAAGTCGATTTGGGAACAGGCCGAGCTCTGCTTATAAAGAAACACGGAGAGTATTTTGCCATGGGACATAAGTGCCCACATTATGGTGCTCCACTGGTCAAAGGTAAGTTCATGCTGATCTTATTTCATCCGTATTTTGGGTTCAGTACATTTACAGCTGTCTATTAATGTCAGAGGTAAACTGATTGTGTCACAGATTAAAATATTGTCCATTTCAAAACAGGTGTGCTGTCGAAGGGGCGCGTGAGATGTCCATGGCACGGGGCGTGCTTTAACATCGCTACGGGTGATATTGAGGATTTTCCTGGGTTAGACAGTTTGCCCATCTTCCAGGTAACTTATACCTTGTTCACACTGTCGGTCCATATCCGAATTCGGTGCATATCCGACTTGACAGACTCACTGTCCATATTGTGCATCACAACTGTTCAGATCCGATCTGTGCGTCCTGTATAGCGTTCTGCCGTGTTCTGCATTATCTGCACTGTTTCTATGCAATGCCAAAGTTGGACTGTTCCAAAGTTCATCTACGTGACGTGACAGCATATAACAAAAAAGCTACACAAATGTGATCAGAGCGATCAGACTGAAATTGACTACCGGAAATGCGGATTTCAAACCACTTATGGATGTAGCCTGAAACGGATTAGAAAAAAACGGATTTCATGCGGTTTTTGATGATTCACAAGTTCTAATGTGATTGGATCCCAATCGGATATAAACCAAAATCGGATTTGGACTGACAGTGTGAACAAGATCATCTTTATGAGATTTCTAGTCGTGTGGTCATGATGATCCTTTGAAACCCAAATTTGGGTAAACCGTTTCCAATTTCAACATTTAGAGTAAAATATCAGATTAAGTATTGTGCAAATTTGTTGTAACACTGACTAAGTTCATTCAAGCAGATAAAATGAATTTCAATATTTGCAGTAAATGAGTTTTCATAATCATTTTATTTCTTACTATTTCAGGTTAGAGTTGAAAAGGAGAAGGTGATTGTAAGAGCAAACAAGCAGGTAAAGCTCTCATTGTCTTTTGGTGAAGTATGTTGAAAGTTTTGAATTTAACACCAGTTGTAAATGGTGATATGAAGATGGGACTTATTTGTTTCTTGATAGGACCTTCAAACCCAGCGGCGGACAAAGGCCATGTCAAAGTGTTCTGCTGTCATTAATTCCAGCAGTGGATTCAGTCATGTTCTCATTATTGGATCAGGTAACAATCATAATGTTATAACAATACACTGACACACACACAAATATAGCTCATGTGACCCATTTTGTCTGATATGTGAAGTACAGTGGGTTACAATGTAATGAATACACGAGGAACAGAATTATTTCTTCAATTTCTTGTAACAGGCTAGACAGTTCCAAAGGTTAACGCATGCCATCTCTAAACATCACACAGTGTTGTTAAAGATAGTAAGAGATAACATTGGTTAAAATCAGGCATTTATAATCATTTTTTCTATCATGGCCATGCAGTGAATTACAGTTTGGCTAGTTTTTGATTGGGACTCATTAATTTGCATGTGATCTCCGGTATGAACAAATACTGTAGTATTCTTTGGTGTTTACTGTAGTAAACTGTTCTTAGATACTATAGTGTTTTTGAACCTTAGCCATGGTAAATATTAAAGTATGCTACAGTATTTATCAGTGTTGTAGTCAAGTATAGTAAATACTAAAGTATACTGAATTATTTACTAAAGTTTATCAATTAACCATAGTTAATACTAAAGAATACTACAGCAAGTATCAACAAAGTGTAGTAATTACTACAACATACTACAGCATTCAACAATTTACTATAGTAAATACTACAGAATACTGTAGTGTTCTTTAACCAAGTGTACTAATTACTATGACATACTATACTTTATAACAGTTTACTATAGTAAATATTAAAGTATAATCCAGCATTTACTACAGTTTAGCAATTTGCTATATAGTTAATACAGAATACTACTGCACATAAACCAAGTGTACTAATTACTATAATATACTACTATATACTATACACTTCACCATAGTATAGCATAATTTATTACAGTTTACTATAGTAAATATAAAGTATACTCCAGCAGTTACTACAGTTTAGCAATTTGCTATAGTAAATAATACAGAATATTATATTGTACATAAACCAAGTGTACTAATTACTATGACATACTATATTTTATTACAGTTTACTATAAATATTAAAGTATACTCCAGCATTTACTACAGTTTAGCAATTTGCTATATAGTTAATACAGAATACTACTGCACATAAACCAAGTGTACTAATTACTATGACATACTATACTTTATTACAGTTTACTATGAATATTAAAGTATACTCCAGCATTTACTACAGTTTAGCAATTTGCTATATAGTTAATACAGAATACTACTGCACATAAACCAAGTGTACTAATTACTATAATATACTACTATATACTATACACTTCACCATAGTATAGCATAATTTATTACAGTTTACTATAGTAAATATAAAGTATACTCCAGCAGTTACTACTGTTTGCTATAGTAAATAATACAGAATATTATATTGTACATAAACCAAGTGTACTAATTACTATAATATACTGCACTATAATACTATTTACTACAGTTTTCTATAGTAAATACTAAATTATGTTACAGTATTTACTACTAAAATGATCATTTTGCTAAAGTTAATACTACAGAATACTACAGTGTTCATTATACAAGTGTACTAATTACTTTAAGTTGAGTTGAGTTGAGTTTAACTTTATTGTCCAGTCTGTTTTCACAGAGCGGAAATTTGTCTTTGACACTGCAACATACAAACACATCACACATCAACAACAAAAATCATACAATTAAACACTTTTAAAAAGATGAAAACAGCCCTTCTATTGCTTCACTTAAAATACTGTACGATTCAAAATAATCACTGCCATTGGGAGAAAAGATCGTTTATAAACATTTTTCCTAGCTAAGGGAATTTTCAGTCTTCGCCCAGATGGGAGCAATTCAAAACTAGAGTGTAGAGGGTGTGTATTGTCTTTAAAAATCGCAATTGCCTTTTTTCCCATAAAATGATCGAACAAGCTCTGAAGTGGCTGTTGTTTGTGCCTGGTGATCTTGTTTGCTTGGTTAATTATTTGTGAGAGTTTGTTCTTTTGTTTTAATGTTAAATTGCCGTACCATGAAACAATGTTATATGTTAGTGTACTCTCGATCACTGATTGATATAACATAGTTAAGGTCTGAGGACTGACATTGAAACTTCTTAATTTCCTGAGGAGTCCCAGGCGTTGTCGTGATCTTTTATAAATGTACTCAACATTACTTTCAAAATTAAGTTTCTCGTCGATAATTGTACCCAAATATTTAAAATTCGCGACCTGCTCTACAGTCTTTCCCTTTATGACGACTGGTTTATATTCAAAAGCAGTACCTACTTTTTTCGATTTATTTCCCAGACATAGCTCTTTTGTCTTTTCAATATTAAGATGCAGAAAACTGCTCTCAAACCAACAAGTAATACTGTTAATGTACTCAAAGTATGAGGAGCAATTAATTCCCTTCTGACATGAGACTAATGCTATATCATCGGCATATTTTATAAGGGTAAGGTTATCGTCATTACGCTTCAACTCATTGATATATACTGAAAAAAGAATTGGAGACAATACACATCCCTGCGGTACCCCAGTATCTAAAACCAAGCAGTCTGACATAACACTATTATTAATACGGACTCGCTGAGGTCGACATTTTAAAAATTCCTTAATCCATAAAATCATCCAACTACTAGCACCCAAATCATAGAGCCGTTTTAGAAGAAGATGTGGTTGAACAGTATTAAATGCAGATGAGAAATCCATGAAGAGAATTCGAACATAGGAGTTTGGGTTATCTAAATGATTTTGAACCTTATTTAAGAGAGTGAGGGAGGCATCCACAGTGCTTCTGTTTGCCCGATAGGCAAATTGCAAGGGGTCTATAGATGTCTCAATTTGTGATAACAATTCCTTACACACTATGCGCTCCATGCATTTACAGAGAACAGATGTGAGTGGGATTGGGCGAAAGTCTTTGAGAAATTTTGCATTTGGTATTTTCGGCACCGGGATAATGATGGAATTTTTCCAGGCTAATGGTACAAAACCATTGTCCATGAAAATTTGAAATAACCTTGTACACACATATCCAAGTTGTACTGCACATTCTTTCAGAACTTTCCCCTTCAGGCCATCTGGACCAGTTGCCTTATGCGGTTTAACTTTACGAAGCACTGTGACAACCTCTCTCTCCTGAATAGTCATCATAGGCTGTGATTGGGTCATGGTCATCATTAATTCATTATTAACAGTCAGATCATCGTTAAAAACATTATCAAATCTTGAATAAAAAATATTAAGATTATTTGCAAGATTGTGAGGGTCATCATGTTGTTGAACTCTTTTCTTTTGTCTACCCATCATTGTATTCAATCCCTTCCATGCATCTCTTACATTCCCTGTTTTTAATTTCTCTTCCACATTCTCTTTATATTCATTCTGTGCATATTTTATCTTACGTTTTACAGCTTTATTTAACTCTTTTACTCTCTGCTGATCATTCTGCAAGAAAGCAGTTTTCTTCATGTTTAAGTAATATTTCAGATCTTTGTTGATCCATGGCTTATTATTTGGGTACACTCTGATATTCTTTGTTTGAACCACAGAATTTACACAGAAATTAACATAACAGGTTATTGTATCATTTAACAGTTTGTGATTACTACAACAGTCATCATCATTAAAAAACAAGTCCCATTCAGTGCACTCAAAACAGCCTCTTAGCTTTTCTGTTTCGTCTCTGGACCATATTTGAACCTGCTGAACAGCAGGCTTAGTCCTCTTTAATAGCTGCCTATATTTTGGTAACAGATGAATAACGTTGTGATCTGAGCGTCCTAGAGGTGGATGTAGCTTTGGCACATATGCCCCTTCTATGTTACCGAAGCATTTATCCAGAGTCTTAACCAGTCTTGTCGGACAGGTTACATATTGTACAAGATTTGGCAACAGCGTAGATGCATTGCATTTATTAAAATCTCCAAGCAAAAAGACTGGACTATCGGCAGAATTGCAAAGCATTCTGTTGTAACTAGCGGCTATGCATTCGGCAGCGAGTGCAAAGTTTGGACCAGGCACATAAACTAAAATTACTGTTATTTGTCCAAACTCACGAGGCAAATAATATGGCCTAAAAGAGACAGTCAGTAGTTCATAGTGGGCAGAACAATGTGTTTCACGTACCGTAATATTCTTTGCCCACCTGCTACTGACGAACATACACAGTCCTCCTCCGATGGTTTTAGTTGACTTGTTGCTATCACGGTCCAGACGGATTAGTGAGTATCCTTCCAAGTTTATGTTGTCAGTCGCCTCCGTCAGCCATGTCTCCGTGATGCAAATCAAGTTAGCTCTTTTAAAGTCTCTGTTGTATTTCACCAGTGCTGTGAGTTCAGACATTTTATTTTGAAGCGAACGAGCATTAGTTAAAGTTATAGTAGGAAGGGGGAACCGACTGCCGCGAGATTTAAGTCTGTTTCGGATTCCGCCTCTAGATCCTCTCCGTTTTAGTTTCTTCCTTCTATATGCTGTATCTATAGAACAGATTATTTCCGGGGGTTCATAAAGAAGCTTTGGTGGAGTTTTAACATGATGTCGGAATCTCAGCAGATCTTCGCGGCTGTAAAACATTGTCCTCATTGGTCCATTGTTGTTCCTTAGATTTTTAGAATCCACACCGTCTCCCAACGCAGACACGCAGTCCAAAGCGCATTTTAAAATCCATAGCACAATAATTATCTTTAAAAGCATATTTGCTTTTAAAACATAGGCTGTTTAGACAGTTTAAAACAAACAAAACAAGTTTAAGACAGACAAGCAAACAAACTGAGCACACCAGCGTCTAGGGTCAGCACTTGCGCATGCGCCCCCACCCAATGGTTTAATATACTATAGTATACTATAATTTATTACAGTTTACTACAGTAAATATTAAAGTATACCTCTGTATTTATTTAATAAAGTGTATCAATTTGCTATAGTTAATAATACAGAATACTAACAGTTCATTAACCAAGTGTACTAATTACTATAATATACTACAGTATACCCTACATTACAGTACTACGGCATAATACAATTTACTACAGTAAATACTAAAATATACTACCATATTTCACGCAACAATTTATCAATTTGTTATAGTTAATACTACATAATACTATAGGGTTTATTATCCAAGTGTACTAATTACTATAATATACTACAATATACCCTACACTACAGTACTATGGTATACTACAGTTTACAATAGTAAATACTAAAATATAATACAGTATTACTACTACAATTTATCAATTTACTATAGTTAATACTACACAATACTAGTGTTTATTATCAAAGTGTACTAATTACTATAATATACAACAATATACCCTACACTACAGTACTATGGTATACTACAGTTTACTATAGTAAATACTAAAGTATAATACAGTATTACTACTACAATTTATCAATTTACTATAGTTAATACTACATAATACTATAGTGTTTATTATCCAAGTGTACTAATTACTATAATATACTACAGTATACCCTACACTACAGTACTATGGTATACTACAGTTTACTATAGTAAATACTAAAGTATACTACAGTATTTACTACTACAATTTATTTAATTTACTATAGTTAATACTACAGAATACTATAGTGTTTATTATCCAAGTGTACTAATTACTATAATATACTACAGTAAATCTTATATTACAGTACTATGGTATGCTACAGTTTACTATAATAAATACTAAAGTATAATACAGTATTACTACTACAATTTATTTATTTACTATAGTTAATACTACAGAATACTATAGTGTTTATTATCCAAGTGTACTAATTACTATAATATACTACAGTATATCTTATATTACAGTACTATGGTATGCTACAGTTTACTATAGTAAATACTAAAGTACACTATAGTATTTACTACTACAATTTATTTAATTTACTATAGTTAATACTACATAATACTATAGTGTTTATTATCCAAGTGTACTAATTACTATAATATACTACAGTATACCCTATATTACAGTACTATGGTATACTACAGTTTACTATAGTAAATACTAAAGTACACTACAGTATTTACTACTACAATTTATTTAATTTACTATAGTTAATACTACAGAATACTATAGTGTTTATTATCCAAGTGTACTAATTACTATAATATACTACAGTATACCCTACACTACAGTAGTATGACGCATAACGTGTGAAACGGCCTTTAATGTCGCTTACTGTAACTCACTTGCTGTCTTTTCTCATGCTCTCTTTCAGGTCCTGCTGCTCTGGTGTGTGCTGAGACTCTGAGGCAGGAGGGTTTTACCGATCGTGTTGTGATTTGCACCACGGACAAACATCCACCATACGACAGGCCTAAACTGAGTAAGGTTTGTACACAGAACAGTCCACAGTACAGTTGGAAAACACCGCTTTATCATACAACAATACCAGTGCTTTTAATGTTGACCACACGTAAGTCTGTGAACATATTTTCCACAGTCTTTGGAGAGCACAGCCGAGCAGCTACAGATGAGATCCTCTGAGTTTTTTCAGACGTATGACATTGAGCTACTGTTAGAAAAAGAGGTGAGGCATGATCTGATTTAAGTGTATTTTGATCACAGAGGCCTAAATATTTGTTATAATTGTAAATAGAGCAAGAACATGAGCTGTACTTTGGTTATCTGTAGGCTGTCTCTGTCGATGTCAAATCCAAGACTGTGTTGTTTCGGGATGGTTTTAAAATGGAGTATCGAAAACTCTTAATCGCCACAGGCAGCAGGTAACAGTCACACATATCTGTTTAAAACTCTAATCTATTTATAACATTTAATAAAGACTATAGTCTCATATACGGTACGAATGAAGAATTGTTTTCTCCATTTCTCTTTTCTTCACCTTTACAGACCAAAACCTTTAAGCTACAAAGGGAAAGATGTGGGAAATGTGTTTCATCTCAGAACACCAGAAGATGCCAACAGCATCGCTGCCCTCGCCAGCAATAAGAATGCAGTCATTGTGGGAACTTCATTTATTGGTGAGAGCTTACAGGCACTTGTTCCCTTTAAGGTACCATTTGAATTATTCTTGTGTGTAGATTAAAAGTAAATTCTTAAAGGGACACTCCACTTTTTTTGAAAATATGCTATTTTTCCAGCTCCCCTAGAGTTAAACATTTGATTCTTACCGTTTTGGACTCCATTCAGCTGATCTCCGGGTCTGGCGCTAGCACTTTTAGCATAGCTTAGCACAATCCTTTGAATCTGAAAGACCATTAGCATCGTGCTAAAAAATAACCAAAACTTGACTCTTCTGTAGTTCCATTGTGTACTAAGAGTGACAGGAAATTAAAAGTTGTGATTTTCTAGACAGATATGGCTAGGAACCTGCTATTAAAAGTAACCAAGTGGACTATTTTCGGGCAGTGTGTAATATCACTATGCCTGCTGCAGCCATGTTACGGCAGCAAAGTCATTGATTATTACGCCGGAATGAGAGTATAATTCCTAGCCATATCTGCCTAGAAAATCGCAACTTTTATTTAGTGTTGGTCTTAGTACACAATGTAACTACAGAAGAGTCAAGTTTTAAATAGGAAAAATATCGAAACTCTTTAGATATTTTTTAGCGCGATGTTAATGGTCTAATCAGATTCAATGTATTGTGCTAAGCTATGCTAAAAGTGGTAGCGCCAGACCCGGAGATCGGCTGAATGGATTCCAAAACAGTAAGAATCAAATGTTTAACTCTAGGGGAGCTGAAAATGAGCATATTTTCAAAAAAAGAGGAGTGTCCCTTTAGGAATTTACTTTTAAATACTGACCTAATACAATACTGATTTTGGCAGTAACTAGTTTTTTTTTAAATGCCGTTTATCGCGTTTTGGAACCAAACTTTTCATTTGGACTCTTTAGCCCCATGCATGAACTACATTAGATAAAAAACGTCAAGCCAGGCCATGGCATGAGTGAAGACTTTCGCCAAATTATGCACATTACAGAGGATAGCAATAGATCCTGCGGCAAGGAACTAGGAAGAACCCCGTAGCAGATCTAGGCAGGTGGTGCTGGGGGAGGAGGTGGGATAGGAATAATTCCAACGTGCATTGCATTGAGACACAACAAAATTAAGTCATGTTGATAGGAAAAGGAAGATCAATTGGCTGTGCTGCAAGCTTTATGAGAACCAATCCGCTGCACGGAAAAGATTCATGACTGATGTTGGCATTTGACAGACAATTTAATCTAAAGCAATTTAGATTGGAGAACAACAATGTTAATTGCTGCTAATAAAAGGGTTCTTGGGTTCTCCAGGGTTAAAGTGCATTACAAGCTGTACGTTTTATCACAACACTACACTCGGGGAATGGTACAAAAGCTATCACTGCGATTATATCCTTTCATTAAATACAGTACCATTTAGGTACCAGTATGTATGTTAACGCAATGCTCTTCCATCTGAACTACAGGAACAGTAATAATGGCTGTTTGTGGCATGACTATTTGTTAGTCCAGCCATTGGCATATGATTGATACTTTATTTTATTATTTTAATTATTTGGTTATGTAAAATGCATTCTTTTTGCAGTTCTGTTTTTTTATTGAGAAACCTAAAGCATTTTTGTGTGCAGGTGTCACTTATGTGGTTATGTAATGCAAATAGAGACGTTTGCCATGTAATATTTCTGAATAAACCACCTGTATGTGGGTTGTGGACAGGACTGATATATATTTGATTTGATGCGCTCAGGTATGGAGGTGGCCGCGGCCCTGACAGATAAAGCTCATTCGGTCTCTGTCATCGGTATAGATGCGGTGCCATTTCGGAAAGCACTCGGAGAAAAAGTTGGGAAAGTCCTGATGAAGGTTAGAGGACAGATATACCTGTAACTCACATAATACTTACTTGTAATCACATTGTATCTTAATGTTGTATCAATGTTGTATTACAACAATGTTGTAACTGTTTTTGTTTGTTTCCCTCATTTTTTCAGCTGTTTGAATTAAACAGAGTGAAGTTTTACATGTTGAATGAGGTGTGGGAGATGAGAGGCCATAATGGACAGGTATCATTAAAGTGAGAGGATTTTAGTGAAATGCGGGTTGCTTTCTCTCTCTCTCTCTCTCTCTCTCTCTCTCTCTCTCTCTCTCTCTCTCTCTCTCTCTCTCTCTCTCTCTCTCTCTCTCTCTCTCTGTAATAAATAACAGCTGCTCTGACTGTGACATTGCTTATCTTTCCAAATATTTTAGCACAGTTACTGCTGTAATGAATTGCCCCTGGGCTAAAATGCAAGAAATCAGAAAATGGGTAGAAACAGTCAAAGTAAATTCATCTATTATGAGATTACATGTTTTATAGATGGGTCAGTGACAAAAATGGTTTGACAAGATCTTTAAAAAAATATTTTTTTTAACTCTTGTTTCAAAAGCATACACCAGGTTTATTTCACTGCACATAATGTTTTATGTTAATGCAATAAAAAAATTACATTTGCACCTTTTTTATGAAAGTTAAGACTGAATGGATCTGAAAATGTCAAATGGTGTAATCGCCAATTGCGCCAAAAAATGAGAAATATTAAATATTTTATCCACCTTGATAGCATGTAAGCGTAATCATTAAAAATAATTTTAAAATACAATTTTATTACTTAGTTCTAAATGTAAATTTTAATATGTTTGTAATATTTGTCCTGACATATGCTGAAAACAGCTCTGTTTTCTAAATAGTCTTTGATAAATAATGTCTAAAAATGTATGTAAAAAAGTCATATTACACTAATAGATGATTATATTTTTGTCCACATTTTTTTATGAATATATTTATATTTCACATTGACATTTTTGCAATTATCCCCCAAATATTCTGTCAAAATGAAATAAAACCAGAAATGTTATACTTGGTCATCTAAAAAGAGAATGTATGCAAGTAATCTGCAAAATTATTTAGAAATTTGAACCCTTTTACATTTAATTGAACAATACGGACACAAAATAATTAACGTCACGTCATTGACCCAAATATGTCATTCTCAAAACCTTTAAGAGAGTATCGGGTAAGTTAGTGGGCCGGGACCCACGGGGGTGGGAGTCTCAAGATGACTCAAAATTATTCAAAATAAGCTAAACCAAAAATCAACATATTTTATTTTATTGTTTGGTTACTTTATACTTTTTTGGTGGAAACTGTGGGTGGGGGCTTTATATATTGTTGTGGCCAATAGGGGGGCCTCTAAAGTAAAAAAGGTTGAGAACCACAGGGCAAAGTGCATAATTGTGACCCCTGCCTGTGAAACCCATCTTAAAATCATGTTTTGCTGTTTTCTGCATAAAATCATCTTACATTATGTACAGAAAATATAACCTTGATATGTTTAATATTGAGTGAGTAAGATCATGTCAAAGATTGAAATCAATGACTGACATCAAACTTTAATGATCATTTGATTTTACAGACACATGTGAAATATTATTTTATTAAACATATATTTTTATATTTTAATAGTTGAAAGAAGTGGTTCTGAAAAGTGGCAAAGTCTTACGAGCAGATGTCTGTGTTATTGGTACAGGTGAGAAATTTGCTATCATTTTCATATTTCTGGCAAAAACTGCAAATTTGCAGTATCCTACATAGCTTTGTTAGTTTCGCACATCTAATATCTTTCAATTTTCTCTTCTTGCATAATTATTAAAATGGATTAATAGTTTATTGATTAAATTATTCAGTTTATTTATTTATTTGTAGGGATGTCAAATACTCATGTTATCGTTTTGATGATAGTTTTTTTCATGATTCCTCAACCGTACGTGAATTGCGTAACCAAAGACTTGTTCGTTTTTGTGTTTGTGTAGGCTCAAGTCCAGCCACAGCATTTCTTAAGCAAAGTGGGATTCACATGGACTCCAAGGGCTTCATCACAGTCAATAAGGTGCAATATATTAACAATATAATACATATACAGTTTTATATGTACTCTACATCTGTTACCGTATTTATTATAACGTCATCTACGCTGATCGATTCAGCTAACATTAGTCTGTTTGTGTAAGCTAGGCTGCTACAAAGCGTGTCATATAATTGTATGAACTGACCTTATAGCTTTAACTCTTTCAGACCATGCACACCAACATGGATGGGGTCTTTGCCGCAGGCGATGTGGTAACGTTTCCCCTGGCTCTACGCAGCAATAAGAAGGTGAACATTCCCCACTGGCAGATGGCACATGTACACGGTAGGAGTCTGACCCGTCTCCTATATCTGTGTCAAATATGGTATAGTACTGTACATCCACTATACATTAAAATAACTGCTTAAATTCTAGCATAAGGGTAAAACACATTTCAAAACATTTTCCTGCTTAACTCTACAGGGAGGGTGGCCGCTCTTAGCATGATGGGAAAGCCCTCAGAAATTAAAACGGTGCCTTATTTCTGGACAGCCATGTTTGGGAAAAGCATACGATATGCAGGTAAGAAATAATCCAGTAGCAACCATATGTTCATAAAATATGCTATTGAAAAATATACATAAACGCTAACGTTGATTCCGCACATCTGATGCACTTTAAATAATGTTGTCAAGGTTACGGCGATGGCTTCGATGACGTCGTGATCCAGGGAGATTTGGATGAGCTAAAATTTGTGGCATTTTACACAAAGTAAGTGCATTTGAAAAGTTGAAAAGCTGAGATTTGGGTTCAGTAAATGCTATTTGGATTTATTTGAATTTTAATTGCATTATTCAGATTTTCCTAAATGAGACTTCATATAGATAAGTTCATACATACCCTTTTTTCTCCATGCCTGCCGTAACTCTTGTCTGACACAACCACCGCTAGCTTAGCTTAGCACAAAGACTGGAAGTCAATGGCTCCAGCTAGCATACTGCTACCAATAAGTGACAAAATAATGCCAAAATTTTTCTATTTATATGTTGTGTGCTATATGCAAGTGCCTACAGTCGGCGTCCACCTGGCGTTTTCAGTCGCGTTTAAATGCTTTGGTGTACACGCCCCCTTACACAGTTAGCAAATTGTACTATATGGTTATTATTATTGTACATTTTTAATAAAAAGTGGGATTATTATGGGATTTATTTATTTTATTGAACTGACGTTAGCTCTGTGTTGTGTGGTTTAATGGCAGGAGTGAAGAGGTGGTAGCTGTGGCCAGTATGAACTACGACCCCATCGTGTCACGGGTCGCTGAAGTCTTCGGCTCTGGAAAGACGATTAGGAAACGTGATGTGGAGTAAGTACATTTTGTAGTCTTAACCTTAAGGGATCGTTCACCCCAAATGTTTTATTCTATTATTTACACACTCTCATGTTGTTCTGGTTCTTTATTGTGTTAAAGGTCCCGTTCTTTCTGTGTTTTTCAAGCTTTGATTGTGTCAAGCTTGCCGTTAGCTTAGCTGGCGACTGACGTATTCCTGTGGGCGGAGTTTAGTCAAAAAACTGTTCTAGTGATGTCATTAAAGCAGGAAGTAGAGGGCTGTAGTTCAAACCGGCCGTTCGCTGTAGGCTTTGAAAGATGAATTCTGTTAAAGAAAATATATCGCCTGGCAGTGAACTTTGACCTTTATCATTTTACAGGTATTATTTATGCTATTATAGCAACATTACACACTAACTAGGGTTTAAAAAATGGGATCAGGAAGAACGTGTCCTTTAATTCCAAAATATATATTTTAATAAATGATGGCAACACAAAGTTAACGGTACCCCCGCCAGCTGTCGCATGACCTACATTATATTGTGTCCTATAGTATACATTTTTGCATTTGGCAGATGCTTTTATCCAATTTGACTTCAATCTAAACATTTTTCAGTATATGTGTACGATCTTTTCAGTATATATGTACGATCTCATCTCATTTAAATATTTTTAGCCAAAAATTGATTGATCTGTCCATATTTAAACATACTCTTTGTTTAATCTTTGTGCAGGACAGGAGACATGTCGTGGCTGATCGAGAAAGGCTCACAGTGAAGACGGTATTTCTCCTCTGTGCCAAACCTGTGTACAAACTCCTTAAACAGACCTAGTCTTAGCATCACAGCTGGTTAAAACGGGACACTAGATAGGAGATACATGCTGTGAGCACCTGGGCCGTGCCTGGTTTATGTGCTGAAGACCTCATCCCCATGAGGTCCAACATCTCCGGACCTGGATCCGTTCACAATGCTAACAAATGAGCCATAACTGGTATCGAACCTTCTGTCCTAGATGGGACGTCTCTCGCTCTCTCTCTCTCTGTGGGTTGGTTGACCTCTGCTTTAGCATGAAGCATTTTTCTGTATGCAGTGGTCAGGGGAATTATCTTATTTTATTTTGTACATGCAAACCGTGTAAAGCTGTTACCCAAAGATGCATTTAAGCATCTAGACGGCACTTTTTCTACCGATTAGCCTGGCATGAGACCTCATGTATGGATCGCATCACATTATGCGGTCCCATGCGCCTTTGCCTGCGGCAGTTTATGAGATTCATGTAGGAAATTTGGTTCGTAGCTGTAGACAGCAGATGCATGATAATTCATATGCATACGTATTATTTTTTATTAATAGAAAACACCAAAATTTTTCAATATTTTACTATGTTCTTACCTCAACTTAGATTAATTAGTACATCCCTATCTTTTTTCAATACATGCACTTTTAATCTTTGTACAGCGCTTTGTGAATGTGTTAGCATTTAGCTTAGCCCCATCCTATGACTCCAAACAAAAGTTTTATTTTGAGCACACATACTTACTCGTGTAACTACTCATGTAACAGTCTTTAAATAGGGAAAACATGGAAGTTTTTGGTGGCTTCTAAATTCATCCCTGTTTGGATCCTAAGGAATGAATGGGGCTAGGCTAAATGCTAACACATTCACGACGCGCTGTACAAAGATTAAAAGTGCATGCATTGAAAAAAGATAGGTATATATTAATTTGTCTAAGTTGAGGTAAGAACAAAGTAAAATATTGAAAAACTGTGGTGTTTTCCTTTAAGGCTTTCCCAATGGATCTTCAGAAGTGATCATTATTCAGGGAAGGTGACAGGATCCGTTATATCAATGTCTATTGAAAATGCTGCATTACCTGTCGAATATAACGTATGATATAGTGTGCCATGTATCACAATTAACAGGTAAATGTAGAATCAAAACCCATGAATTAGGGTGACTTTGGTAGATTGGGATGCTTTTGGACATTGAGATCTACCTGAATTCACCCTAAAGAAAGTCAATTTGTAAGAAGGCATTTTTATGATAATTAAGCACGTTTCCCTCTTCATACTGTTAAAAAAATCATTCATTCATAATTATATTAATATTTAAATTGTACAGGACAATATTTATACCTCATGGTATTATTTTGTGGTACTGTCTTTATGTTTAAAGGGATAGTTCAGCCAAAAATGATATTAAACCCATGATTTACTCACCCCCAGGCTGTCCGAGTCGCACATGTCCATCGTTTTTCAGACAAACACATTTTCGGATATTTTAGAAAATGTTTTAGATATTTCAGTTAATTAAATGTGAGGTTACGGGATCCACGACCTTCAAGTCCAAAAAAAGTGGCTCCCGGATGATAAACAAAGGTCTTCTGAGGGTAATCCGCGCGGTTGTGTTGTATAGAAATATCCATATTTAAAACTTTATTAACGAAAATAACTACTTTCCGGTAGCGCCGCCATCTTAGACTCCTCTGTATTCAGGAGAGAGTATTAGCGTAGTGTACGCACTTTTCTTAGTGACGTATGAAAAATTCGGAGGGCGGGGCACAGAGCAGCAGCAGAGTAGCCTCTGTAGGCTGCGTAAACTCTCATCCTGAATACGGACGCGACTAAGATGGCGGCGCTACCGGAAGGTATTTATTTTCGTTAATAAAGTTTTAAATATGGATATTTCTACAACAACACAGCGCGGATTACCCTCAGAAGACCTTTGTTTATCATCCTGGAGCCGTTTGAATTTATTTTGTGAAGGATGGACGCACTTTTTTTGGACTTGAAGGTCGTAGACCCCCTAACATTACATTTAATTAACTGAAAGATCTAAAACATTTTCTAAAATATCCGAAAATGTGTTTGTCTGAAAAACGATGGACATATGCAACTCAGACAGCTTGGGGGTGAGTAAATCATGGGTTTAATATCATTTTTGGCCGAACAATGCCTTTAAAGGGACAGTACACCCAAAAATTTTAATTGTCATGAATTAACAAACCCGTAGGACCTCCGTTCATCTTCGGAACACAGTTTAAGATGTTTACAGTTTCTGACCCTCCATTGAAAACCTATGTACGGTATACTCTCCATGTCCAGAAAGGTAATAAAAACATCATCAAAGTAGTCCATGTGACATCACAGTGGGTCAGTTAGAATTTGTTGAAGCATCGAAGATACATTTTGGTCAAAAAATTACGACTTTATTCAGCATTGTATTCCTTACAGAGTCTGTGTACCGTACATAGATTTTTAATGGATAGTCAGAAAGCTCTCGCACTAAATCTAAAACATCTTAAACTGTGTTTCGAAGATGAACCGAGGTCTTACGGATTTGGAACGACATTAGGGTGAGTCATTAATGACATCATTTTCATTTTTGGGTGAACTATCCCTTTAACTTAAACATCTTGGATGACATGGGGGTGAGTAAATGATCAGGATTTTTTAAAGTAACTGGAGTAATCCTTTAACAAAAGGTGAAAAATGAGAAATACACTAAAATTAAAATACTAAGGTACCACATCAAAAAGTACACATTTGAACCAAGACAGTTCCTCAAAGGAACATATCTGTACCTTATGGTACATACTAGGCCCCCAGTAACAGGCGGGATTGTAGAAAATGACAAAACATAAGAATTTTTACGGGAATTTGCCTATTTGTCTCAATATATATTTTTCTTGATTTTGGGGTTGACATGACTCTCATTTTTTTGGTTCAAATGCACAGAAATCCAAAATATATGCTGAATATTCCTTCTCTTCAGTATTCTTTGGTCAGATATTCATAGCAATGAAGTAACACCGATGGACATTTTGAATGTTCCCTCCCCGAACGGAAGCATGACCCGTGCGCCGTCCCGAACACGCTGACCGTTGACAATATACCTCTCGCTAATGGGAACTTTGGTTGCCCTGCTAGTAAATTGCACAAAACACAAATATTTAAAGCTATAACTTTATCTATAGAAATGCTCGTATTATAAGACTCGAGGCTTGTATTTTCTGATTAATCATAAAATGATTTATTGATAACCAATTGATTGATTGTATTTTTAGATCGAACGCAATAATGTTGAATGTTTTTCTGGTAGCTCTGACCTCCTACAGTCTTTCTTTGGTACTAACTCAGGGATTGGAGGTTTCAGTCATATGGGACACATTGTGGTGGAATAAAACAATGAATAAATTTGTTGCTATAACATTTTATTGCCGTGTTTTTTTTCAAACTTTTAATGCCAGCATACAATTTTCTTTGCAATATTATAAGACCGCTGCATACAAAGTTTAGATTGAAGTTGAGATTTTTAAAACAACATACATATCTCTTAAAGACAGCATTGCTTAAAGACTTCACAGTACAAACATTTTAAAGCATTAGATTAAAAATGGCTGAGAATTATTAATAATACTAATAAAAACACTGATGTAAATCTATTTATTTTTCCTAAAAGCAGAGAAGTGCTACTGTTTCTTCAAACAACATTAAATAAAATTTCACTGACAATAAAAAACTAAATCAGTGCCCTGAACCCCAGTCTGTATGCATTATAAATGGACGATACAAAAAACTGTGATTTTCCAAAATGTGTCACAGATGATGCAAGTTCAAAATAATAAAATTTTAAAAGTAAAAGATTTGAAATGATCATTGCAGTCGGTATCATTTCAGATTGCTGTCACACAAAACAAACAATCTTTCTACAATCACACATCGACAACAAATACACAAACATATGAATGAAGGAAGACTTCATGATGAGTTTGATATAAAGTCACACTACAGTGCTTAGCCAGCAGAACAACAAATAACATATTAGCTAACAAAAATGTAGAAATGTCACTTTTAGGGCCCTATTTTAACAATCTTAGCGCATGGTCTAAAGCGCACGGTGCAAGTGCACTTAAAGCGTGTCCAAATCCACTTTTGCTAGGTTAACGACGGGAAAAATGGTTTGTGCGCCTGGCACACAGTCTAAAAGGGTTCCTATTCTCGTAAGGAAGGAGTTTTGGGTGGGTTCTGGGCGTAATGTGATGTAAACCAATAAAAGTCTCATCCCTCCTCCTCTTTAAAAGGCAGTTGCGCTCGGGCCATGCCGATTTCGTATTTAAAAGACAGCGATTGTGAGCAGAAAAATTTGAAGCAGAGGAAGAAGACCACCAGTTTATGACTGATGTTAAAAAAATGCATTGTTTTATTTATTGAAATGGTTATTTGTGTAATTAAAGCTTTGGTTCTCTTTAAAGTCATTATTTCAGTCATGGAGTATTAAATATAATAAGCTGATAAAGTATGATGCGTCATCACTGTAAATATGTCAAAAAAGGTTTGCATAAGTTAAATACTTTATATTTGTAACAAACAGGAGATAAAGAATTTACAAACGCATGGAGAGGTGTTTCAGCATTCGGACAGTGCCGTGTTTTGAAAAGCATTACTTAAAAAAATTGTGTTTTTTTCCTCACAATATCAAAAGTACGAAGTCATCATATACAATAAATCTGTGGGGTAGCATTTAAAAACATTTCAAAGTAAATGCAATATTTTCACAAAAAAAAAAAACAAATCAGCTTTCCAGGCTACAGGTTAAGCAGCTCTTCACGCCTTTTAAAATCCTGTAATCTTTCCTCATTTATGTTCAAGAGACTCAATAATAATCTTTTACATTTTATTCCTTCATTTTTTCATATTTAAAAATGTTTGTGTGCTTCTGCGCATCCATGTGTGTATATTAAGCAAAGTGTATGCGCATTGTTGTTCTGTTTATAGGCGCATATTACTAATGCGATCTTTAATTAACAACAAAATATTGCACCATTGACTTTAGACCAGGTTTTAGTTGGTCAGTGGCGTAGTCTATTTTAGTTTCCTCAAAATAATAACACCCTAACAATGCACCTAAACACATTTCGTTTTCTGATCCGGAACTCCCATGGGCGCGCACAAATGGGCGCAAATGCATTTGCTATACAAATAACGTGGCACTACGCTTGAAAATGATAATGGCAACGAGCTAGTAAAAAACACTTGCGTCACACCTTGCGCCGGGTGTATGATAGGGCCCTTACATTGTAAACACTTAAACAAACCAACATTAGAAAGTTTGTGCGGTTAAGTTTGCATGGTGTGTTTAACTTTTGGTTTGGTTTACAGTGCTACAACATATAGAGTAAAATAAGGCCACATAAATTATGTATCAAGATTAGCGATGCAATTATATATCGGCCAATAATCGGTATCGGAAGTTAATTTTCACACTATCTGCTATAAGAGCTGATAGTCATGGCCGGTATATCCTGTCAATCAAAAGAGAAAAGGAAAATGCAATGAATTGGAGCACTGTGTATAGAAAATGTAAAGAAACATGTTCATGTAATGGTTATTATATGAAAAAAATAACAATTTTTATCTTCAGAATTTAGTTAATATAACCCCCAAACTATCGGTATCGGCAGATATCAGTTTGAATAATCAGCTATTGGTATCAGTGGAAAATAATATTTTAATATCATTTAATATCAGTGCATCTCTAATCAGGATCATCAAAAACTTCTAAACTTAATAATAATAATAATAATAATAATAATAATATAGTGATTCAGCTTATTGACTGTAAACAGGCATAGGTCTGATTTCTTAAAAATACTATAGATAAAACTAGCTGGTGTGAGATAATATTGAGGTCATTTTGTCTATCACATTTAAAATTGTTCACTTTAAATAAACTATTCACAAAAAAGGCACTGGCTTGTCTTATTATTCACTTAATGCATAGACACACATGAAACTTCATCAATATCTGTAATGTAAGGACGTGCTTCATATAAATAATTTGTACTGTTCTGATACGACAAAGAGACGACTTGCCGGATGTCTTCAGAAATCGTATTCTGCCGCACATTGTTGAAGATACTCTTCGTAAAGTTTCCGCTAGAAAAGTAATGCCAAATATTACAAGATTAGAAGATAAACATATATGAATGTGTCATTATAAATGGTTATATTTCACATGCAAGGCTCTGGTTTTAGCTAAATGTGGCCTGCGCTTGTTAGCTAGTCTCCCAGTTAGACCTCACTGGTTAAACTGGTATGTTTCAGTGGTTTCAGGGGGGTTTTGGACACTCATTAGCTTGTCAGGCTAGGAAACCAGCTAGCTGACCAATTAAAAGCCAGACTGGGAGACCAGCAAACTGCTATAAGCTTTATATTAAATAAATCATCATTCATTCATAAATTGCGCCACTGTAATGCAAATCATACCTTTTTGGCTTTGACGCCATCTTGGATATAATCACTGTACTCTATCAGCTTCTTCTTCTCTTTCTTAGTCAGCGTCTTGTTGCTTTGGCTGGAAAATAAAATGAAGACGCTGCTGAACTGATGATCTGAATCTTAAACATATGCATCATTACATTTGGGGAGATTTGCTTTAGCCCAGATGATACACCAACAGTTGGTATTCTGGCATATACAATTATAAATATTCTGTGTACATAATGCAATATAATGTAATATACTGTACTAACTCAGTAAATTGAGTGACGGTGCCCTCTTGTGACTACAAAAGGAACTAAAACATGTTGCATACCGTGCAAAATACTTGGCCAGAAAGAATAAAAGGTAGCAGAAAGCGCCGAAGATGACCACAAACAATATCTGCCAATCTTCCGGGATCCACTCCCACAGATACACAACTATTCCCTAAAGAAACAAGAGCACCAGGCATTACAACATTAGCTTGCGTGAAACTGGAGGAAATGTTGCGTAATTTTAGAAAACGGGAAAATAAGATCTTACTGTAGATAAGAAGAGTGTTTTGGCGAGTCCCTCGCCTACGAGAGGGTCCAGCTCCTCTGGAGCGAAAGTGTTGACGATGAAGCTGAGGATGAGGAGTGATGGGAGGAAGATTCCCAGAAGTCCGCACAGGAAGGAATTAAAGCGATTGCTTTTATTACAGCTTGCATTTACCCTGAAAAAAAATATGCAACATACTAATAAATATTGGCCTGGTTTTATAGATAATACTTAGCTAAAGCCAAGACTAGGCCTTAGTTAAATTAAGATGTTTAAGCATCTTTTATAAACATGCCTTTAGAAAAAGGCGTTACTGGTGTGTATGCTGAGACAAATCAATGGCACAGGCATATTTTAAGATCTATGAGTGCAAATTATGTTCAGTTGAAACAGGTCAAACATGTGTTTTAATCTAGGACTAGCCTTAAGCCTTTTTGTGTTTGTGAAACCAGGGTTACGAGTTTTACAAAAATATGATGAAATTATATTGCCACGTACACTACAAAGACACATTTAGACTGACTGAATCACATGCAGACAGACTGACTGACGTAGATTGACAGATAGACAAAATTACTGACAGACACACAGACTGACTGATTAACAGACAAGACAGACAGACAGACAGGTAGGCAGTTACAATGAGAAAGGGACAGACAAACAGACTGACTGATAAATTGACACAGACAGAAAGATGGACTAATAGACACACATACTAATAAACTGACAGACAGAGACAAACAGATTGATTGACACACACACGCACGCACGCACGCACGCACGCACACACACACACAGACAGATAAACTGACAGAGAGACAGACAGACCGATAGATTGATTGACAGACAGCCTATTTTACAGACACAAAGACAGATTGAAATTGACAGAGAAGTCAACGACTGACAAACAGATAAACAGACAAAATATTTGACAGACACACAGAGAAACTGATAGACAGACTGATCGACTGACAGACAAGCATATTGAATGACAAACAGACAGACTTATAGACAGACAGACAGACTCACTGATAGATTGACACACTGACAGACTGACCGACAGAGACAAACAGACAGATAGACTGATTGACAGACACACAGACTAATAAATTGACAGAGACAAAGACAAACAGACTGACTGACTGACATACAGACAAATTTGACAAACAGACTGACAGACAGATTGATTGTCAGACACACAGACAGGCTGATAAATTGACAGACAGACAGACAGACAAGACAAACAGACAGACAGACAGACTGCTTAACTGACAGAAAGACAGACAGACAGACAGACAGACTGCTGGTTGACAACCAGACAGACTGACTCACAGACTGACTAATAGACTGACACAAAGACAGACTGACTGACTGACAGATGCACAAACAGACTGACTGACAGATGCACTGTAAGACAGACAGATGCACAGGGATACAGACAGACAGACATGCATACAAAAAACAAACAAACACTGACAGACACCCAGAATCACAAACAGACAAACAGATAGACAGACAGATTGACAGACAAACAGATTGACAAACAGACTGACAAAACAGACAGATTGATTGACTGACAGACAGACAAACAAACAGACTGACAGACGGATAGACAAACAGATTGACAGACAAACAGACTGACTAACAGACAAACAGATTGAGAGACAAACAGACTGACTGATTGACAGACAGACAGACAGATTGACAGACAAACAGACTGACAGACAGACAGACAGACTGACTAACAGACAAACAGATTGACAGACAAACGGACTGACTGATTGACTGACAGAAAAACAAACAGACAGACAGATGGACAAACAGATTGACAGACAGACAGACAAACAGATTGACAGACAAACAAACAGACTGACAGACAGACAGACAGACAGATAGACAAACAGATTGACAGACAAACAGATTGACAGACAAACAAACAGACTGACAGACAGATGGACAAACAGATTGACAGACAGACAAACAGACTGACAGACAGACAGATAGACAAACAGATTGACAGACAGACAGACAAACAGATTGACAGACAGACAGACAGACTGACAGACAGATGGACAAACAGATTGACAGACAGACAGACAGACAGACAGACAGACAGACAGACAGACAGACTAACAGACAAACAGATTGACAGACAAACAGACTGACAGACAGACTGACAAACAGACAGATTGATTGACTGATGGATAGACAGACTGACTAACAGAAAAACAGATTGACAGACAAAATAGACTAACTGATTGACAGACAGACAAACAGACTGACAGACAGACAAACAAACAAACAAACAAACAAACAAACAGATTGACAGACAAACAGATTGACAAACAGACAGATTGACAAACAGACAGACTGACAGACAGATAGACAAACAGATTGACAGACAGCTAGACAAACAGATTGACAGACAAACAGACTGACAGACTGACTAACAGACAAACAGACTGACAGACAGACAAACAGACAGACTAACAGACAAACAAACAGACAGACAGACAGATAGACAAACAGATTGACAGACAGCTAGACAAACAGATTGACAGACAAACAGACTGACTAACTAAGAGACAAACAGACTGACTGATTGACTGACAGACAAACAAACAAACAAACAGACTGACAGACAAACAGATTGACAGACAGACATACATTACATTACAGACAGATAAATAGATAGATTGAAAAACACACAGACTGACTGATACACTAACAGACTAACAGATTGCGTACCGATCCTGTTCCAGTTTATTAATGGTGGTAGCGATAATGAGGTTACAGTCTTTCTCCAGCTGGTCCAGTGTTTTCTGCACTGCCTGGTTTATGCTCTTCTCAATGGTCTCACACACTTCATCAATCTGGTTGATACACCTGCTGGGCTGCACACAACACACATAAGAGTCACAATACAGACCCTGGAGAAATACACCCACCATATAAAACACCTCTCGGTATTTAAAGCATCTGTAAGCTGGAGCATCTGAAATAACATATTTGTACTATTATATTATTATTATATGAAAGTTCATTAAAGGCGGGATGCATGATCTCTGAAAGCCAATGTTGACATTTGAAATCACCTAAACAAACATGCCCCTACCCCAATAGAATCTGGACCTTCTTTGGACCCCCCCACACATGCGCAACCCAGGCAACAATGTTGGTTAGTAGACACGCCCCTTACTTCTGATTGGCTACAAGTCTTTTGGTACTTGGCCCGACTCCCTTTTCCAAAGTGTTTTTCAAAAATCATGCACCCCGCCTTTAACTTAAATTTGGAAGATGTGAAAACATTAGTTTGTAGGTTTGCTAAATATTCCCACATTAAAGGCGGTTGGTAGTTTAGTTCTTTATGTTTTTTCTGTAGCTTTAAGTTTGGCTTTTAAGAGAAGCGTCTCACTCCTGTAAATGAATTCATCTAAATACTGCATAGAGACATAAATCCATTTCCACAGAACGGTGCCGGCGCACAGACCTACAATTACTCGCGTCTTATTCCAGATCAATGGAGATGAACGCTATTACTCTGCATCTGGCACATTGCTGAAAAGTCTCATTAATATCTGTCCACATGAACATTTCTTCAGGAAAGCAATTTGAAACTTTTGAATGCATTTTCTTACTTTTTGAGGGTTGGGGATGTATATGGTGGGCATTTCAAAGCCACATTTGTTGAGTCCAGGTCTTCTGCACAGCTCTTGAACGATCTGCATCATCACTCGCTGTGGGAATTCAAACAGGACGCGAGTGAGATGTTTGACGGTAGACGTCAAATGATTTTAACACAGCAGATCTGTGGCACCATTGACTTTTTATAGTAGGAAATAATTATACTATGAAAGTGAATGTGCCCGATTTGTTTGATTACAATCATTATTCCAAAAATCTTTCTTTGTATTCAGCAGAACAAAGAAATGTATATAGGTTTGTAACAACTTGAGGGTGAGTAAATGATTACAGAATTTTTTTTCGGTGAACAATCCCTTCAAAAGCGTCTCTTTCACCTGTCTGTCTGTTTCTCGTCCTGCCTCATCAGCTTTGCTCAAGTAAAAGCGCAATTTGTCTCCACACTTTTCACTGAGCTTCTCAACAATGTTCAGCGTACGCTTGCACAACGCCTGGCCCATCGGATCGAAAAACACAAAGATGAGGTCCGCCTGCTCGCCTGAAGACAGATATGACAAATGAAACAGATTGTTTTATTAAATTCATACAAACAGAAAATTCACATTGCAGAAAATGATCAGTCCTACCGAAAGAAGTGATGGCACTGTTGACGTCAAACGGGTACACCATATCTCCATCCACCAAACCTGGCGTGTCGACGAACGTCACCAAGCTGAACTTCTTTTGTTTGGAGGTGGAAATCTCAGCGCTCAAGTAGTCCGTCACACCTACAATATAACTACAGGCATGTATAAAACTGCGCTGACATTTGGATTCATCATGACTAATGGGCGTACACACCAAACGCGAATTCAACGATTTGCGCAAGTAGATTACAAATAAAGTCAGTGCAAAGATGCAAATAGACGCAAATAGACGCAAACTCGCGTGGGGGGATGCGAATGACACAAATTGAGTGTCGCGATTGCAGCGAAAACATGCACTATTTGACTCAACCATGTCTTGAAAATATTCAACTCAAGCGAAAAATTGCATGACACGAAGTTAAATCCTGTGAGTAATCTTAGCGCAAGAAACGCAAACTCGCACAGGGCGATGTGAATGACACAAATTGAGCATCGCGATTGCCACGAAAACACACACTACTCACCTCAAACGCATCTTCGTGGAAGTTGAAAATATTCAACTCAAGCAAAAAATTCGCATGACACGCAGTTAAATCCTGCGAGTAATCTAGAGCGAGAAACGCAATGATTCGCGTTTGGTGTATATGCAGCATAATGCTACGTACACACCAAATGCGGGGCATCGCATTACTCGCTCTAGATTACTCGCGGGATTTAATTTCGTGCATATGCAAATTTTGACGCGTTTGAGGAGAATAGCGCGTGTTTTCGCGGTAAACGGTTTGCCCATATCGCGTCATTCGCATCGCCCCACGCGAGTACGCGTCTGATCGCGTCTTTGAATTGACTTTGTATGTAATCTACTCGCGCAAATTGTTGAACTCGCATCTGGTGTAAACCCACAGTAAGGCGTACATACCAAACGCGAATTCAATGATTTGCGCCAGTAGATAACATACAAAGTCAATGCAAAGACGCGAATAGATGCAAATAGATGCAAACTCACGTGGGGCGATGCGAATGACACGAATTGGGTGGCACGATTGCAGCAAAAACATGCACTATTCACCTCAAACGTGTCTTTGTGCATGTTACAAATATTCAACTCATGCGAAAAATTCATGTGACATGCAATTAAATCCCGCTAGTAATCTAGAGCGAGAAACGCGATGCTTCGAGTTTGGTGTGTATGCAACATAATACATCAAAAGCGAATTCAACGATTTGCGTGAGTAGATAACATACAAAGTAGGGCTGTGACGATTAATCGCGCAAATGCGCGTTTTCTCAATGAATGAATTACGGTGAAATGCCGCCACATCCAAAAGCCAGAGGGCGCTCTCGTGTAGAAACGCCATTTGTGCCACAGAAGAAGTAGCATTACAAGAGCTATTCCAGGAAATGTCTATAGGAATATTTATATCGCTGTTCTTCAGATTGTTTCAGGTATTTTCATGATAATACATTTTTTTTTAATGATTTTTATTTAACGAGTGTTGCTTTTTTAAGTTCACATTATAAACGAACCAAACTCATAGTGATTTTAGTTTGATAAGGACTTCCTACTGATCACAGAGCCGTAGTACACGCACAAGCTGTGCATGAAACAAAGAATCGAAGCCTTGTGATTCAGAATCGATTTCAGGCATGTCTTTTTAATGGGGAACGCGATGTATCGTCACAGCCCTAATACAAAGTCAATGCAATTACTTGCGCAGGGTGATGCGAATGATATGTGACACGCTACATATGTGGAGCGGTCGAATGACGTATCTATGTATGCGTATTTATGGTTGATGCTACAATATAATTGTGAATTCTGATTTGTCCTTCACTCGGCCAGTAGAATTATTTCATGCTCTCCTGACCACACCCATCTGGTTGTTTGTTGTTATGGTTACCCACAACAGCTCTTCAACTGGCAGCTTTAAGGTAGAGCCAAATAAAGCTAGCCAGTGAAGAACGACTGTGAGGTAACGCCAGCCAGCCAATACCGTAGTCAAAACTAAAGTCTTGTGACAATAAAAACTCACCACCACAATGCTAGGATGGAGAGGATGTTGGTTGCCACGGTGTTGTTAGGGTGCTTTAAATAGCTTTGGTGTGTTTCTATGCAGTTGCAAGAGCGTTTGGAATGGTTGCTTACCGTCAGAGTAAAAACTAAAACCCAGTCACAGATGAACACATATTTTGCAAGGTCCGATATGTCATGTCTTAATAAAATCAGACGTTTCCGCTCTTTCCTCGACACATCTGCAGTGGACACGAAAGCTCTTTCAGCGACTCCAAGTAGTCACAATCTCACACAGACCGCTCTTGTTCTTACTCATCAACATTCACTATAGATGCGTCAACACACCCTCGAATCTCTGCATCCACATCTCTGTTCATTACACTAATTTCACAAAACTATGCTTCTCAACAATATGTTTGCTAAATGCGTCTCAACTGATAGAGGAATGCATTAGCATACACTGCAAAAAATGATTTTCAAGAAAAAAAATCTTAGTATTTTTGTCTTGTTTTCAGTAAAAATATCTAAAAATTCTTAAATTAAGCTGTATTTTCTTGTCTGATGAGCAAAACTACCAAATTTTTCTTGAATTTTTCTTGAATTTAGTGTTTAAGAAAAATGTTAAAGATTTTTGCTTACCCCATTGGCAGATTTTTTTGCTTGTTTTATGCACAAAATCACTTTAAATTGATATTTTTGGTCTAAAAACTAGACTTATTTTCTTGGGTCGTTTTGCTCACATCAAGAAAATACATCTTAATTTAAGAATTTTTGGATATTTTTACTGAAAACGAGACAAAAATACTAAGAATTTTTTTTCTTGAAAATAATTTTTTGCAGTGTAGGGCTGGACAATTATTCAATGTCAATATATTTTGCAGTATATTTTTGTTAATAACGGTGATATGGTTTCTAAACACATTTCCTACATTTCCAAATACACTACAGCGTCCCATGCCCATTCACATGTCATGTTTAAACACGCATGTTAAACGTGGGTCAAGGCGCTTCTCCTTCCAAAGCGTGCTCCTGTGGCGTCTTTCGTAGCTAAGCAACCATGGGCCGCGCTTTCCGGGACGGTGAGGAAACGGAATGCCTGATAATATTTAAGAAAATAATATTACAAAATAATATTTCAAATCATATCATTGTCACCATGCGATCAATTAATCTGGTTGGGACTTTGGAGTGTTTGATCAGAGAAGAGCTGTCACTCAGAAGTACGAAAAGGATGTGCAGGGTTTTAAAGGGGGCATATCATGAAAATTTGACTTTTCTATGTTTAAAGGGGACAGAGAATGAAAAACCATTTTTACCTTGTCTTTGTTGAATAATGGTAGTCTACTTGCATTCACGAACATACAAAAAGTGCTAGACATGCTAAACATCTCAGTCTCATAGAAATTCCTCTTTTAGAAATGTCAGCCAGAAAACGGCCCAATCTGAAAAACTGATGCTTATGACATCACAGGCATCTCACTGCCGCTCCACTTTAAAATAATTGGCTACATTTTTTGAGTGGCAGCAAAGTCAGCCAATCAGTAATGAGATTGCAAGTTAAGCCAGTAGGGGGAGCCAAATAGGTGCAAAACCACTTGTTTAATAATAAATTATCTATATGGTATTTAGTAGGGGTGTAACGGTACGTGTATTCGAACCGGACCGTTTCGGTTCAGGGCTTTCGGCACGGTGCACACGTGCACCGAAAGGCCGAATGCATTTTGTGTGCGCCTGTGCGGAACATAATAGGTGTGTTTCCGCACGAACATATTAAGCGGCGGAAGTCTCCTCGTTCAGCGCAAGTCTTCTGTCAAACATATAACATAATTAGGCCCGCAGAAAAATTTTTATTTACTTAGTTGTATATCCGTTTGATTATTGATGTAAACGTTTACGTGTCGTATCTAAAAGCGCATGTTAAACGCGTGTCAACGCGCATCTTTGTTCTTTCAAAAGTGCATGAGAGGTTGCGCGTCTTTCGTTGCTACGCAATCATGAGACGCGCTTTCTGTGACAGCGAGAATAAGGAATACGTGATCAGATTTTTCATCTGCACCTCATGTCAATCATATCATTGTCACAATGCGATCAGCTGGTCGGGACACGGAGGAGCTGTAACCCGGGCTTACTCAGTTGTTACTCAGCTGCGGAGGGGTTCGTTAGTAAAGTCACAGCTTACATTGACAACACAAGCAAAGATTAGGAGAAACATGCAAAAGATCAAAGATGGCTAGGTATGCAACTCACTAATCTCAAAATGAGTGTATAATAAGTATATCATCATGTTGCTTGCTATGCAGTTACACATAGAGCAGTAATATTATTTTTATACAGAGATGGTACATAGCCAATTCAATACTGTGAGTTAAACAATCCAAAATAAATCAAAACAGAACATTTTTGGTGTCAAAAATGTAGGCTAATAGTTCATAAATGTATTCAGGAATTGAATTTGTTAGTTCAAGGTTTTAGTAGAAAAAGTTTAAGAAAAGGTTAAGAAAAGAGTTACCTTCTGTTATAAAATAATGTAAAAAAGAACTTTGCAGTAGTATTTTATTTATTATTTTTCATTTTATATATATTTTATATGTTATATTTTAATAAAAAGTGTTTAAAAAAGTGTAAACAAATTGTAAAAAAAGTTTATAGTAATAAACAACCTGCAGTTTAATGTTTGCATTTTCCCCTTACTGAACCGAAAATGAACCGAACCGTGGCTTCAAAACCGGGGTTCGCACCGAACCGTGATTTTTGCGTACCGTTACACCCCTAGTATTTAGAGCTAAAACCTCACTTAGGGACACCAAAGATTTATTTTACATCTTAAAAATTTTAAATCTTGTGAAATGTCCCCTTTAACATTCACACCGCTATTTTATTTATATAGTATCGTCCGAAATTTAGAAGTATATCGGCTATAAAAATTTTGGCCATATCGTCCAGCCCTAAATAAGCAGTGCAATAGGTCATGGGTTCAATCTCATCAAATACTAATAACTAATAAAATGTATAGAGAGAATGCACTTTATAATAAAAGCGTCAGCTAAATGCATAAATGTAATTGATCAAGGGCGATATGTAGAAATAAAAAGACATAAATGAGATATTGTAGTGAATGTGAAAGACATAATTCACCTTTGTTATTAACAGTAGTTCTGTATAACTGTTCAGGGATCGCGTTCCCTTTAAATGTTTAGAATGCGTGATGACGCATGACGCTGATGAGCGCTTGTTGGAGTTCCTTCTGTTGTTTACCTTGGAAAATAAATGACACACGCATTCGTGTGCTCAAAGTGAGAAGTTGTCTCTTGCAAATTCCACACTGGTGACCCCGATATTAGTCTGCTGGACGTATCCAGAGACACGACGCGATCATGACCACGAACGCTGTCGCCCTCAAACTCCCCGAATTCTGGGAATCGTCAGCATCGGCATGGTTCGCTCAGACTGAAGCGCAGTTCGCGCTGCGTGAGATCACCGCGGATACAACAAAATATTACTACGTTGTGTCAGCTCTCGGAAATTCAACAGCATCCAGGGTGGTGAGCCTTCTTACAAATCCTCCCGAAAATGAGAAGTATACAGCACTTAAAACCCACCTGTTGAAAACGTTTGAACTGTCAGACGCTGAGAGAGCCAGCAGGCTTTTCTCACTTCAAGGACTGGGTGACAGCAAACCGTCCGAGCTCATGGACCGTATGCTGGATCTTTTGGGCGAACACAAACCTGATTTTCTTTTCATCCAGCTTTTCCTGCGCCAGCTGCCTTCCCAAGTAAGAGCTGCTTTAGCCAACACCACAATCACTGACTGTCGTAAACTAGCTGACGAGGTTGATAAATTTTTTCTGGCGAGTCAGGGACATTGTGCGTCCGCGCTTTTTCCCGCGCATATCTCTTCGGTGACACGGGACAACTCCACATTCATTGCTGCGTCCACTTCTCGTCGGCAGCAGTTTTCTGGCACCCAGCAGCCATCAGGATTGTGTTTCTATCATGCAAAGTTTGGAGCCAAGGCCAACAAATGCCGTCCACCATGCAGTTTCAGTGTTTCGGGAAATGCCAGGGCCGGTGCTCAGTAGTGGCCATGAGTGCCGGCCGAGTAGGCAGGCTGCTTTTCATCCGCGATAGTATCTCAGGACGCCGTTTTCTGTGCGACACGGGAGCACAAAGGAGCGTTCTGCCCGCATCCCGTTTGGACATGGTGACCGACAGCCACGGTCCCCCTATGGCAGCTGCCAATGGCAGCCCCATCCGCACATATGGAACGAGGTATGTCGAATTGTGTTTCGGGGAACAGCAGTTTGGTTGGGACTTTGTTACCGCAAAGGTTGCTTTTCCCCTCCTCGGCGCTGATTTTTTGTGTGCACATGGACTGTTGGTGGATGTTAAGAACCGCCGTCTGATTGATGCCGCCACGTTTTGTTCTTATACATGCACGCTCAGTGAGGCAGACCCCATGCGACTGTCTAGCATGCTCTCTGTTTCCGATGATTTCCACCGTCTACTGGCCAGTTTCCCAGCCCTCACTCGGCCTACTTTCTCTGCATCTACTGTGAAGCATGGTGTGGAGCACCATCTCGCCACTACAGGTCCACCCGTTTATGCCCGCGCTCGGCGCCTTGACCCGACCAAGCTTGCTGTTGCAAAGGCTGAGTTTGCAAACATGGAACGCCTCGGCATAATACGCAGATCCGACAGCCCATGGGCATCACCCCTCCACATCGTCCCCAAACCTGGCGGCGGCTGGCGCCCGTGTGGCGACTACCGACGGCTTAACGAGGCAACGGCACCTGATCGATACCCAGTCCCGAACATACAAGATTTTTCAGCACACCTGGCTGGCAAGGTGATCTTTTCCAAGGTGGACCTCGTCCGGGGATATCATCAGGTGCCGGTACACCCACTGGACATTCCCAAAACAGCGGTGATTACGCCGTTTGGACTATTTGAATTTCTGCACATGCCGTTCGGCCTTAAAAATGCTGCCCAATCTTTCCAGCGACTCATGGACTCTGTTTTGCGGGACCTTCCTTTCCTTTTTGTGTACTTGGATGACATCCTGGTAGCGAGCACGTCCAAGTCTCAGCACCTGGTACACCTCCAAACCCTTTTTGAGCGACTTAGCCACCATGGACTAATTGTCAACCCTACCAAGTGCCAGTTCGGTCTCTCCACCATTGACTTCCTCGGACACAGAGTCACTAAGGACGGAGCTGTTCCTCTCCCATCAAAGGTGGAGGCAATCGTACAGTTCCCGCGCCCACTTACTGTCAAATCCCTGCAGGAGTTCCTCGGCATGGTGAATTTTTATCACCGTTTCATCCCTCGTGCCGCTCAGATTATGGGGCCCTTACATGAGGCCCTGAAAGGTAAACCCAAACACGCTGTGGACTGGACTGAGAGCAGAGTCAAGGCTTTCGATGCCACTAAAACAGCACTAGCGAACGCCACTATGCTGGCGCATCCCTCTCCTACAGCCCCCATTGCTATCACCTCGGATGCCTCAGATTATGCTGTCGGTGCTGTCTACGAGCAGTGGGTGGATGGGGCATGGCAGCCGTTGGCTTTCTTCAGCCGTCACCTGCGCCCTTGTGAGCGGAAGTACAGCACTTTCGACCGGGAGCTGTTGGGTCTCTACCTCGCCATTAGACACTTTCGTTCCCTGCTAGAAGGCCGACACTTCACTGCTTTTGTGGACCACAAGCCGCTGACTTTTGCCATGGCTAAGGTGGCCGAGCCGTGGTCCGCCCGCCAGCAACGGCACCTGTCTTACATTTCCGAGTTTACTACAGACTTGCGGCACGTTGCCGGTAAGAGCAACCACGTGGCGGACTGCCTATCACGAGCCGTGGCAGGGGCAGTCCATCTTGGATTGGATTACAACCGCATGGCCACTACTCAGACCACAGACCCAGACGTGCAACATCTGAAAACCTCGGCTACTGGGTTGCAGATTGTGGACATGGTTTTTGGCGATGCCGGCACAACGCTCTTGTGTGACATCTCCACAGGTAGTCCTCGGCCAATCGTTCCCTCGGGCTGGAGACGACAAGTGTTCGATGCCATCCATGGTCTCTCCCACCCAGGTGCGAAAGCTTCACAGAGACTTGTTGCAGCAAAATTTGTTTGGCGCGGCCTCAAGAAGGACGTTAGGGACTGGGCTAACACCTGTGTTGAGTGCCAACGGGCCAAAGTACACCGCCACACTAAAGCCCCGTTAGAATTGTTCCCAGTGCCTGAGAGGCGTTTTGACCACGTAAACGTGGACCTGGTTGGTCCTTTACCCTCCTCTCAAGGTTTCACGTATCTGTTAACCATGGTGGACAGGACCACCCGCTGGCCTGAGGCTGTGCCGCTGACATCAGCGGCGTCCGTCGAGATGACACGGGCCTTTATTGGCACCTGGATTGCTCGTTTCGGTGCCCCTTCAGACATTTCTTCTGACAGAGGTGCGCAGTTCACGTCTGAGCTTTGGGACGCTGTCGCACAGAACCTTGGAGTGAAACTCCACCGCACGACTGCATATCACCCGCAGGCTAACGGGCTCTGTGAACGTTTTCATAGGTCAATGAAGGCTGCCCTGCGTGCCAGCCTCACAGACGGCAACTGGGTCGACAAGCTCCCTTGGGTGCTGCTGGGCATCAGGACTGCACCAAAGGAGGACCTTCAGTCCTCATCGGCGGAACTTGTTTACGGACAGCCGCTGCGAGTGCCAGGGGATTTCGTCCCTAGTGCCACCGTTCCCTGGTCTGCTACTCTCCAGCGGTCTAATCTACTGGATAATGCGAGGCTTTTTGCACCTGTCCCTACTTCCCGTCATGGCTTTCCTCAGTCGCACGTCCCCGCAGGACTTCAAACAGCCGACTATGTTTTCATTCGCCACGATGCCCACAGGGGACCGCTACGCCCGCCCTACGAGGGCCCATTCCGAGTTCTGGAGACAGGGGACAAACATTTTATGGTGGACAGGGGTGGCAAACCGGAGCGACTCTCCATTGACCGCCTTAAACCAGCCCATTTGGATGTGGACAGGCCCATTGGCCTGGCCCAGCCCCCACGACGTGGACGGCCTCCGGCTTTGCCCCCGCCTCGTGCTCCTGTCCCAACCAAGTTTCCCACACTCTGTGCCCCTCCTCCATGTAATGACGTTACACCGGCTGCATTGGGGTCTCCTCGACCTCCGGTACAGCGCAGTCGTTGTGGTCGGTTGATACGCCCACCTCCCCGTTGACTGTTATGGTGAATTCTGGGGGGACGTGTGTAGTGAATGTGAAAGACATAATTCACCTTTGTTATTAACAGTAGTTCTGTATAACTGTTCAGGGATCGCGTTCCCTTTAAATGTTTAGAATGCGTGATGACGCATGACGCTGATGAGCGCTTGTTGGAGTTCCTTCTGTTGTTTACCTTGGAAAATAAATGACACACGCATTCGTGTGCTCAAAGTGAGAAGTTGTCTCTTGCAAATTCCACAATATAATCATTGAGTGAGCCCATACTGAATGATTTGAGCCTCTTTGTATGTGAAAGGTAACCGGAGAGACGCGTCTCATCTGGCTGACATTACTGCTAAAGGGTGCAAGCAAGGAGATACCGAAAGATCTGGTCCAGTGGAGAAAAGTCAAAGGTCAAGAAACCGCCGAGTCATTTTCAAACTGCAAAGCAGCATTACTGCGGAGTCATGACTATGAAGTCAAACTTGGACAAACCACACCCAAACAATGCACCAATCTGAATATCAAAGACATAAAAGTATCTTAAAACATCTCAAATGTTTATCCTACAAATGTACATCTCATGTAGAGTTTGAGAAGAGATCTCAACATCACAAACATATACACGCTACCAATAATATGTCTAGAACAGACTCAAGTGTATCTATAATGTATGTGTACTTGTGTAGCATTATATAAAATGTAGTCAAAACATTTAAAACAAAGGTGATGCTTAAATGAGACACAAGCGAGAACTTCTTTAGGTATCCAGAGCTTCAAAACAGCAAAATGTACACGTTGAGATCGTTGAAGTCGAATCTTAAATGACCTCAAAAACAACTTTGAAGATGATCGTAAAGACAAACAAACAGAGCATATAAATTCAAACTAAAAAATATCATGCACCATTTTTTTATTCTACTCGTGCATTTTGGGTCGACTACATATACGGTACGCTCCTGTGTAGCAGTAACGTGGGAAGATTTTTCTGTCTCCACGTATCCCATGATGCTGCACTGTTGTCAATGTGAATGACTCATGATCACTGCACTTGCAGAACCCACGCTGCCCGTCGAACCAAACTGCACAATCAGGGTGCAGCAACGATGCCCTCCGACACGCCCAACGTGCATCCACCTATACCAACGACCCCATTAAAGTTCAAGTAAAAAAGATAAGATTAAAAGCTAAAGCTAGACTAGTGCATAAACACAGCGGAAGCGAAAGTGAATGCGTTTCTATGCATCTCGTACGATCGCATGACTCAAGCTCTTAGTCAGAGCCGTGGACGCACCTGTCTGGACTGCACATGAATCCTCATAATAATCACGGTTCAAGAAACCATTTAGTGAAGGAAATGAACAGATACTACAAATAACATTCAAATAGATAAGACCTGGCGTGTGTCATTATACTATACATGTCCTTTTTTTTTGCATTTTCCTGCATACATTGACCAACAATGGTTGCATCTGTGATTTTTGTCTCTATTTTTATTTATGCACACCATTTAATTATATAAAAATATGAAAGAAGAAAAACCAAAATACATAAACCACTGAATACACACATTGTAATATTTCATTTTAAAAAGCTGACTAACCTGAACATATATTTAAGATATATTACATAGACAGATTAACACATCAGATAATGTAAAAGTCCTACCTTTGAACTCCAGCAGTGGTCTGAAATGTGGATAAAGGTGTAACGTGGCATTTCCCTGTGAGAAAAACAAGCAAAAATGTTTAAAAGATGAGACAAATAACAGTCTGTAAAAGCAGAGTATTTTATGTGAAGTCAGAAGCCAGGCCCGTCTGTAGGGAGTCTCCCTGCTCTCTCTCTCTCTCTGTCTCTCTGTGTCTCTCTCCCTTTCTCTCTGCAGGCTTGATGCCGGTGTGAAACTGTTGGCTATGGTGCAGATCTCTTCCTGTTCTGCTCCTCGTCTCCTTCCTGTATACGGCTGATAATCCTTTCGTATCACTCCTTCAGTGTTATTACATTACTCACGTTAAGCTCTGCACAGAGATACTGAATCGGAAAGACTGAAGGAAAGCGAGCTCGAGAGAGAGCTCTATATGCTCCAAAAGGGACGCTGCATCTTTAAGACAACCCCTCTGCTTCCAGAATGAACCACTGAGTAAGCTATCATATAGTCGAGACTATCATCTCCTGTACACACATGCAATGTCCCCTCTCCCCCCTTTCAAGGTGCCAAACAAGGCATTGATACAATATTTTACATTGTTCTTTGATAAATTTATTCTGTGCAAAAATGATGTCCATTTACAACCCTAGGATTTGCCTTTACAATAAAATGGTCTATTTTTTCCTTATTTGAAAGAGTCATCATAAATAATTATGTTGAGCTCTGCTCTGATTGGCTGTTTCTCAGAGCAGCTCCTTCAGTAGTTCAATAATTTGGAGATTGTTAAAGGAATATTCCGTTTTCTTAAAAGAAAAATCCAGATAATTTACTCACCACCATGTCATCCAAAATGTTGATGTCTTTCTTTGTTCAGTCGAGAAGAAATTATGTTTTTTGAGGAAAACATTGCAGGATTTTTCTTATTTTAATAGAGCCCAACATTTAATACTTAACACAACACTTAAAAGTTTTTTTCAACAGAGTTTCAAAGGACTATAAATAATCCCAAACGAGGCATAAGGGTCTTATCTAGCAAAACGATTGTCATTTTTGAGAATAAAAATAACAAATATACACTTTTAAAGCACAACTTCTCGTCTAGATCCGGTCGTGATGCGTCAGCGTGACCTCACGCAATATGTCATGACGTCAAGAGGTCACAGAGGACGAACGCGAAACTCCGCCCCAGTGTTTACAAGTGTGTTGAAAGAGGACCGTTCCTACGTTGTTGTATGTCAACTGATACTAATAAATGTCTTTGTGTCAGTTTATTGTTTACAAGGGTCCGCAAATGTGCGTTTTATATATGTAACACGTGACCTCCCTACGTCACTACGCATTTACGTTAGGTCACGCAGGACCGGATTTAGACGAGAAGTTGTGCTTTAAAAGTGTATATTTGTTATTATTATTGTCAAAAATGACAATCGTTTCGCTAGATAAGACCCTTATGCCTCGTTTGGGATCGTTTATAGTCCTTTGAAACTCTGTTGAAAAAAAACTGTTAAGTGTTGAGTTAAGTATTAAATGTTGGGCTCTATTAAAGTCCATAAAAATGAGAAAAATCCTGCAATGTTTTCCTCAAAAAACATAATTTCTTCTCGACTGAACAAAGAAAGACATCAACATTTTGGATGACATGGTGGTGAGTAAATTATCTGGATTTTTCTTTTAAGAAAATTGAATATTCCTTTAATAAACGTTTCTAAGTGGCAAGTTTTTTTTTTAAGTATGGACCTGCAAAACATAACTGTAACGCCAATAGTAGAACTTGGCAGCCTAAACGTTAGCATACAGCATTAACTAGCATATAGCGCTAACTCAGCTGAGTCACAATTTTGATTTTAGCATTGTAAGTTAAAAACTAGGGCTGTCGCAATGATTAAATAATCGTCTCATCACGATTGTTTGACCTCATCACGATCACCGCAATGATTGCACATCTCTTAAAAAAACACAAGGGGGAGCTGTACCGCCTGTATAAACGAGACTATATCAGATGGCACTCCATAACTAACGGTGTAACGCGATACATTGCAAAGCCATTCATTCAATACAGTGAAAAAAATGCATTTAAAGAAATTCTGCAAAATTTTGATAAGCAGTATAAACTGCCAGGTAAAACATACATTTCCAAAACAGCAATTCCAAATTTAGGGAAGTGAAGGATGCTATATTTAAGGATCTGTAAGGAATTGATTTTGTGGTTCAGTACTGGTCTGATTGCATTTTTATTTTGTTATTGTTTCAGACACTTTATTGTGTTTATTTCTTATGAATAATTTTATTTTTTGAAAGAAAGATATATTCATTAAAATAATTACTTTTAAACGTTTTAAATTATGTGTATTAATATTTAATGCCAGGTAAACCTTGCAAAATATTTAACTATATAATCACAACGTGTAAAAATTATTTCATGAACAAACAAAAAATGTATGAGAATTAAATATCAAAGCAATAAAAAGCAATCATCATAAAGTCCTAAAACAGTCAATTAATCGTCATAATCGGCACAATTTATTATGCAATTAACCGTCAGTCAAATTTAATAATGGTGACAGCCCGGACAGGGATTAGACTTGTCCTAGACTAAAATAAATGCAAAAGCTGTCCAAACTGAAAACATCTTGCACTGACATATCTTAAAGAGCATATATTGTCCGACACACGGATTGTAGGCAACTGTTTACTTCCTGAGATTGGTGATGTAGACAAGACCGACATTATCATAATTCCTCCCGCTTCGGACTCAGCCTGTAAGTTAACTCCTGTTGTTACACGGCTCTCTGGAATGCTTGATTCTGATTGGTCAGTTGAGACATTTGCAGGCTCGTTCTTTTCAAATAATAACCGCTCCAAAGTAATAACGCATAGCCGGTACTACTTGTACGAGTAAAATCGCTCCGCGCCAATAAAGATCAATAAAGATTACTGTTTGGCGCCATCTTGTGACAAACACTGGACAACCACGACAAGACACAGACAGCTTACTGAGACTGAACTTGACAAAATAGAGCATGACAGCTACGAAGCCAACACACAAAAAAATACAGAATGGGCATTAAAACTTCTCAAAGACTGGCTAAAAGAGAAAATAATGGAGACAGACAAGTATGAAGCAGAGGATCTTAATAAGGTATTACGATCATTTTATGCATCTGTGCAAAGTTTCGCGGAAGGCCAATAAAATGTTTCAAATTCATATTCATGTCCGTTTTTTTTCTTATGTGACAAGTAGCCGTGTAATAAGCGGGATAATGTAGAGGCAGCCGGTAGTTATCGGGAAATAAGCCCCTTCAGTGTGATACAAGACCCTACGCTTCGCGTCGGGTCCTGATCACACTGTCGGGGCTTATTTCCCGATAACTACCGGCTGCCTCTACATTATCCCTTACTTAGCAAATGAATCTTTTAAACATAGTAAGGAGCGTCACATTTCCGGTTGACGTCAGAGGTATTCAGGCCAATCACAACGTACAGGTTAGCTGGCCAATCAGGGACAAATCCGTGCGTTTCAGGAAGAAAATGAAATCTGGAGCTACAAAAATGAACAGTATGTGGAAAATAATGTGTTTTAATGATAAACCACCTGAACACATTGTATACCAAATACACAAAATAAAGATTTTTAGCAATGAAATAGGTTCTTTTTTGAAAATACATCAGTGCCGTTTGTTTTGCCTCAAAATGCACACAAGTAATGTTTTTAGTAAGGCATGTTTGTTAAAACTAGTTATATTTCATAACTACATTAAGGCCTAGTCTTGCTTAAATTAATCCCTTTCCGGGAAACCACCCCTAAATTTACAAATGATTTAACCAGATAGCGCGTTCGTGACATCTAAACGCCTTATCTTAAAACCAAAAATTAACAGGTTTTCCTTGCCGGAAGGTCTGCATTCGTTAAAAATTAGCAAATAAAATATTTCAAATCAATATTTAATGTTCCTTACCCTACTTTTGAGGTAAATAGACGTGTAATAACCAGGATAATGTTATCACAGAAATAACCCCCGACAGTGTGATCAGGATCAACACTCGGCTGCCTATACATTATCCCTTACTTAACACCATTCCAGCATCTAAAGCTATATTCATGGTGAGAACTAGTTTATCCATAGAAAAGTTAATCCACACAAATTGGGTAATCCCAAAGTAAACCTTTGCTGACACAAGGAGAACATGCAAACTCCACACAGTAAGGCCACCTGACCTAGCCGGGGCTCGAATGTGATGCTGTGATGCAACAGTGCTACCCACTGAGCCACTGTGCCGCCCAAGCACACTGCATATGAAACAAATTACCAGTGAACTTTAACCAAGTAGCATCTGCAAAAAACACAATACTGTACTGGACCATTGCTCAAACTGTTTTACCAGCCGATCCTGAGGTCATTTTAAGTCAATATATAGTTTCCTTTAGGTTTACACAGCTGTCATAGCACACACATGCAGCTCGAAACTATAATTGCAAAGATATTTCACTCATGTGACCTCATCTGTGAAATCCAGGCTACGGTTCCATTCATTTTTAAATACCCAGGAATCAATGGCACGGTTTTACACTACAGTCGGTGCACTCATGTAGTAATGACATATTTACATTAGGGATGCGCCGATACCACTTTTTTGGAATACGAGTACGAGTACGAGTACTTGCATTTCAGTACTTGCCGATACCGATACTGAGTACTTAATAAAAACATGATTCAAATTTACAGGTAACAGCTTTAGTCATATAATTTAACAAAAAAACAAGTGACTAGTTTTCCAGTTTGTTGTAAACTCTGCCTCTTTGGACAACACGAGGCATTAACCCCTTACACGCCACTCAAACATAGACATTTCTCAGACCGTGGTATCGATCCCTGGTATCGGGGGACTTTTAACGAGTACGAGTACTTTAGAAAATGTGGTATCGAGGCCGATACCCGATACCAGTATCGGTATCGATGCATCCCTAATTTACATAAATGTTTTTCTGCATTGATATCAGTCATCTAACAAATATCTTTATTCCAATCAACTCAAGTGCACACTGATGGTGGTTTAAAGATAAAGTAGCTCCTTTCCGGGGATCAAAACTGCAACCCTGTGTTTTATCAGCCCCAAGCATCAACCAATAAGACCTACAGAGTTCATACTCACGGTTAGCGACTCTCGTTTCCTGCCACTGGTAATAAATGTGAAGCCTTGTGTCTCTATGGCAACACCTGTCTTCTGTATGTGCTCCTCCACATACCTAAAAAAAAAACACGGTTAACCAGTAGGCTTATTTATGTATATAAGTAATAGTGATGTACCGATGTATCGGCCGCCGATATTAATCGGCCGATTTTTGATGAATTTGAAACCATCGGCATATCGGCAATAGCACGAGAAAGGCCGATACCGATTGTTTATTAATTAACTGCATAAAGAAATCCATTATATGTAAAAAAACTAGTTAATGTTGTTAATAAAATAAATGCTGAATATCAAAAACCATGCTGTCTTATTATATTTGTTTTAGCTTAATTTGTGCCTCTCTTATTATGTTGGTCAGTTGAATGTTAATCAGATCCAATCCATGTTCAGTAAAAATAACTTGATGCAGAAATAAATAAGCGAATAGACCCACTTTATAGTATTGTATACAAGTGTTTAATATCGGCATCGGTATCGGCCAGAAGTTGTCTGTTTAAATCGGTATCGGCCCAAAAAAATCTTATCGGTGCATCCCTAATAAGTAATATAACTTTATATTAAATATATAGATGTCATGATGTGTATATACACAGATCTACAATCCATTAACACAAAAAGAAGAATATTGTGATAGAGTAACAATGATTACTTACCAGTTAATAAAGGAGCTTTTCCCGGCCGAATGGTTTCCCATAATCATAACTATAATCTTTTTCCGAGGAGGTAAGAGATGGACTCCCAAACTCTCTGCTATTTTCACTAATCCTTTAACAAACATACAGCACAGACACACAACAGGCTTCATTAGCAAAATAAATATGACACATTGTTTACCATTTCCCAACAATTTTATATTCAAATTACAAATACAAAAAAATGTATATAAGTGTGATTCAAAAAAGATCTATAAAAGACATTAATGAGAATTCCCAGTTAGGGCTGCCAAAAGATGAATTGCGATAAAAGTTAGTCTTTGCATAATATATGTGTGTGCAAAGATTAATCGTGAATAATTGCATACAAAATAAAAGTTTGTGTTTGCATAATATAAATCTATACGCATATTCATGTATGTATTTAAGAAACATTTACATGTGTATATATTTATTTATATTTTTATATATTCTATAATATATATATAAATAAATAAAAAATGGATATATAAATTTAAAAAAATCTGAAATAATATATGTATGTATGTGTTTAAATATACATAATAATTACACAGTACACACAGATACATGATGCAGAAAATCACTTTTATTTTGTATGCGATTAATCTTTGCCCAGATATAAAGTGCTGGGCAAAGATTAATCTCGATTAATCGCATACAAAATAAAAGTGATTTGCATCATGTATGTGTGTGTACTGTGTGTAATTATTATGTATATTTAAACACATACATACATATATTCTTTCAGAATTTTTTTAAATTTATATATCCATTTTTTATTTATATATAATATAGAATATATAAAAATATAAATAAATATATACACATGTAAATGTTTCTTAAATACATACATGAATATGCGTATAGATTTATATTATGCAAACACAAACTTTTATTTTGTATGCAATTATTCACAATTAATCTTTTGACAGCCCTATTCCCAGTTATGTGCCATGTTGTTATGTTGCGTAAGGGTCATGGGTTTGGTTAAAAGGTTCTGCCAAGGCATAAATGTAAATTTCCATATTTAATTGTTATTGTATATACCACGAAAGGCACCTTAGATCTGCCATGTAAGAAACCTTTCATCTAAATAAACTAAAATATTTTGTTTACATTTTACTGTATGGCCCACAGACTGTAGGACGGTGACATGCAGAAACAGCTGGTCAACATGGCTGTGCCTCAAGAATGCAGTGCACCCTACCTAGACAACATTTTTAAGCATGACATTGTGCAAAAATTATGCCTTACAAGTCAGCCTCTTTACTAAGTTTAAAATGTGATATAAAGCCTATTAGGACCATAGCATGATGATGTCCACAAATGCTGTACAGGACAGGTGGGCAGCTCCCTAAGTTTTGAAACACCGCCAGTGACTTAGCTTTTGAATGAGTGACTAACGGTATTCTTTCTAAAAATGTAATCAATTACACTACAGTAAAACAAATAAGTGCAATGACTAAATATTTCGCAAGTTTTATTATTGAACTTTTTCAATAAGAAGATTTACAAGAAGATACAATTTCGCACAATGTTTAAGATCATAAACTTACACTGCCTACCGACAGCAGGTAAATGTTTACATATGATTATGTTTTTTATTTAACGTTAAGTTTTTACCGTTCTCGTTGTCGATATATAAGTTGTGGCATTCTTTAAGGATTCTTTCGCTCGGTGTTGTAATGGTCGATTCGAGTGGATTGGCCACAGATCGCGGCTTCTTAAAGCCTGACATATTGACAGCTTGTAGGACTGATTACATCCGGAACCAATGTGTGGGGGGAAACAAAATAAAGTTACACACATAGAAATGTGAAGCTGTGGTGCCCTCTAGCGGACTTAAGGTGAATTTGGCAAAACCTGTACATTCAAAGGCTCTAACATTAAACGTTCTTAAATCTGTTGTAAGGCATATATTTGATTTTAAAATGTTGTCTCTAAAGTGTCGAAATGTCCGTATATCCCCTGTTATTAGTTATTTGTTAATTCACGACTGATGTATTTTGATTATTTGAAAAAAAAAGAAATTGATTGTGCACTGGCTTGTAAATCTAACATTAAAAAGGACTCATATCCCTATGGAAGCCCGTTTCCGCCACATAAGAAAAAGCCCAGGTAAATCATAATTATTATTCGAATTATTAGAAGTCGAAATTATGACTTTAAAAATCAACATTAAAAGTTTAAAAGTCAAAATTATGCCAATATTATGAGATAGAAAGTGTTTTAAAAAGACGTTTTTTCCAAAAATTTTTATCTCAGAATTATGACTTTTAAAGTCATAATTTCGACTTTAATATTATAATTTTGACTTTAAAAGTCATAATTTCGACTACATATGAAGAGCTTGGTTCCAAAACGAATTAACGAGATAAAAATTTTCAAAAATCTCATTTTTTATTGTGCATTCCAATAATATCAATCAAACTGCAGTTGGTTTGTTTTGATTTAAGCCTTCATAACAACAACAAAAAATGCAGCTAAGTAGCACAATAAAACACAATAAAAACATGATAACATATTAATAAACGTTTTGAGATAAAAAAAAAACTGAGTTATCTCGTTTTGGAACCAAACTCTTCATATATTGTACTTACAATATTGTTTTTCAACCAACCAATATGGTATTTTTTTTCAAAGTGCCAAAAATATAAAGTACCATGTATCTAAATTTAGATAAACGTAAAGGTAGAAATGATTTATTCAATTGATAAATTAAAGCACCATGGTATTACAATAAACATCTATCGTACAAGTTGCTACAGAAAAAGCTATTAACATTAGTTTTTACATAGCTCATAATAAGTTTTTAAGTCTGGCCTTTGGAATCAGAATACATTTTCTACGTGACATTACTTCGCCTATAAAGTGGACTTTGAAAGACGTTTAAGAAATTTAGGTACTGTTTCTTTAAGAAGACAGGTGAAGGGTGTGGTCACGCAGCAAATTCAAAGTTTCCGGGTAAACAGGTAGAATGGGGACATGAAGCGAGATTAACTAAAAATATACACCAGTCAAAGAGTAAGAGCGAAACATTTAAAATGGACACAAATTAATCATATGATAGTTTTGATGCTTTTTTAATATTAGTAAAGGCGCGAAGCGTTTTTTTTGTCCGCCAACAAAAGCCAACGCGATCGAAAAGGATTACAAAAGGATTTAAGTCCGTAACATTAGTTGTTCATTGGACAAACTGAAACTACACGCAGTATGAAAATAATCCTACTATCTGTTTATCTACTACTTCTGTCACATCAAACAGGTGCGTTGGCCTATAACTTTATTTTGGTTTCGTTTTTAAGAGACATTAATTAAAATTGAAATAATAATTTGTATTATTTATTTATCATTGTAAGGTTTAGCTCTGTATAAATGCATTACTTTGTTACATATCGTCTTAAAAACTATTACCACATACATCATGGTGTGTACATGCTGACGCTTAGAATGGTAACTTACATGTGTCTTATTTTCTAATCTGTAACTTAGTTTTGACTTGGTATTATTTAATACATAGGCAGACAGGCATACATATATACCATGATAAAACATTTAGTAAACATTTAGTGTTATAGGATTATGTTTAACCATTTATTTGTTTTGTGACTCCAGTGACAGAGGAACAGGTGCAGCATGTTATTGGAGAGAAAGGTGAAGACACCACACTGCAATGCAACTCGCCCCCGGTTAATGTGTCTACTCTCTATCAGTGGAAGAAAAATGGAGTTGTTGTTGCATCACAAAAACCCCCTGAGCCATCAGACCATCTTTCCGTTTTAAACAACGGATCTCTAAAGATCAGCAGACTTCAGTACATTGACGGTGGCCAATATCAGTGTGAATCTCAACCAGAGGGTTTCGACACATGGCAAGCTCATTCTAACCTTCTGCTTCAAGTCGCTGGTATAGTGCTGAATACCGTATGAATGTGAAAAGCTTTTATATGCAAAAGGTGGCTGCAGTTTCTGTAGGATAGGGAGGCTTAACTTCTAACAGGTTTTTCTGGTTAGACTTCTATGCGTGAACTTTGAAAACCGCCTCCATGTGACAAAGATGTACTGTAGGAAGCTACATAACCTTGTGAAGAGAACAAATAAGCATACAGTTTAGTTTGTGGAGTGTAGAGAAACACTAAATTATAAAAGTTTTATTTGATAGTTTTGTCCTTTTATAATATTCAAAGAAAGATTATCTGAAATTATAACATGTTGTGGTAAGACTTTACAATAAAGTTGTATTTGTTAACATAAGTTAATGCATTAGCTAACAATGAACAATACAGCTTATATTAATCTTAGTTTAGGTGAATTTCAGCATTTACTATAACTGTTAACATTAAACACAATAAACTAACATGAACAATTGTATTATTGGCATTAACTAACATAAACAAAGATTAATAAATACTAAAAACTAATTGTTAGTTCATGTTAGTAAATGCATTTACATATGTTAACAAGTGCAACCTTATTTTAATGTGTTACAATATGCTAAATAAATACATTTGCTTTTCTTTCCAAGGATGCTAGAGATGAGATATGGTTTGTTAGAGTTCTGTAAATAATTAATGTTTATGCATTTCCATTTTATTTTTTACAGGTGGTCCAACTAACATAGTGCTGAACATAACTCAAGCAACTGCACTGCAGAATGGAACGCTATTTGTCAAAAAAGGCTCGGATGTCTTTTTCAATTGCTCTAGCGATTCTGTACCTTCACAAAACCTGACGTGGAAGTTTGAAAATTCGACGTCTACAGGACCTGTCGAGAAGGACTTTGGGAGCAAATCGACCCTTGGGTTTTCTATAAGTGACATCCAGCCAGCCGATCAAGGGAACTATACGTGTGTATCCCAGAATACCCTCTCCATGAGAACAGAGAGCAAGACCCAGGAACTCCTAGTTTACTGTAAGAAAATCTAATTGTATACACATGGTTGGGATTTTTTTTTTTTTAAAGATTAGAAGTACATTCTTAAACACAAAAGAATGGTTTACCGGACAGGGTCAGGCTTGTGCACAATTCAGATTTTCAGAATTGGCCTCCATTCAAATCATGAATTGGAATTTGAATTGACTGCGCCCTACAGGAAGTTGAATTTTAATTGGAATTGGAATGACAGGAAGTGGAATTAAATTCATGGCGATTTTAAAAATAAAATTCCACAGTCACACAAGAGAAAGAATCTCACATACATTCAGTGTTAGGAAAGTAACTTTGGAAAATAGTTTGGCAACCATTCCAAATACTTGGTTAAAGTAAAGCATTCTGGGAAATAAAGTCATGTTCCATCGTGTTCCATTAAATTACAATTACAAAAAAAATCTAACTTAATAATTTGTTATTGTTCTGCTTCCTTTAATTCAAAATCGAGTTGTAATTCTAAATCCTGTTTTTGACATCAATTCAATTCAACTTCAAGAATTGAATTGGAATTCAGGAGTCATTCTTAATTCAATTCTGCATTGTGCACAAGCCTGGACAGGGTTTAGATTTATCCAGGACTAGGTCTTAGCTATTTTAGGACATTTAAAGTATTTTTTACCAACAAATCTTACAAAAAACTATACTAATGCGCATCTTGAGACTAAATAATGGAACTGATATATGTTAAAACAGGGGTCTCCAACGTGATGCCTGCCGTAGTCTCAATTGTAATATTTATTTATTACATATTTTTATATTAGCTTGGCTTGGTTTATGTATGTTAACATTTGAAACAACACTAAAACATATCAACAAGTAAATTTAAATAAAATCAACAAGTAAAACAAACTTAGAGTAGACTATATCAAAAAGTAGCCCTCCAGACTGTTTTATCCATTGTGGTAGCCCTTGCTCACAAAAAAGTGTTTTAATGCATTTCCTAATGATGATCCAAACGCGAGATTTGAGAAGTGCAGATTAGTGCTTGTTTGTTGTTTCTACGTTCACAAATGCAAACATGGTTTATGTTTTAGTATCCTTACCTTACCATCTGTTACGTTCTGCTCACATCGCGCTGGTAAAGTTGATCGATTAGCTTAGCCATCCTTGTTTTCTGGGTCCGATTCAGGCTCGTGTTGATAAGGTAGTAGTAAATACGATAGTATCTCGTGGCTTTCACTATTGTTTTGGGAGCTCATCTTCCAAAACTTGGCAAGGAGCGTCATATTTCCAATTACGTTACTGAGGTATTCGGCCAATCACAACGCACTGGATAGCTGGCCAATCAGTTCACACCCGTTGACACCGCGCTTTCTCACAACGATGAGCTTTGTACCAAACGACCTGTTTCAGATGGGCGGGACTTAGAGGTGCTAAAAAATGCATGGTATGTGGAAAATAATGATTTTTTTTAACCATAAACCACACAAACACATTGTATTACACCAAATACACACAGTAAAATGCTTTTTAGCCCTATAATATGACCCCTTTAACTAGGTTCAAGAGGAGCATGGTAATCCAACCAATCAGCGTGAAGATATATAGTCATCCCTCACCTCTGTCTTGTGACAGTTTTTGCAGCATCCCTCCTCCACCCCATCACCTCATTCTCAGCTAGTACATCTATCCCAGTTAAAGATGTACTTTGGGTTTGGGCTAAAATCCAAATTCGGACAGCACGCCAAATATGCTTTATCTCATTGATTACATGTTAAAGAGTAACAAAACCCTAAACCAACTTTTTTTAGTCAATGATCTGTAAGAATGATGCTTTATTAGTGCTGTTCATTGGTTTTAGTATTTTTTTGACATTTGGATATAAAGTGTTTCAATACTATAATATATGGTGTAAAAACGTCTGATTGCTGCCCTCTTCAGGTTGAACGGTGGCTACTGCAGTTGAATTTTCCCATTGGATGTTGGGTCCAAAAAATGACTCGTGACATAAGCAGGTTCAAGCTCACCACGCCCTTGTTACGATCTCACCACACGAGCTTAGTTCGTCCCCTCTATCTTCGTTGGGATCTGCCCACTTTTCTTGCATTTTTCAAATATTGCCAGTGGGTGGAGTCAGGCTCTGACCAGGGGTTTAGTTACTCTTTAATGTGAACTTCTGTAAAACACAAAAGAAGGTATTTCGATAAATTATGGTAACCATATACAATAGTTGACGGTACACATTGACTTCTATAGTAGGAAAAACCAATACTACTTTGTAACACCAATTCCTCTTTCCAACTTCTCCACTTAGTTATTTGAGTTTTTATTCTGTTAGTTTTACTTTGGTGTTCATAAAGTGTACACAAAAATTCATGATCAGCTGTCAATTGAATGAACTTGATTCTCCACAAAAACACATACGACATCCAAAACACAAAATATTAATTGATGTTTACTTTAGATTCGTTTAGTATAGACAACATTTGGGTTTACATACATTAACATTTCTCTCTATGTAGTTTTTCTAGGCCCTCTTTTTTTGCATGTACGAACCCAACTGTTGGGTTAAATTATTTTAGAAAAAAATCAAATAAACCCATTAAATTAACCCAGACCCAACAATGAGTTAAACCAACCCAGAATTTGCAGTTAAAACAACCTAGCATAGGTTAAATTACAACACAACCGGTTGGGTTTTTCCCTTGAAAATAACCCAGCATTTTTTTGTGTGTATAAGCAGGAAAACTTTTATGTAAATTGTAACTAGTGGTTTTGCAAATGATTTGCACAGGAATTTATTGTGTTTGTGTTTCATGAGCGAGGTTACTAGATTTCATTATTTGTAGAGTTTGTGAAGCTAAGTAAATTATTATTCTTATTGGTGGTTGCTAAACCACTGTTTGTATTATAGACATGAATATAGCTTGGTGACAATACATGCTTGTCCCATTGTTACTTGTCTAAGGGGGCGTGCACACCAAAGCTTTTATGCCCGCGGCCGGCGCATGTTTTCAATTGTTTCCAATGGAAGCTCAGCGTTTTTCAAATAAGCCACCAGCTAGCGTTTTTTTTCCCCTTAAGTTTTGGTGTGCATGCCCCCTTAGGGTGGGCTCTATTGACTTGGGTTACTAAGCAGTTATCCAGAATATCCTACAGTTATATCAAGTCAAGCATCACTCACATTTTTCTTTAGAAATGTAAAAATCTAATTTGAGTTTGTTGTCTGAATGATCACAAATTTTACATCTATTTCCAGATGCTCCGGAGAGGCACCCAGAATGCAGCTGGAAAAAGGGAAACAAGGGTCCATCTGATGTTTTGTTTATATGTACCTGGCATGAAGGTTACCCGGTGCCCACTCTGGAATGGCATGAGGTTTTAAAACCGCCTGTGATAGCGAAGGGTCCCACTATCAACTCCACATCCCAGGAGACGGAGCGTTTGGAGGTGCATGTGAACCGATTTATATTGTCCGATGGAGAGGAGGTGAAGTGTGTGGCCCGACACGTAACTGGGGAGGAGAACACCTGTTCCTTCACACTTAGTAAGACCATCATTAATTTGGTTATGTAGTTAATCATGTATTATTGCAGTAGGAAATGCTAACAGTTATTTATGAGAATTGACTAATCAGTACGCCGCCTTTTTATTACTTTCATCTTCTTAAATCTACTTATTTATGTCTTTTGTATTTCAGAGATCCCATATCCGATGGGAAACCCTATGGTCACCGCTCTGGAGGGCACGAATGTCACGCTCCAATGTAGTGAGAACAACTCTCTCCCACCAGCTACAACCGTCTGGAAGAAAAAGGACACGGTCATCAATAGCACGTCTAAATACATTCTGTCTGAAAATGCTCCCCAATACACGCTCACTATAGTCAATGTGACTACAGAGGATGAGGGCATCTATAAGTGCTATAGTGAAAATCCTCTTGGTGTAAAAGAGCTGGATGTTATTCTAACTGTAAAAAGTAAGTGTGCCAAATCATACACATAGCGCATGGGTGGAATTTGACCCATATATTTTTTTACAGGTTTAACTGGTTTAAAACACTTTTCTGGATGTTTTTGGATTTTTACATTAATGTATTTTTATTTTTATACTATTTATAGGTTTGTCAAAAGATTAATCACATACAAAATAAAAGTTTGTGTTTGCATAATATATTTGTGTGTAATTATCATTTATATATAAATACACACATACATGTATACATTTAAGAAAGATGTTATTTATGACTATATATATTTTTTCTTTAAAATATATTAAAATCTAAATAAATATTTATATACATGTAAAAAAATGTATATACACACATATTTATGCAAAAACAAACTTTTATTTTGTATGCGATTCATCTTTTGACAGCCCCAATTATTTAAAAACATTTTATCACTATGTCTGTCTGTTTCCTGGGAATCAAACATGATGTTTGTAGTGTTAATGCGGTGCTCTACCATTTGAGCTACAGGTACACACAGATGTCATGATTTCATTTGTCTGACAATGAGAGGAATGACACAACAGCATATGATGAATGTTACCAGACAACATGTTTCAAATGTTTCTCTGTCCAACACAAAAGTGTGAAGTTTCTTCCTCTTTTAAGTGCTTGACATTTTTTATTTTTATACTGTAGCCACATCGGGTAACGGAGGGATCGTGGTTGGGATCTTTGTCTCGGTTTTAATAATCATGATCGGAATCGTCATTGGCGTGACAGCATATACAAAGCGTGACAGAATTTGCATTGGTACGTATGATTTGATACTCAATAGCACCGTAACGCACCTAGAGTACAGTAAATAAGATGATTTGAATATCCAGTTAAAATAGTTTTAGTTTTCTGCTCTAATCAATAAAAAGTATTGTTAGTATAGTACAATATTAACTGCACTGTTTTTATCTCTTTTTCCCAGGTTTAGGATTTGGGTAAGTATAAGGAGCATATTTGTTCATATAAATGCAATACCTTCCCACATGAAGCACATGACACAATGCTGATGCGTTTTTTTTTTTTAGCTCATCAGAGGACAGAGGGGACATTTTTCATTTGGTGGACTCGGACGAAGAGGAGATTTTCCACGATGCGGTTCCTCGACTGCCACCGCTGACCAATGGACACGCAACCACACTTGTAGAGATTCACAGAATACCATCCAGTAAGAGTATAGGATTATTAATTCGATTTAATTTGGGTTTTATTGTAATGAAGATATTGGGCTGTCAAAAGAATAATTTAGATTAATCGCATACAAAATAAAAGTTTGTGTTTACATAATATGTGTGTGTAATTATTTATTTTATTAATAATAAATAATAATATTTATTATTAATAATTAATAATTATAAATAAATATATAAATAATATATATATATATAATAATATATTATTAATAAAATAAATAATTACACACACATATTATGTAAACACAAACTTTTATTTTGTATGCGATTTAACTTTTGACAGCTCTAGAAGAAATGTACTGAAAACTTTCTAAGCAAGCTTTCTGATTTCATTTACAGATGAAGATGCTGCAGACAGTTCTGAATACACAGATCAAATACGTACGGATCAAACAGAACCAGAGCAATAGACTAAATCCAGTTTAACATCTGGTTTGTATGTACAGGAAACGCAATGGCCAACATGGACTGTGTTAAATTATTGAATTGTCTGATATTGTGCTTGTAAAATATTCCAGTTACCTGTGAAAAGTATACATACAAAATAGGCCCTGTTTTTAATTTCAGTATTAGGTTTTAATTTACTGCCTCAAATAGTGACATTAAACTTCAAATATTCATACTTTGTCAATGAGCTGTTTTGAATGGATTGCTTTCAATAGTAATATTTGGTAAACTGTTGTGTTTTTTGGTAAAAAAGTTTTTTTAACCCCAGATCAAAAGATATTATATGATAATAGTCTCGCTTTTTTTCTCTATTATTTCAGTAATGTTAGAGACAGATCATACTTACACTGAACTGTTACTGTGATAATTTACTGTATTTTCCTGTAAATGTAAATAATTTACAATAAACTAGGTTCATATTGTATTAAAATAACAGATTTACACACACTGTAAAATAATCTGACGAGGACATCATTCTTGGGAACAGCAAGCATTCAACACATCTTAAATATGTACTGCACACTGTAAATATTCAATAAACCAGGCATACCTATGCACTATACTCACAGTACATAAAGTTAAAGGTAAGCGCTTGAGCAGTCACGTGACGCATAGACCCGCCTCTGCCGCACCTCGCTGGCCACGCCCCCAGTCAAACGACAGCGGTGTGTAGGTGATAAGACATTTCATCTATTTATGACTCGACAGGTAAAATGTGCACCGCGTTTCGATGTCCAGCTGCTGTTAAAGGTAAGACAAATCAGATCCTTTAGATCAAATATAACAATTTGTAATAGTTATATAAGACACAATATTTTTATGTTATATTTCAAGTAAACATAGCATTTCCTTACGTGCGAGTAACAGCAAAGACTATAGAAAAACTAAGGCGGCTCAGTCTCAATATTATGAAGGGGAAAAGTGCAACGCAATCGCTAAAGACTGACGATTACTGTATATGTTGGCGGAGCTTCTTATGGGCGTTTTGGGAAGCGATTTCCAACCATCGCGCAGTAGCTGGAGCAACCTAGAAAAGGGTTTTGGCTAGAGGGGATACAGCTACGGCAAATCTCGCGAGATGTTTGTTTGGTTTAGGGGTAGGATTAGGATGAAAAACAGCGGTTCTGGCTAGATATGATACAGTTACAGCCTATATTCCATCAAATGTTGGATTTAGGGTTAGGAAAAACAGCGTTTATCCGGCGAAATTAGGGCCGTAGCTGTATCCATTCTAGCCACAACCCTAGAAAAGGGTGTTTCGTAACGCAATTTAAATGTAAGAAATACAGTATGGGACTGTCCTTGTCAACCTTAATTGTTGGTCGAAAATTCGTTGTTTTATTTTGAGCTTACCTAACGATTTTAGAGATTTCTGCCCTTCCCTATTCAAGTAGATAGGACTTCTTGTATGACTGAAATGCTGCCCGGAGGCGGCGTTGCAATCATGACCGCCGCGTGACGCGGATTTCCTTTGGGACTTTGATGTGAGTGACAGGTGTGTGGCTTTAATGCAAACAGAACCGGATGATTTGGTTATGGAGCTGAAACCCTCTGTACATCATGACCCGAACCGGACCGGGAGGCACTGCGAGACCTGGAGCGTCCGCTTCTCACCCGGAGGATCTTATTTCGCCTGGTCAATGGGCTTCGGCATGGTCAAGATTCTCTCCTGGCCGCAAGAGTGCGTCTGTATTTACATCATTATGCACTATGTAACACCATTATAAATATTTTAATCATTTTTAATGGTTATAATTGTAGGCTATTTTTATGGAAACTATCAACTCTACTCTGTATATTCTTGGCAGTGTTGAAGATGCAAACAGTAAGAGCAGGATACTGAACTGTAAGCAGGCTGTTTGGGCTCTGGCGTTTGGACCCTGCACGTCCACCACAGCGGATCAGAACAGACATGAACGTGACCTCCTCCTGGCCACCGGTTTGAACAACGGTCAGATCCAAGTCTGGGTCGTCTCATCTGGTATGATTTTATTTACCCCTGAAGAATCTTAATCGAATAAATCTACCCTGGTGTAAATATTAACAGGAGTCAGAACTGGTTTATGTTGTGTTATGTCCTCAGGAAGCCTGCTGTATACTCTAACTGGACATCAGGCTCTTGTCAGAGATTTGGTCTTCGCTCCAAATGGAAGTCTCACTCTCGTGTCGGCCTCTCGAGACAAAACTTTAAGGATTTGGGACTTGGCAAAGAAAGGTCAGAGTATCTCGTGTGGAAGCCACATTATACATTTATTCATGGCTGTCGGAAGCCAAAATAATGTGTGTGGGTCCTAAACATTTACTAGAGTAGATGCCGATATCATCATAGCTCATTTTCCTTCATGACAACTGTAAGGGGGGTTGATTTTTTCGTAACTTATCCATTTAAATTATATTAAGCCTTATGCTGCGTTCAGACCAGCCGCGGCAGAGGCGTCATGCGCGAGTGATTTCACTGTTAAGTCAATGTAAAGAAAGACGTGTTGACGCATGCCTGGAGGTCTCGCGGCGCGAATGAGGCGTTTAGCGCGGCGCGAATTGAGTGTTGCTGCAGCAAACGTGCGAGTTGAAAAATTTTAACTTTTCGCGTTAACCAATCAAGAGCTTGCTCAAGTAGTGACATGTTTACAGGAAGCGAGCGGAGTCACAGAAGCCCCTCCCATGACGCTAGAATTTCACGCACAAATGAATCGAGTAAACTCAAAATGTTAAAGCGGCAAACTAGACGCGGTAGATGTGAATTTGATGCCTCAAACGCGGCTGGTGTGAACCCACGGTTAAAGTTCTGCATAATTAAGGGCGTGGCCACTTGAGTGAGGGGTGCATTGCCACTACTATCGAGCTAGACGGGCAACCAGCCACCTCAGCTTCACCCATTTACCACCTCTTTACCCATTTTCGGTTATCCGCGAGTGATGCACGGTGCAGCCAAGATGCCGACGACCGACACCGCCTACTTTAAGCTTCAAAAAAGCTCTTCACAAACCTATGGGTGATGTCACAGACACTACGTCCATATTTTTTACAGTCTATGGTCGGGACCCACTAGGGGGGCCTCAGGATGACTTAAAAGTATTAAAAATTGGACAAAACAAGCATTGAAATAAGCAAAAATCAAGATTCTTTTGGCCATTTTAGTAGCTAATATACATCTGTCTAGTCATTTCAAGTTCTATTTATTTTAATGGACAGTAGGAAAAAGTTGAGTGATTGGGGGCCTTGAAATATTATTGTGAGCAACAAGGGGGCCTTGAAGTGAAAAAGGTTGGGAAAAACTGCACTAGGGGGTCACACAGTGGGATCAGGTGGGTCGGGCAAAGTCACTTGGTTGTTGTAGTGAATGACACATGTCCTATTAATGACAATTTATGGCAATGGCTTTGATATCAGGTTTTTGGGGATTGCAATTGATATCAGGTTTTTTGGGATTGCAATTAAACTTGCATTTAATTCATACACACACAATGAAAAAATAAACTAATATCTTCTAAAAATGAAAAAAAAAAATCATTTTGTATCTAAATGTATTTTTCTGCCTATTTTGGTGGGTCCTGAGATATATTATTCCTGTCTAAGTTCGTCGTGGAATGAAAAAGTTTGGGAACCACTGGTTTAAGAATTGAAATGAAACAGAACATGGATGATATCATGATTTTTAATGGTTACTATATCGGTGTTGGTATTTTTGGGTTTGGTGTTGGTATGAGTAAACATGATTACATAATCATACTTAACATACCAACATAGACTTAATCATACTAAATCTAACAATAGATGGATTTATTTTGTGTCACCACTGTCTGTCCTTCTGTTGTCCTCATAAACGCTGATGTTGTCTGCTGTGCCTCAATTTACAGCGATAACGTAGAAGAACCATTTTTGGTTCCTTAAAGAACAATTCAGTCAACATTCTAAGGATAACCATTTTTTATACCTCTAAAAAACCTTCACTTTAATGTAAAACATAAAGGGGCGGTTTCCCAGACAGGGCTTATCATAGTCCTAGACTGCATGTTTGAGCTGCCTTCATTTAAAAACACCTTCTACTAACATATATCAGTGCCGTTGTTTTGTCTCAAGAAGCACACCAGTATTGTTTTTTTGTAAAGTTTGTTAGTAAAAACTACTTAAATGTCCTAATATAACTCAGGCCTAGTCCTGGATTAATGTAAACCCTGTCCGGGAAACTGCCCCAATGGGTTTTTAGATGTTAAAGATTCTTATGAAACCATTCAGCCAAAAATGGCTCTTCTAAGGCATCATGAAGCACCTTTATTTTTTATGAATATCCTACGTGAATATATATTTAGTAAATTTGCATGGTAGTTTTCACCTATGGACTGTGTATATAACATTATAAAATCGTTTATTTGTGCAGGTGGTAATCCGCATGTACTGAAGGGTCCAAACCACTGGGTGTTCAGATGTTCAATATCACCTGACAGCAGTATGATCGCTTCACTGTGCAACTTCGACTCGGTAAGTTTCATATTCCATGTAGGTGAGCGGGGCACAAACTAACGCAGGGTTAAATGTAAGTTTAACATGATTATACAGGGCAGAGCAATCTGTATGTTTGGTTTTTCCCATTACTGTCGGAAGAAGATCTCCTGTAAGTTTGTGAAAAGTTTTGATGTGTTTTTGTGAAGATATTGGACAAAGAGTGTTGTTGAGGCATGAAAGAAAAATCATAACATGTTGCTTTTGATTAAACCGTGCACAATGTTTGAATCTCGTCCTTCAAACAGAAGCTGTATTTGTGGAGTATGCGCTCCTACACCTTTATGAGACACCTGACCTATGACCATGAGCGCACCATGGTGTCATGTGACTTTTCTCCAGATGGAGCATTGCTTGCTGTTGCTTCGTATAATTCATCTACAGGCTGGTGGTTGGACCTGTGGGATCCTTACACAGCAGATCTTCTGACTAGAGTCGAGTATGTAGAACAAACCCAATCATTATTTATCTTATGTCATTTAGTTGCCCCAAACGTAACAAATCGGATCATTTTTTGTTTCTGTAGCTTAATTGGCAGGCATTAGTAGCACAAAAAGTCATTACTTTGATTGTCAGGGAACACACATACTGATAAAATGTATAGCTTGAATGTACTTCAAGTTGCTTTGAATATAAATATATAAATTAATATAAATTTATTTTTTTCTAATTTTTTTTGTCTGTGATTTATAAATGATTTTTAATAACTCAATTTAACTCTTACACATCCAGAAACTGTGAGTTGTGCGGAGACCGAAGCGAATCTCTACCGACCAATCTAAGTTTCTCGCCTGTCGGCCTGCTCCTGGCTTTCAAAGACTACAGGTGAGAAATTCTCATATTCTGAGATGTCTTCAGTTTTACATTATTGAATGTCATTTGACCTCACAGCCGCCCGTTTACTTTCCTTGTTGTCACCAGTGACCTTTTATGTGTTGCAGGGCATTACAAATCTGGGATGTGGAACGAGATGAGTTAGTCACAGATACAGATCACAACCGTGCCGGTGGGCTGTGCTGCGCTTTCCATCCACACGGGAGCATCATTGCTACAGGGTACGAGTCATGACATCATTGGATATTCAGTAGCTAACCACTAGGTTTATTCTTTAAAATTAAAGGATGAAATATGCGGTTTATGTCGTATAAAAAATGTGGGAACAATGAATGTACCAAAATTTGTCTGCTTGGCTAATAAGTCAGTTTATAGGAATAATTTACCCCAAAATGACAATTCTGTCATCATTTACTTACCATCATGTTGTTCTAAACCTGTTTCTTAATTCTGTTAAAGGGACACTCCACGATTTTTACCATTTTCCATTCAGCCGATCCCCGGGTCTGGTGCTACCACTTTTAGCATAGCTTAGCAAAATCTATTGAATCTGATTAGCCCATTAGCATCGCGCAAAAAAATGACCAAAAAGTTTCGATATTTTTCCTATTTAAAACTTGACTCTTCTGTAGTTACATTGTGTACTAAGACACACGGAAAATTAAAAGTTGTGTGATTTTTTTTTGCTAGGAACTTGCTGCCATACCATGGCTGCAGCAGGTGCAATGATATTACGCAGCGCCCGAAAATAGTCCCTTTGGTAACTTTTAATAACAGAGGACTATTTTCGGGCACTGCGTTATATCATTGTGCCTCCGGGAGCCATGGTGCGGCAGTAAAGTCCTTGATTATTACGCCAGAATGAGAGTATAGTTCCTAGTAGAGATGCACCAATACGGACCACATTTTCTAAAGTACTCGTTAAAAGTCCCCCGATACCTGGAATCGATACCACGGTCTGAGAAATGTCTATGTTTGAGCGCCGTGTAAGGGGTTAATGCCTCTTGTGTTGTCTAAAGAGGCAGAGTTTACAACAAACTGGAAAACTAGTCCTTTGTTTTTTTGTTAAATTATATGGCTAAAGCTGTTACCTGTAAATTTAAATCATGTTTTTTTATTAAGTACTCTGTATCGGCAAGTACTGAGATGCAAGTACTCGTACTCATACTTGTATTAAAAAAAGTGGTATCGGTGCATCCCTAGTTCCTAGCCATATCGTCCTAAAAAAACACAACTTTTATATGTCGTTTTAGTACACAATGTAACTACAGAAGAGTCAAGTTTAAAATTCTGGTCATTTTTGAGGGCGATGCTAATGGTCTTATTAGATTCAATAGATTATGCTAAGCTATGCTAAAAGTATTACCGCCAGACCCATAGATGGGCTAAATGGATTCCAAAATGGTAAAAATCAAATATTTAACTCTATGCTCATTTTCCAGCTCCTCAATTAAAAAAAGGGGGTGTTGCTTTAAACACAAAAGAAGAAAAGATATTTTGATGGTTAACACACAGTTGATGGCACCCATTGATATGGAAGTGATTACCCTCATTTCAAAATATCTGCTTAGCATACAGGTTTAGAACAACATGAGTGTGAGTAAATGATGACAAAATGTATATTTTTGGGTAAACTATCCCTTTAAAGTCAGACGTTTGTTTGTAGGTGCAGAAACGGACAGGTGAAATTCTGGAGAGTACCACGCCGTGTGCCGAGTCTCAAGCATCTGTGCCGGTCTGCCCTGAGGTTCTCTGTTTCAACCTATCAGGTGGAAGCGCTTCCTCTACCGAAGAAAATTCTGGAATTTCTCACTTACAGGGACGTTCAGAAGCAAAAGATCTTATGTTGTAACAAGCATTGGAGCTGAGAAATATGGCTAAATATGCACCAGATTTTACACTTTAAAAACTGTAATGTACTTTTGTCAGGATGCCTAACTTTTCTAGATTTTAAATTATGTAATTTAATTTTACCAGGATGCCTTACTTCTCCAGATCTTAAATTATACATTCGAAAAGAGACTTTAAATAATTAAGTTACACTTAAACTATTTATTAAAATACTTTATTTTTTACATGTTTTATTTTCTTTTTATTTATTATAAGATAAGCATACAAATGAACATGCAAAAGGGTTCTGAGCAGATTTGTTTTTTTTTTTTGTCAAAATCGCTGTCAACAGTGACTGAGCAGTACAACACGTCCTCATTTATCCATTTCACACCTTCAAAGTGTGGATCATGGGCCTATCCATCGCTGACTACTATGTCTCGAACTGCCTGGAAAGCAGCGACCATTGAGCTGAGCTGGATCTTCTCATTGGTTCCAGAGGCCAGACGATACCTTGTAGTTAAAAACAGGTTAATTTGCACTGTAACACTAATCAACCAATTATATGCAGATTAAAGATTAAAAAAAGGTTTGCACTTACTCAATATCTGCAAGTTTTATAAGCAAGCCCATACGAATGGAGGGTGGGAAGTCCACTAGAAAGGGAGACACAAATGAAGAACATTCAAGTCACCCATAACTCAGTAATTTCAACAATTTGATGCTGTCAGTGGCTTTTAGTAGAAACAAATTGTAATTTTATACAAAATGTATACTTTTTTTTTCACTACCTACAGAAAACCCTGAAATGCTTTCATAATTTCAGGTTTAGCTGTGATTGGGCTATGAAAATACCAAATATGCGCACTTTTGTTTGAAGTATGTGAAGCACGCTACAGTACACACTGCCATTTCTAACAGGCGTCATTTAATAATGCGAACAACCGGTTTTCATGACAACCACAAGAGGATCTCCACGGAAACAAGGGTTGGGAATACATTTTAAATTGTGTTGGGCTGAGTGTTGGTAGGTCTCAAACAATTCTACACCTATCCTGATTTTCTATATTATATCTGGACATTTTCGGCAGTGTCTTACCACGATGAATGAGAAGATGGACCTCAGTTAAAATGTCATGGAGTGCAAGACCTTTCAGAGTTTTGAGGTGGAGAATTTCTGTTGAACCGTGCGCTAAGGACAAACATCTCGATGATATTGGGTCAGACTGAATAGACACATCTTTGATGACTTCACAACATCAGACCAAATCAACTTTTTAAAAACGCTCATGATCAGACACAAAATATTTTAAGATATACAACCTTGTCAGAATCAATATTTTTGTATTATTTCTATATAAAATATATATATATATATATATATAATGTATATGAGATGAGTTTAGATGCAAAATCTTTGTAGGTGCATCTGACACATTTTCTTGTAAATGAGCATTTTTTTTATGTTTAGGTTCAGTCATTTCACTTCAAAGGGACACTCCCCTTTTTTTTTAAATATGATAATTTTTCCAGCTCCCCTAGAGTTAAACATTTAATTTTTACCTTTTTGGAATCCATTCAGCCGATCTCCGAGTCTGGCGCTACCACTTTTAGCATAGCTTAGCACAATCTATTGAATCTGATTAGACCATTAGCATTGCGCTAAAAAATAACCAAAGAGTTTTTCGATATTTTTCCTATTTAAAACTTGACTCTTATTTGTAGTTACATCGTGTACTAAGACTGACGGAAAATTAAAAGTTGCGACTTTCTAGGCAGATATGGTTAGGAACTATACTCTCATTCTGGCATAATAAAATCGCAACTTTAAATTTGTCTGTTGGTCTTAGTACACAATGTAACTACAGAAGAGTCAAGTTTTAAATAGGAAAAATATCCAAACTCATTGGTTATTTTTAGCGCAATGCTAATGGTCTAATCAGATTCAATGGATTGTGCTAAGCTATGCTAAAAGTGCTAGCGCCAGACTCGGAGATCAGCTGAATGGATTCCAAAACAGTAAAAATCAAATGTTTAACTCTTGCGGAGCTGGAAAATGAGCACGTTTTCAAAAAAAAAAAATGGAGTGTCGCTTTAATGCTTACGAAAACGTTAATAGTCAATGACTGAAACGCTTTGGATAAAAGCATCTCACAAATGCATAAATGTTAAATAAAATTATAATCTATTAACATTGATGTTAAATAATAAAGCTTGGACCAAACCACTACAGTTTAATTTGTAGTCAGGATACGATTATATGCCGTAGTAAAGTCTTTATTAAGGGCCCAGTCCAGTATGTTAGCGATGTCTGATCTCAGCGGATGTCCAGTACACGTGTACACAGTCTCCTCTGTCACCTTTCCATAGGCCATATGAGTACTCTACACATAAAAACATTAAGGTACAGATTTGCTCATGAGAACAAATGCATGCTTCTACAATAAAAAAAATCTTACAACTAAGAATATTATTAAAACTAAATATTATAATTCATCATAAATGAAAACCATCATTCTTATAAAACATGCATATAATGGTTGCTAAATGCATGTAATTCCAAGCAAACTTTACATCTATCAGGATGTTTATAGCACACACACGATACACACCTGTAAAATGTTCAACGATCGTCTCATATCTCCTGTCGAGAGGGTCACAATGGCCTTCATGCCATCTGGAGTGATGTCAATGCTAGCAAAAAAAGGCAGTGCACAAAACAGATTTTTAAATATTTATGAATTCATGCTCATAAAACACAGTGCTCGCTTTTATGTGCTCAAACTTGTCGATGCTGTCCTGTGCCGGAGGGGTTGTGTGTGAAGGTTTTTTGTAATCAGATGGTCTGTAGGGTTGGGTCGTGTCTGTAGTGTTCAGGGTCTTGTGAGTGGACTCATTTCAGATGTGACCAAATAAATCAGGATAAAAACTATAAACTTAACACTCATTATTACATATTTTAACAGTGTTTTACTTTCAGTATGAAAATATACAAATAAAATACACCGAAGTATAAGAGTAAAGACAAAGATATATTGGATATAACAAGATTGAGCACTCGTGTTACTATATAGGGGACGATGCAATGCTTAGTATTTAGTATAGCAGAACCTGTGTGCATGTGTAGGAGCGGAGGTACAGTTGGTGTCTGGTTTAATTGTGATTTCAGAGATATTTGTCTTTCTTTATTTAAGTAGATAGGACTTTAGTCTTGCATGACTTAAATACCATCCCGAAGGCATTGGAAACATGGCTGCCTGGTAGCACTTCTTTCCGAATGGGGCGTACACACCAAACGCGTATTCTACGATTAGAGCGGTGTAGATTACATACAAAGTCAATCTAAAGACGCAAATAGATGTGAATTTGCGCAGTGCGTGAAAACATGAACTATTTGCCTCAAACGCGTCTTCGCACAAGTTAAGCTAATCCCGCAAGTAATCTAGCGAAGAACGAAATGCTTTGCGTTTGGTGTGTGAATTTGATGGCTGCAACCTCCGAAGGCTGCATTCTAATAGGGCGTACACACCAAACGCGGATTCAACGATTTGCACAATTAGATTGCATACTTAGCCAAGCAAAGATGCAAATAGGCGTGAACTCACATGGGGCGATGCAAATGACGCGAATGACAAAAATTGGGCGCCGCCATTGCCGCAAAAATGCGCTATTCAATGACTGCGTCACAGCTATGCGACTGAATCAGTAAGGCCGTCCCTTAAAATGTTAGTGATTTCAATGTTAAGTCAATGTAAAGACGCGTTGACATGGGTCTGGAAATTGAGCGTTGCCGCGACGAATTTGAACTTTGGCGGAAAAACCCACCGTGTTAACAAATCAGGAGCTTGCTCTAGAAGTGACGTGATTACAGGAAGCGAGCAGAGTAGCAGAATCCCCCCCCCCCCGTGACACGAATTTCTGTGTGAATGTCTCGATGACTAGAATTTCACGCACGAATGAAGTGACAAGTGAGTAGACTTAAAATGTTCAAACGGCAAACTAGATGCGGTAGACGCGAATTGAACACCTCAAACGCAGCTGGTGTGAACCCACGGTCAGAATGCGTCCTTCTTGTAACGTGCTGTGAAGGAAATAAAACCAATGGATCCTTTACAGCCTAGGCTATCCCGAGATTAATTGTGCACCTGTTATGGCTGAGTATTAAAGGCTGAATATTTTAAAATAAACATTTAAAACCTTTGTTAAATAAAAGTGAAAACGTTTCTTGCCATTGTTTTAGTATTATACTTTATGTTTTGTATTAATATTATTCTGTATATGTTGCGTATATTTCTAAGGTTGATTAATTGAATATACTATTGGTTAGTTTAAAGAGTAACTAAACCCTAAACCAACTTTTTTTAGTTAATGATCTGTAAGAATGATGCTTTATTAGTGCTGTTCATTGATTTTAGTAATTTTTTTGACATTTGGATATAAAGTGTTTCAATACTACAATATATGGTGTAAAAACGTCTGATTGCTGCCCTCTTCAGGTTGAACGGTGGCCACTGCAGTTGAATTTTCCCATCGGATGTTGGGTCCAAAAAATGACTCGTGACGTAAGCAGGTTCAAGCTTACCACGCCCTTGTTACGATCTCACCACACACTTGATACGAGCTTAGTTCGTCCCCTCTATCTTCGTTGGGATCTGCCCACTTTTCTTGCATTTTTCAAATATTGCCAGTGGGTGGAGTCAGGGTCTGACCAGGGTTTAGTTACTCTTTAATCTACATCAATGCGTCATATTTTCAAAAATAAATTATTATTATTTTTTTAATTAGTCAGAAATGTCTCCGCTGTGTCCCGTTGACAGGCGTGGTGGGGGCGTACAGCAGGTGACGCAACTTGAAGATCCTTCGAAGGCTAGACCGCCTCATTTCAGTTCTCTTCTCCAGGCTGTGACCTTCAAAGAACGACTTCTCACTTTCGATGACACATCCTTCGAAGGACCCAGCCTTCGAATTAGGTCACAGCTTTTGGAAAAGTTAACCAAATTATTCCATGCCATGGAGTTGCCGTGTGGTTGCTATGGAAACCTGGATATTGCTAGCATTACAGTTTCATTTCAATCATTGATTTTAAATTGATTTCAATCTTTGACATGACTTTAGGCAGTCAATATTAAAGAAATCAACGTTCTATTTTCACAGAATGTTACATTATGTAGGATCACATTTGTGTCCGTAGCACAGATGACATGGGGCGTGTTATGCCCCAAAGGTTTGTTTAAATTATGTACTGTATGTATGGATGTTTATAACGTTTAGTGCTTTAGAAAGCACCACTAATAAAATGGACGTTCTTTCAGAATGAAATCAGTTTAACCTAATTCATAAATACTCAGCCGTGCTTACATAAAACACATCTGATTAATATCCACTTGTCCTGAAATGGGAAGGACGAGAGCTCTCACCTCTCTTGCTGTATGACGTGCTCCAGTCGGGGAATCATCTGGTTCTGAGAGAGCGGCCCGAACCGGAAGCGCGTACAGCGAGACTGCAGCGCAGGTATGATCTTAGACAGGTAGTTACCGATGAGACAGAAACGTGTGTTTTCTGTAAACTTCTCTATGACTGAGAGAGAGAGTGAGTGAAAGCGAGAGAGATAGAGAGAACATATGGTGTGCGTCAAGGACTGCAAATAATGAACTAACCTGAACCCTATTAAAATTATAATAATGTAAAACCATTTACATTTGAAAACAAAAAATAAAAAAATCTATTAAATAAATAAAAATGAGGTTATGATAATAGTACCCAGCCATAGTTCATATATTAGAGGGATGAAAGACAGCTATTTAACAAACACCAAGAAAAACGTGACCCTGTCTGTGAAGACCCAGCTAAAGTTATTTTATGTGATTTACTGTTTTCTAAATAAGATCATCATACATAATGCAAAGAACACTGTGTGAAAAATAACCTTGACATCTTTAACTCTTCCCCGCCATTGACGAATCAATTAAGAAAAAACATTTGCATAAAAAAGTGTTCCTGATGAATTTTTATGTTAATCTGCAATACTGCGATTTAAAAATTATATGGTATACAGGTATACCTTTCCTACGTGTGTTCTCCGAACTATACCTTAGGATGTTGCTTAATGTAAACCTTCTTAAGTTTAACCTTAGCGGGTGCTGTCCATGGTGGAGGTGCTGAATAGGTTGATATCGATTGCTCGACAATCAATTATTCACTTCATGTAATAGGTTTCGCTGCGTTATGAGATAGCGGTGTTCTTTATTAAAGAAACATTTTAGTTCAAGTTAAATTTATTAGGAATATCTGGTAAAAATATTTCAAATTGCAAACAACTAAATTCAACCTTCTAAATTTTATATCAAACCCGTGCAAAACCCGCAACTTTATTTCCAAACGTATCATGCATAAACTGCTCCATTGCATCCGCCATGCCTTCACTTAAAATGATCATTTATATTAGGGGTTCCCAATAAGTGCGTTGCACAGGGGAATAAAGTGGGTCGTGCAGGTACTTGGCTGTGCATTACACTTAAAATATATAAAAACAAACTGTTGTTGTTCATCAGTTCACGCGTTTATTGTGCTTGGACACTGGATGCGCAAGCAGCGTGGTTACAATGCGGATAAAGCTTAATGGACGCATTTCTGGAGCCTGTCTGTCTATTTCAAATATAACATATAAAAATATATATTATATAAAAGCCTTTATAAATATATAGTATGATTGCTTTAGATGCTTTAGCTTGATTAGTTTTAATGTGGAAATTTTGTTGACCTTATGAGACTATACAAGCAATAATCAAGTGCGCCGTTTATTTTGAATGTTTATAAAGAATATGGCATGCAGTTGCCTCAAAGTTATAAAACATTAAAAACTTCGATGCAAAGTCGAATTAACACTAATAATTTTATTTATGCTAAAATACTAGCCGGTAGACTAAGGTTTAACAGATATGAAATGCACAAATGAAATAGTAGGATTCGCTGTATAGCTTCCACAGTTTCACCAACTCCTCCACCCAAAATATATATTTTAAATAGTTTCTTAAGCCTGTAGCATTTAATAGTTCGCAGCTGATGACGTCCCTTTGGAAAACATATTTAAAAATCAAACAACCATCAATGCAATGATGTCTAATTATGTGAATGTTTTATTCTTTAAATATAAAAATATATGCCTAATTAAACACGGAGTGTATTGCAACTTTTTTTTACAAATATTTAGTTATATGGACTGCAATGTAAGCTTTTATGAAAGTGATGGCCCCTAGTGGAGTCATGTGGGATAAGGTATAGCTAAGATTGCTTCAGACCAACCTTACGAACGTATGACTTACAGAAGGTATACGTAACTAAGAACGTTTCGGGAAACACGTATTAGTGATAAGGTAAAGCTTAAGGTACAACTTAAAGGAATATTCAATTTTCTTAAAAGAAAAATCCAGATAATTTACTCACCACCATGTCATCCAAAATGTTGATGTCTTTTTTTTCAGTCAAGAAGAAATTATGTTTTTTTAGGAAAACATTGCAGGATTTTTCTCATTTTAATGGACTTTGATAGAGCCCAACATTTAATACTTAACTCAACACTTAACAGTTTTTTTCAAAGGAGTTTCAAAGGACTCTAAACGATCCCAAACGAGGCATAAGGGTCTTATCTAGCGAAACGATTGTCATTTTTGACAAGCAAAATAAAAAATATGCACTTTTAAACCACAACTTTTCGTCTAGATCCGGTCGTGATGCGCCAGCGTGACCCCACGCAATATGTCATGACATCAAGAGGTCACAGAGGACAAACACGAAACTCCGCCCCAGTGTTTACAAGTGTTGAGAAAGAGGACCGTTCCGATGTTGTTGTATGTCGAATGATAATAATTAATGTCTTTGTGTCAGTTTATTGTTTACAATGGTCCGCATGTGCGTTTTATATATGTAACACGTGACCTCCCTACGTCACAACGCATTTACGTTAGGTCACGCTGGACCGGACCTAGACGAAAAGTTGTGGTTTAAAAGAGCATATTTTTTATTTTTCTCGTCAAAAATGACAATCGTTTCGCTAGATACGACCCTAATGCCTCGTTTGGGATCGTTTATAGTCCTTTGAAACTCCGTTGAAAAAAACTGCTAAGTGTTGAGTTAAGTATTAAATGTTGGGCTCTATTAAAGTCCATTAAAATGAGAAAAATCCTGCAATGTTTTCCTCAAAAAACATAATTTCTTCTCGACTGAACAAAGAAAGACATCAACATTTTGGATGACATGGTGGTAAGTAAATTATCTAGATTTTTCTTTAAAGAAAAATTTAATATTCCTATAAGAACGACGTAGCGTTAAGGTAGTTTCGGAGAACACAGCCCTGAATCTGATCTCTTACAAAATTCCTTCACAAAAATGCAATTAATTCAGATTTTTGCTAATATATAAATTGTTTTTTCAATAAAAATACCCATATTTAAGAGTTTATATATATCTGTTCTTTCATTTGATATATTTGTATGTTTATATATTATTAGAAGAAATTTTTCTTGGAAGGCATTTTGTGAAACTTTTGTGAAAATCACAAAAAAATGCTGGCGGGCAACTTTTCAAAAAATGGCTGGAAGCGAATTAGTTAATATTGACTGAGTAGGACAACGCCAAAGACTGAAATCAAACTTTGATGCTCCTAATCTCATCATTAGATTATTAGACTCTATCCTAAATTTCACAAACAGGGTCACATATAATCCCACTGCTCACATTAATGTGTTATAGTGGACATTGAAATGGCAGAACCCAGTTCTTTGCCATAGGGCCATTTGGGACCCCAGCAGGGGAACTGATGTAGGGGCAGATGGTACCTCTCCTTAAAGCGTTTTGTGCATCCTGGGTCATAGCATCCGCCTCATCCAGGATCACCAACTTAAAGCCTTTCCTAAAGCACACATTTGTTCAATGGGAAAACATGTAAGATGAAATCATACAAAATGTACGAACATAATGTGAATATATAATAAAAATACATTGTAATGAATAGGCAATAAGGGTGAGCTGCTCTTACTTAAAAATGGTCCGCGTGCTGGCAAAGCTTAGGATCGGCCCCCTTACCACATCTATACCACGGTCATCTGAAGCATTGAGCTGATGAATTCAGATTAGTAGTAAATCTCATTAGAAATCAAACAAGCATATTTAACATCTTTACAAGCACAAAGCCGATCTATTTATCTACAGCTGGTATGTCTCTCTGTAGCGTATCAATATAGCAAGAAAGAAAGTAAATCTGGGTATTATTTAATGTCAGGTATCATCTTCAGTACCTCCAGGACCATGGAGTTGAACTCTTTATCTTTGTAAAGTTGTTTAGCACATGCGAGTATAGTTGAGGTCTTTCCTGTTCCCGGAGGGCCGTAGAAAAGCAGATGAGGCAGTCTTTCTTCACTGATAAACTTCTGAACTGTAAAGCAATGCCGTCACATCAATACATCAGCAAAAATATAAATAGTCCCAATATCTCCTGTTTAATTAAATATTATCCTACGCATGTATTGGGTAACATAAATATCAGTACAAACTTGTGCTCAGTATGTCTTGGTGAGAGATCAAATCATCCAGTGTCTGAGGTCTGTACTTTTCAACCCTGAAATAAAAACAGAACATATGGTAAAAACTTTTGTGTGCTTATAACCTTTCAGTTCTTTAACTACTTAGTACAGACGATCTCATTATTACAATAGCAGTCATTACAACTAAATGTACTGAATAATAAGTATGTACAACTGAAGATTATCCAGACTGTTTTGCTGTGAACTGATTCCAGTTCAGCCATTAGTTATCATCCTGTACTCTCCTATAGTGCAGGCAGGTTTGTCATTTGTTATGTATGATATTTTGAATGTATATTACATTGTTTACAAATATACTGCAATGCATGCTTCGTATTTTTAACTACACATTAGCCTGCTTGTTTACAACATGGATTTGAAAAAAAAACTTACAACGATATGTACGTTAAATACAGGCTAATACAAGTGAAACACTCACATCCAATCGACATAAAAACATGTTTGCTAAAGTATGCATGCAAGAATATTGGATGCTTAATGTTTTGGAAGTCTACAAACGATTGAGAACAAAAAATAAAAAGTCGTACTAGTAAATGCAACCATTACCATGGTAAATTTCTTGTCTGGTTCTGCGACTTACTCGTTGATGCCATATTTATTAATTTTTTCTACATTAACAACACGATGTGTGTTCGCGCGTTTTTCTGACTGGGACGTAAAGGATTCCGTCTGTGGGTTGTTTGGTGACAGCGTCTTGACCAATCAGAATGCCGTTTCTATCGTAAAGGCGGGGCTTAATGAGGAAGCGTCTTACTGTGATTTTAAAATAAGAGTTCACAACCGTTTACAAAACTCGTCCTTGCTGAAAGTATATATATTTTTTTGTAGGCGCACTTATTTACTACAAATATATATTGCGAGAATATACATATAAAATAATATAAAGCGTATACAAATTTAGCAGTGCAGTTTGTTAGTGATCAGATCAGTGTAAATCATAAAAAGGAACAGTAAAAATTACAACATCCACAAATAACCAACAGGCCAGAAATTCTGGTTTAAATGAATTGTCGAAACATTACAAACATACATTTCTATTTATTATTTTTTTAATCGGCCTACGCTCCAAAGCAGAAATTCAGGATTTGTTTAAACTACTTAAAAATAAATAAATAAATAACTATTACAAAGACAAACCAGAACAAACTTTACAAAAAGTCTAAAATTTATAATTAACCAATAAACAAAAACATCACTTTTATAGCAGGTTGTTTACTGCTATACATTTTAAACAGGTGCAGCCTGCTAGGCAAATGCGATTATTGTCAATCCCAAAGCATTCTATAGAAATGCATTACAACAGTCGATTTTAACACTTGATATAAAACAGTGGATTGATTTTTCAAAGGTCCTTTGAGTTCTACAGTGAGCTCACCGCATTGATGCTTATCTCGCGAGAACTCTCATCCCTGCTCGTGTCGGCGATGCGATGCTGGTGCTGTTGCTGCGAATTTGATTGACGCGAACATGTCGGTGTGGTGGGGGAGCGCCGGGATGCAGCTGATGATGGTGATCCAGGGGAGTACATGCAGTCAAATCAAACGTTATCGTTAAGAAATATCACCTGCCGTAATCTTTACGTTGTGGTTTTTCCTTTATCATCTGTGATGTCTCAATCTGTGTTGCACTTCACGAGCGCGCAATGGATCTAGCCGATGCCGCCGCAGCGAGGATCTGATTTTATTTGGTTCTTTCCTTCACAATCTGTGTATTATGGTAGACTCGCAAAACACAAAGTGTGCAACCCTGATGCAAACAACGTCAGGATATCCAAGAAATGACAACGATGGAATCGCCGTACACGTAGTCTAGTTTTCATGACCACACACACACGAGTGTCGCTTAAATGTAATTGACGCTCACCTGTTTGTGCTTTCACGAACGCACCATCAAAGTGATTTCGTATTGAGGAAAAAAGTAGTGTGCACTAGAGGGAACGACCACTGCTCACAAATTATGGACGAGGAGAACATGACCAAAAGCGACGAGCATCTTCTGAGTTTGCAGAAAGCCTTGCAGCAGTGCGAACTGGTGCAGAACATGATTGACATCAGCATCTCCAGCCTGGAGGGTTTGAGGACCAAATGTGCCACATCCAACGACTTGACACAGAAAGAAATCCGAACCCTGGAGGTAAGCCTGCATCTTTTTTGCCAGATACGTGAATGTTGCACAGACCACCCCTGCATTTTTACAAATATCACGAGAGCGTGTGCATCTGCGTGTGTGCATGCACAATACACATTTTTGCATTTTGCAAATTTGTATAAATATAAAGGTGCATCTCGGGGAATAACAGTATTGGATTTATACGGGTTCGCGTGCGCGCCCAGATGAAGTAGCTTGCGCTGCGGCGCGAGTTTGCGCATTCTGCAGGTGGCGAGAGGAAGGTGGCTCGTGCGCTCGCGCTGCTAACATGGACACCGAAAAGCGGCCTAATGTTGACATCAATTTATCCTCATCCTATTTAAATCATCCGCGTCAGGAACCCTGTGGGATGTACTTTTAAAGACGCATTGTTGTAAATTGCATTATGTAGCAGTAACAGTCCCAGATATGTTGTTGTGATGTGATGCCAGTTTGTGTTTTTATAACTAGTGCTCATTTTTTATATCTAGAGAGCTGGGTAACCGATGCCCGAAATAATACAATACATAATGCAATTTAATCAAAGCAGATGGGGAAACACACTATTGCTGAAATGAAACACTGTTGTTTTCCCATAATATTTACCTGAAAATATGTTTATTTTTATATTGACAAAGCTGTACGGCAGAGTTTATGACTATGACAACTTTTCATGGGGAAATCACTGTTATTGGGCAATGCACGTCATCTTTGATGAATAAATAACCGTCCTTGCATATATATCAATCTTTCACAGTGCAGGTCTCAACTTTTTTGACTTCAAGGCATCCCTATTTTCTACAAAACTATTTAAAGGCCCCCACAAAATGGTATAGAGCTTGGGTGAACTAAAATGTATCTGTTAAATAACCAAACACTAAGAAATATATTGTTTTTGTTTTTAGAGATTATTTTATAGGCTAATGCTTGTTTTGTCACATGTAATAACCTGCTCCTCTTGTAACTGCACAGGACTAGTGAATATTTCTTAAGAGTTTATTTTGTATGTTTTCATGTGTGACAACATGCCCCAGCATTACCTTCATTCTGTATTTAATTATTGTTTTATATGCCACAGTAGTTTATTGTGTTCACTTGTTTAACCCAACAGCAGCTATTGCAAAAATAGGAGGATATTAGAATATTAGTTTGGAGTATAATGCATTTTATTATAGCCAACATAAATAACTGCTAGTGAAGCCTGTAGCTCAATTTGTAGAGCACAAATGGGTTTGATCCCCAATGCAAATGCATTACTATAAACTCAAAGCCTCAGTTAATAGTGTTTCTGATAATACCAACTAACGTTAGTTTGCCAGAAGTTTCACATCCAATAGCAACATTTTATTATCGCTTGAAGTTTCAACATCCCCAGACCCCAGTCTTTAACTATTGCTTTTTATTGAATTGCGTTGGCAAGAAGTCCTAATGATTATGAAGTAAGTTGTTCTTTTTCAATTTATTAGTTAGTTTTTTATTTTTTAAAGTTTTTTTATGCCTCAGTATGGTTAAAAATCAGACTCATATTCATTGAATGAATTAAACAACACTTTAATGTGTTTAATTTGTTATTTAAAGTAAATTTATTTGAAGTCTATCCAGAATGGACTGACAGATGTGTCCTGTGCTGTCTGGCTGGACTATGTCCCCTTTGCAGAATAAACAGATGCAAGAAATCGTAAAAGCGGTCTTTGCTTAAGGGCTTATATAGATGTTACCGTGTAGTGTTTTTATACTGTCCGTATGTTTTTATACAGTTATTCATCTGATTATGATTTTATGTTGTCTCACACAATATTTCCCACAAGACTATGACATTGTTGACAATATTTCCCGTTCTCTATGACATTGTTTTGGCTGTGGTTTGAGTAACAGCGTGTGACATAAAAGGTGATCTTGCATGCTGGCAAAGCTTCCAGTCATTTGAATTCTTCTGCCAGACCGTCTGCTTATTAAAAGCCGTGTAGTATTTCTGCACTGACGTGGGGAAGCCCGGTATCCACTGGCTGTTGTGTGCAGCCGTCACCGGTGTCAGTATGTCACAATGAAGCACTTTGTTTGTTCATGTTGATGGAATAATAATTATAAACATTAGACATTATCTCGCTGCTTGTTTATTTGGTGATGGATGTGCATTACCATGCTGTGTTTACTTGGTACTACAGTAGCCGTGTGCTAAATGCAATGGCATTTCATTACAGATGACTCTTCTTTAACTACTGTGCTGTTGATCTCCCCCAAATATGATAAAAATATTAGGTTGAATAATAAAAAAAAAAACTCTGATATGGGATTTAGGATTAGGAATGTCAGAATATAATTTATGTTTTACAGTTATGATGCAATAGTGATATTTTGGGAATCGAAAATCAATTTCAAGTCTTAAGGTCAGAAATCGGATCCTTATAAACCTTTAAATTTCAGTTTCTTATATCAACTCCATCATGAGCATTTTAACATAGCCAAGGTATTTTATTTAGTTCATCTGTGAAGAACTGACCCATGATAGTTTATTAGAAGATCTTCCCATAAATTTTTATTTCATGTAAGTCAAGTAAATCTCATTTAATATTACATTAAAGAAACCTACTTAATTACTTTTACTCAAGTAAAAGTAATTAAAAGTTTTATTTAAGTATTAATAATTATTACTATATTTTTAATGTACTTAAGATAAAAAACAACGTCTATGAAATGTAGTGGAGTGAAATATACTGTATTGTGTATCAGAATGTAGTGAAGTAAATGTTTGCCAAAGAAAAACACTTTGATAAAGTTCAGATACACTGTAAAAAAATCCTTAGAAATTGCAGCTGGGTTGCCGGTAATTTACCGTAGATTTAAATTTATGTTATTTACTGGCAACATTTTGTTCAAAGTTGAATGAACATTTAACATTTACAAGTCTTTGTCTTTACAGAGTAAAACTAAAACAACAGCATCAAGCAAAACGTTCTGGGAAACAAAATCTGAAGCAAAAAACAGGGAAAGGTTGATGATGATTTCTGGTTCCCAGAATGCTTTGCATGAGGCTGTTATTGTATAGTTTTATTCTGTAAAGATAAAGACTTGTTAATATTTAAAATGTATTTAACTTTGAACAAACTCTTGCCAGTAAATAACATAAATTTAAATCTACGGTAAATTACCGGCAACCAGTGCCGGCGCCAGCCGAGCGCTGATGAGGGGGCGTCTAAAATACCAGAGGGGGCGATCACATGAATGCATATAATTCCCCCAGCTAGAAAATACATAGGTTTGGTACATTAAGTTTTAAAGTGTTATAAACAAACATCTCTGTAATACAACCACAAAAACTACAGCTATAGTGAGCAACTTACAGAGCTCTGAACAATACAACAACAACAAAAAACGCATACCTAACGTTACATATTAGCACAACACTACTCATTTGAAGTTCAGACCCAGAGGTAGAAATAAATTTTACGTAATGGTGGGGGGCAGTGTTGGCAAATAGAGTTGATGGTTTTCAGCCCAAAAACGGTCCAAACGCAACATTTTATCAACATTTTCAATTTGATCATATAACGTAGTTATTTTAACTGCCACAAGTAATGCACCAAGCTAGCGATTAAGCAGCTAGAGAACCACAATAGCAAAATGACATTAACTCGTTTACATATACAGCTATGCTGTAGGATAGGCTAATTCAAATTCGTTAATTATAAATTTAACAATGTCTGTTTTTTATCTATTTACTCCTGATAAACAGGTGTGTGAGAGAGAGAGATCGTACCGGCTTACCTTTAACGTTAAATGCAGAACAATAATAGGCTGTTGGTTGTACGTTGACTTGCAAGGATGCTGAAGAACATGAACATCTGAACTTTTCAAAACTATGTACAGTCTGGCTGAAGTTCATGGTGCCCGAATTGACTTAATGACAGCCGAATATTTGGATCTTTGCACCTGAAATGCTCCGATAATTCATCCACGCCACGGCATTAATTGATGTGTGACAATCCGGAGTCCGGTTTGCAGAACTTCCAATGCTATTTTCCATATATCCATTGCTACAGGGCAGGCCCAGGTCACTCTCACACTCCTGTCTGTAAATTTTTATATAATTTCCCACTTCGACATCTTGATTTCCCTCTGAGACTCAGAACGCGGGCTCATTGTCGGCGTGCCTCAAGCCGTCAACACAAAGTTGTTCAACTTCAGGCGCGGCTGCAAGAACCAACATCCACATGACGTCAAAGTACCGCGAGAACGATTCGAGAAATCATACTAAGTGTCGTTTCGTCTCGCTCTCGCGGCATTTTGACGTCTTCGCCTGATGAATTCGAACAAGCCTATAGGCTATACATGAGTGGGCGTGTGTCACGGTAGAATACATGCACACTTGTTTTTTTGTTTTGTTAAATAATTAGACTTTAAAATTCCCTTTAGGAAGACAATACACAAGGCAAACGTGATTTTTAAATAGCGCATTTTATCATTAAAATCCCATTCAACATTAATGGTGATCTGAGGTGGCGGGATAGTGCCAGTGAGGGGGCGACGCCCCCTCACGCCCCCTCGTGGCGCCGGCCCTGCCGGCAACCCAGCTGCAATAACATTGTAATTTCTACAGTGCACTTTAGCAGTGAGTAAAACTACTTTACTACTTTACACCTCAGTGAAAAAGACAACATTGTGCTAAGTGTTGCCAGTTTGAAAACAATAATTTGTCTTTACATTACAATTATATATCTAACAAAGTTTATATGTTTTTTATTAAAATAACTGTGACCTTCACTGTAAAAAAAATTCCGTAGAAATTGCAGCTGGGTTGCCGGTAATTTACCGTAGATTTAAATGTATGTTTTTTACTGGCAATATTTTGTTTAAAGTTAAATGAACATTAAACATTTACAAGTCTTTGTCTTTACAGAGTAAAACTAAACAAACAGCATCAAGCAAAACATTCTGGGAAACAAAATCTGAAGCAAAAAACAGAAAAAGGTGATGATGATTTCTGGTTCCCAGAATGCTTTGCATGAGGCTGTTATTGTATAGTTTTATTCTGTAAAGATAAAGACTTGTTAATATTTAAAATGTATTTAACTTTGAACAAACTCTTGCCAGTAAATAACATAAATGTAAATCTATGGTAAATTACCGGCAACCCAGCTGCAATAACATTGTAATTTCTACGGATTTTTTTTACAGTGTTGGACCACAAAACCAGTCATAAGTAAGTTAAAGTAACACGGTTATATATTGCCAAAAATACATTGTTTGGGTCAAAATTATAGATTTTTTAATGCCAAAAATCATGAGGATATTTTGGAAATTTCCTACCATAAATATATCAAAACTTTATTTATCATTATTAACTTTAAAAATTTTAACTTTAAAAGCTTTCTCAATATTTTTTAATTTCCCCAGATTTTTAAATAGTTGTACAGTATCTCGCCAAATATTGTCCTATCCTAAGAAACCGTACATCCATGGAAAGCTCATTTATTTAAAAACATTGACCCTTATGACTGGTTTTGCGATTCAGGGTCACATATTGGCGATTAATTAATTTATTTAATCCAATTAGTTACATGATGTGCCGATTAATTAATCCTATTTAATCGCACATTAATATTGACATGTAAATGGAGAAATTACCCTCAAATTAAATAAAATTAATAGTGCTTTTTATATTTTTTCAAGTAATCAAATGTTAAATAATGTTAATGTTAATTTTAATTTTAATATCAACATATGTTGTTGTTTTAAAGACCCACACTTTTTAAGACCAATGATATTAGACCCACTCACTTTTTCTGTAATTTTATTCAATCTGTCTGTTCACTTGTCAGAGCACCATCAATTAAATCTATTTTTCATCCCTCTTTGTACTCCCGCTACACGTCATGCCAAGTTAAACAAAACTTTTAGACAATTGTTTAATTAAAAGGCACCAGAATACAAGAAAATGGCTTCTAAATGTTGTTTTTTCTGGGGGACCCACCAGACCCACCCACATTTTTTTGTTTAATTGTTTAATTTGTTGTAGCAGCATAGACAACATTGTTTATTTCAAGTCAGAAGTAGTTGCATTTTCTTGCTGTTTATTTTTTTTGTTTTTATATAATACAACAATAACAAAATATACAAAAAATAAATAAAATCCCACCCACATTTTTCAACATATTTATTGTCTTTGGCATCATAGGGATGGTTTCCCGGACAGGGATTATTTAAACCAGGACTAGGCCTTAGTTTAATTAGGAAATATCTATCTATCTCCACACTGTGTAAGGATTCGGGTCAGTCCTGTTTCAGTTGCAAAATCATACAGTATTTAGTCCAGTGATTGAATTGAAAATGTACATGAGTGAATTTGAAAATGCGTCCCTCGGCTTTAATCTTTGAATTTCAGGTGACCCTCAACCCCTGGAACCCACAGACAATGTGCTTTGTTTGCCCAACATTCAGGAAACAGCGTTGCCATGGGAGAACAACTCGACCCAAATGAAACAGACTGAATATAAGGATGGACACTGTTCAGTAAATTGAAAATGATGAAAAAAAAACAAATAACTGATTTTTATTCTTGAACAGTAACCACATTTGGGTGACATCACATTGCTGAATAAGTTGTCTACCATCGGTTTTATCCTTGCTTAAAGTGTAGGATGTTTCTCAAGCAGATATTTTTTTTAAATAGATAAAATAAACCGGTCAGAGCTGTCCCTGGGGCAATACCCTTTAAAAATGTCCTAATATATACTACTATTTATTAGAGGTACTAATAGCAACTCTTTAAGTTGCAAATGTCTTTTTTTCCTGTTTGACAAGTTCCTGTTTGCTGCATTTAGCACATGAATATTGTTACTTCTTATTCATTTTCTTACTTATTCATTTAGCTGACGATTTTTTCCAAAGCGACTACAATTGCTATATATGTCAGAGGTTGCACACCTCTGGAGCAACTAGGGGTTAAGTGTCTTGCTCAGGGACACAATGGTGGATTCGAACCCAGCTCTCTCACACCAAAGGCGTGTGTCTTATCCACTGCACCATCACCACCCAAATATTCATCACCCAAACATTCACCATTATCTATTTTATTTATAGGTTTTTATTATAAAACCATTTTATATATTTTCTTTTTCAATGTTTATATACATTTTTGTGCGGTATTAACAATTACATTAGATATAAGATAAGGTCTGTGGCCCTCATGTGTCACTAACACGTCAAACACATTCTGCATGCTGGTAGAAACATTGTGGATTTTTGTAATATTGCCACTAATCCAGGCCTTAAAACAACACAAAGACAATACTTAAAGACAAGAAATTAAGAGTTTTACATCATCTGAAAGTTGAATATTTATTGTGCATTACGTCAAAATTGTAAAGCCACCGCACCGCCATGTTGGTATGCCCAAATGTTCTATTAAATTAACGGACATTCATTGTATCGGCCTTCCAAAGGTTCTTAACCATCCAAATTAAGGCCGTGGATTGTGTGAACAGGTGATCCCTGTGTACGCACTTCCAAACACTTTCTTTATAAAATATATATATATAGATTTTAATGATAAAACTTCACTTTACTAGTCTTCGTTTTATATCTGAAGTCTCCCTGTACATTATTACAACGCAAACGTCCTAATGATGTACATAGTTATTTACTTAAAAAAAAATAACTTTATTGTAAAAATGACCCAGTCTTTATGGCTGCAAGATACATCGAAATTATCAAAGTATCTCAAATGTGCAAACTGCAATATGCAGTTATAACATACATCATATACTACATCATTTAGCAAGTTATTGCATACAATATTGTGCAGCCCTATTCATAATTTAAAACATGTCTTCATCACATGTGAACCTGGATCACAAAACCAGTCATAAGTTGCAGAGGTATATTTGTAGTAATAGCAAACAATACATTGTATAAGTCAAAATTATTGATTGTTTTCTTTTAAGCCAAAAATCATTATAGGATATTAAGTAAAGATCCTGTTTCATGAAGATATTTCATGGATATATTTCCTACTGTAAATATTTAACACTGAAAAAAATGATTCATTGAATTTAATCAATTTTTTTTAAGCTATATTTAAACAAAAGCTTTATATTTTATTTTAATTTACTAATCTTTTTTGTTTAAATGTAGCTTAAATAAATTGATTGCAACCACTTACCTTAAAAAAATTGATTAAATTCAATGAATCATTTTTTTCTGTGAACTTTCAGATGTTGTAAAAGTCTTATTTTCTTTTTCTTTAAGTAATGTCTCTGTGTTGTTTTCAGGCCTGTATTGGTAGCAATATTACAAACAATCCAGTCATTTATATAGATTATAGTGGTTTGAACCCAGGTAACATACATGTTGATAAAAATGTATACATTTTAATGCACTGTAAGTCTGCCTAATGTGTAAATGTAAACAAGCCTGTTGTTGCTTACTTTAACAAACATTCTTAACTTGTACTAAAAAGAAAAAATGTATTGCATTTATTGGGCAGTACATTCATGTCAGTTCTTACTGTACATATACTCTTTATTCATGGATCTATACCACTAACAAAACTTAAAGGTATAGCGGAGGATTTTCTCGAATTTTAGAAAAGAACCGCCTTCTCCACATTTTTAAAAAATGCAATTGCACAACACTCCTGATTGACAACTAGGAGGACCAATAGTGTTGATGATCCACCCGGAAATAGAAAATCCTCCGCAATACCTTTAACTTTTGTTGTTTTCTCTCAACAAACACTGCAATGACATCACTGTTTTGGGAAATTTGTCCAATTTAGGATAGTTGTGTTTTTGAATCATGTATAAAAGCAGTTCAAATAGATCATGAAATATTGACACGAAGAACAGAATGGCAAATATTGCATTTACTTATAACTGCATATTGATGCATATAGAACCCATCTATCATTTCAACATGTAACCTTATGATACCCGGTAACAGTTACTTTATTTCACAAGTTCGCATTAATATGTAATCAACTATGAAATAATACCTATTTGACGTTGCTGAGTGCTCCGAGCTCGGAATATTAACCCAAACCCTGAGTACCCCCCTTTAACTGGGATGGGTGTACCAGCAGAAAGTGAGGGAATGGGGTGGAGTAGGGATGCCGCAACTGTTATGGGACAAAGATGAGGGACGGCCATATACAGTCGTCCCTTTCAGATTTTCTAGATTTAGGAGTGTTTAAGTAAAATTATCATTTTTGTTTCATCTGTCGACTACCGACAACATTTCTGCTGAATTCTTAATACAAATGATGTATTTATTTGCATCTATTTAATGAAAATGGAAATAGGTAACACATGGTCAAACACTTGAGTCTTGTCATGCTCTCTGTCTTTTACATTTGCTGTTAATTTCACTCCCGAGGTTTGCTTTTGGTGAAATTCAACAGACACTGGACTGAAGTGGTCAAAATACATCTAGAAATGATGATTAACGTCATAACTGGAGATTATAGAGACCTCTTTGTGCTGATTGGTTGGATTACATGACCATGCTCATCCTGAGCTTAGTTAAATAAACTTCATTTGTTGAATGCTCATGAGGAATACTTTTGCAAACTGCTCTGTGTAAAGAGAAATTTGACTTTTTGCTTCCTGTTTGTTCATATTATGAGCATCAAGAAAGGTGGTCATGTGCCCAACGAAGGGGGAAAAGTCAATTAATAACCTGGGACAATGGTTACTTTATATATATATATATATATATATATATATATATATATATATATATATATATATATATATATATATATGGTAACTTTTATAAGGATCTCTTGACAGAAATGCAATATAATATACAGCAGCGGTTCTCAAACTGGGGGCCGTGGTCCCCTGGGGAGCTCTGAGATGGTGCCGGGGGGCCCCAGGTAAATGACATATTATAAAATACATCAATTTATCATAAATTCTGTGTAATTAAACCTCAGAAAAATAAAGCTACTAACCAACAGCACTACAATGCATAATTTTATATGTTTTGTTTAATTCAAATTTTAAGTTTTGGAATGTTTAATGTCATACATTTTCTTTGGGGGCATGAAGGGATGCACCATACACAAGGGGGGCAGCATGCCGATAAAAAGTTTGAGAACCACTGATATCCATAACTATATTGCCGGTGCTGCATAAAGACCTTACATATAAAATGGATTGTTTTTATTACATGAGAATGAGTCGTTTTTATCTACATAGACCGCGGCTCTCCTTACATGAAAGTCGCCATCATGTTTCTAAAGTTGCCCTAAACGTACAAACTTCTCTACAGAGCGTGTTTCGTCCCTGCCTTGTCTCAGACGACGACGTGTTTGTCTTGTGGTGGCTACCATGCGTGTTTTGAAATTGAGGGGGGAGCTGTTGGTTGCAATATCACAATTTCACCACTAGATGCCGCTAAAGTTTACACACACCACCTTTAATAGTCATTAAACAAAAGTCTCAAAAAATGGCCCAAGTATACCCTTTATAAAGTATGTACGTATGTACCATATGTATATATTTGGTGTATGTACCTCTGAGGTACTAATATGAACTTTTTAGATACTATTGTGTACTTTTTGAAAGGGTACAGCCCCAATGACAGCTAGGGACCATTTTTGATCAATTTTTGTAGAGTACTGACCAATAATCATGTATTTCATAGCATAATTATGAGTAATATATATGTTATAGTTTCCATGTTTTATTTATCCTTCTTTCTTTCTTTCTTTCTTTCAGGGTAAACTGGTGAAGTATTTCAGTCGGCAGCTCTCTTACAAGCGTAAAGTGTCCTTACAGGAGAGGAATGTTGAGCTGGATGAATTCCCTCGACTTGAACACTGGTTTCGCATTGTTAACATGAGGAAAGAGGTTATTATGGTAGGAAATTATACATTTTCTCCATAATCATACCTTTATAAAATATTGTTTGATCCATCATGTGATGGTATATATAATAAATATGTTGCTCCAGGGGATTCAAACTGTAGACAGGATACTGTTTATTATCATAATCCTAAATTAATTATTGCTAAATGCTGAAGTATTCAAGTTTTAAGACCTGTAGCTTTGACATTTTTGCTGTTAGTGTTTTTTTTGTGTGTGTGTGTGTGTGTGTGTGTGTAAGTGTAGTTTGTGTAGCTGCTGTTCTTAAAGGCATAGTTCATCATTTACTCTCCCTCATGTTTTTACAAACCTGTATAAATTTATTTTCTAATGAACATAAAAAAGACATTTTAAGGAATGTATGTTGTAACCAAACCGATCATGAGTCCCATTCACTTCCATAGGAAAAAGAATACTATGAAAGTGAATGGGGTTCATGAATGGTTTGGTTACAAACATTCCTTAAAATATCTTCCTTCATGTTCATCAAAACAAAGAAATTTATACAGGTTTGTGAAATGATGTCAGAATTTTCATTTTTGGGTAAACTATCCTTTTAATGATGAAGTCTTGCTGCTGTCTGGTGTGAAGAATAAATTACAGATATACCCATATATATGTATTTAAAAACAGATAATGTACATATTTTAGTCTTAAAATTATTCTTTTACCCTCAGATATTGTTTTATTTATTTTTTTATGCTAAAACCTTAGTTTATGCACAGTAGTGAGGTTGTTGAAGTTAATCTTGTTACCTCAGTTGCTCCAGGCCAATTGTGTCTGAAAAAAGTGCATTGCAATTTACTGTATTTGAAAATAGCAAATTATTTATTGTATGTTTTGTGTGTCCATGACTTTGTATCAGGAAATCACCCCGGGTGAGCTGACACTGGAGGCTCTATTGGAGATGTCGGATGAACTGGTGTGTGAGACACTACAGAAGTTCGGAGCGAGCGACGATGAGTGTGCTCGTCTCAATGCCTCGCTCACGTGTTTACGGTCAGCCCACAAATCAGGTGAGTTCATAGGATGGAACTGAAATCAGATACTATTATGATACTTACGTTTTTTTTTATACTAAGTGTGTAATTATTCTTTTAGCATCAAGTGATAACAAATCATGTAATGTATTTTGTGATTTGAGAAGGTTTGTGCTTCAATGTAGTGTTATGATCCAATGTTGTAGTAGCATAGAACTTCCAGCAGAGGTCCCTACAACTCTGCACTTAGTCTATGTCCACCAGGAATAAAGTTTGAACACTGAATTATCTTCTTCAGCAGTTTAAAGTGTTGCATATGTTATAGCCATCATCTCAATGAAGTGCAACGAGTTTTTCTGTAGTGTAATTCATTACATAAACGTATTGTCATATATTGTTATTACCAGAGTCCCGCCACCTTGCGTCCATCTTTGCAATGCCTCCGGGCAGTTATTTCAGTATTGCAAGACTAAAGTCCAATCTACTTGAATGGGGAACGACAGATATCTCTAAAATAACGCGATAAAATCAAATTAAACAAAACGTGTGTTTCTTAAGCTCATATTTAGTAAAAAAAAAAAAACTTTATGCGAAGTCGGTTCAGCTGCTGCGCCTGCGCACAGGTTGGCCACAGAGCCCCTCCTCCAGAGTCTTTATCGATTGATGATTGGTTCTTTTAACTGTAAGGCGGGACTTCGGTCGCGCCCCATTCATAGTAGATAGTCATAATCAGTAGTTTATGCCTTTAATTTTTTATAGTGTAAGCCTTACACTATAAAAAATTAAAAGAGATAATGTAAGTAAGTGCATGTGTAAACAAAATATAAATATATACGTGCATATTGTGTCTTGAATGCTAATTTGCTCTGTTGCTTGCGACCAGAGAAAGCCAAAAGTAGCCTACCTATATAGTCAGAATTGTTTTCTGACATTTATTGGTTTGTTATTATTAGTTACAGGTTAAACATTATTTTAAGCTTATTTAACGTTGCTTTCGTTTTTGTTTGCTCAGAAAAACTAGTAGATTCATCTGTATTACTCGGACCCTCGTCCCTCAATCGTTTCGCCACTGGGGGGCACTGTAGTATCACAATCATTAGTGCAGCACAGTTTGATAACAATGTTAGGTAACATTACACTTTGAACTGTTACAAAAGCTCTTTTCAGCACTGTTTGTTCTCTGCCTTCGCAGCAGAAGATGATGGTGGCTGTAAAAGTAACTGAATTAATGTTTAATTGAATGAAATGATGCTGTAGATGTTCAACTCTTCGCTGCTGTGTGATGAAGTTAGGTGAGCTTGGAATCATTTGAAGGACTGCAGCAGCATTCTGCTTTAATTTGGCTCGGTTCTTAATTTTTAATCATCAAGCTTATCCTAACAACAAATGCATGCACACGTCATTTAGATTTTACACCAATGCATGCAAGTTAATGATTGGATCCACTGAACATCTTCAGCAATTCAAAGTTTTGCATATGAGCAAATCCATGCAAATGTCAACCTTACCATAAAAAGAGTTTTACCAAATGTTTTCAACTGTACTGATATCTCTATGTCAATATTTGGTAGTTTAAATACCCATGCAAGGTCTCCGTTTAAGTTTTCAAGGATTTTTTTTTTTCAGATTGACTGGTGATATTCACTACCCATAAGTCAACTCTTTAGAAAGAAGTCTGGACTCTCTAAACTATTTTTGAACAAATTTCAGAAAAAGCTTTAAAGAAAATGAATGGAAAATATAGTTGCTGAATAAATTTAGCCTAAAAAAACTGGACAATCAGTCACCCTTGCAGTATCGCTTTAATATTTACCCATGGCGCTTTCGTTTCATATTTGATTTATAATGTTAACAATGCTGTAAGCTCATTTAGCTATCAACATGTATTTTTTATTTAGAATTTCAATTTTGTTCAAGAAACAAGTTCCCCTTGAGAAACGTGTCGGTGTCATAGTAAATGTCATAATAAAATTGGTCAACAGAGGGCAGCCAAGCCCCATCAGCCACATATATTATGACTTTAAAGGAATAGTTCACCCAAAATTAAAAATTCTGTCATAACTTTCTCATCCTTATGTTGTTCTAAACCTTTATGAATTTTTTTTCTTCTGATGAACACAAAAGAAGATATTTTGATAATGAAGGTAAGCACATATAGCTGCCTTAACCATTGACTTCCATAGTAGGAAAACAAATATAATGGAAGTATTGTGATAAATGATAAACATATTTAGAAAAATAATGGTAAGCACACAATTGACAGTACCCATTGTATTCAATCGTATTTGTTTTTTCTGTGTTTATAAAAAAAGAAATTCATACAGGTTTAAAACAACATGAGGATGAGAAAATGATCACAGTTTTTTCATTTTTGGGTGAACTATTCCTTTAAAGGAACACACAAACTTTTTGGGACTTTAGCTTTTTCACGATATCCCCCATAGTTAGATAAGTTCATACATACCATTGTCATCTCTGTGTGTCACTTAACTCTGTCTGACGCACCCACCACTAGCCTAGCTTAGCACAAAGACTGGAAGTAAATGGCTCCAGCTCAGGGGCGCCGTTAGGGGGGGTGCAGAGTATGCAAGGCATATGGGCCCATGAGTACGCTAGGGGGCCCCACCGTCATCACTTTTCCATTTTTTTTTTTGTTGTACACGTTTAATTATTAACACTATAGTAAAATGTAAAGTAAATTAATATAAAACTAATGTAAATGACGTTGTGATAAGTAAAATTGAGACACTTTTTAAAACAGCGTGCAAGCATGACCTTGTAGATGCAATTACATATTTGGCGGTTCTGGTGGTTTTTAATTTGATTGTGCAGGGGCCTCATTTATAAAATGCTGCGTAAAAACCATCCTAAATTTGATCTTGCGATCATTTAACAAAAATGCGTACGTGTGATTCATAAACCGAACGTACACGCAGAAAACGCGCGTACCCCTTTCAAATCTATAAATCAGAAATGAACTTGAACTTGTGCGCGCAGCCGAGCAGTTTCAGATCTCCGCCTTTAAACGATGCGTAATTAATGTCAGACATATAAAAAGCGCTTGTCAATGTTTAAACCCAATTTCAAACAGCAAGAATGGCTTATATTTCCAAAAACCTGCAGCAATCAGACAAGCAAAAGTGCGTATGTCTGCTCAGACCCTGACGTGGCGCTAAGCACTTTTCCACGTCAAAGACGGTTTTTATAAATATGGACTTTGCCGTGGATTTTCGCCTACGCACACTTTACGATCAAATCTGTGCGTACGCACGCTTTATAAATGAGGCCCCTGGTATGGATATGGGTGGGTAGGCAACATTTTGGTTTGGGATCAGTTTGGTGGGTTTGCTATGCAATCCTTTTAAGTTACCACAAACAGTCGAAAGCCCTACTGTTTGGCATTTCAAGGTAAGATCTCATGCCACTAAAAAGCGCTCATGCTGATCCGTAAACTGTTTGTTTCATGAAAAGTTTAAAATATTTGTGTTAAAACAAAAGGACAGCAATGGCTTTATTTAAGGAAATAATATTAGGATAGCGACTGCTGAAAAATAGGCCATTGCATTTCTAAGACGGACAATTACTTAATAGGCGTAGTTAAAAATATTATTTTCTGCAATTGTGGAATCTTTATTAAATAAACATGAAATAGGAGAATTGTCTTAGCCATTGTAATTGAGTTAAATTTTAAATGACTAAGAGCTGGTTTTAATGTGACAGCGCATCATTTTCAAAGTGAAAGTGATTCATTTTTATTCAGGTTTGCAACGGAGGTTTAGCCCTTAGTACAGCTATTATAAACGCTATATCAGATTGTTTTTAACATGTATCCGAATAGAGAATGCCTGTTCTATATTTATGTTTTGTTTAAATATTGTTGTAATGTTGTTACTGTTTTGTTTAGACTGTATTATTAAGACCGATTATTAAGACTGTAATTTTAAACGCTATATATGGGGCGTTGTAATGGATTGAAGGCTAATATGACGGTAAAAATAGAGTGAATCATAAGACACAATTTTCGAGTTTAATTTTTGTTTGCTTTAAATGTTTGCTTAAAATAAATTTCGTTTAATATAATTAGTCTCTTAATTTTAATGAATGTTTTGTTGATAAGTGTTGTGAATATTAAAGAAAAAGTACATTAAAAAGAACACCGTGCATCAAATATAAACTACTGCAATATGCTATCAAATGCCAAAACATGCAGTATTATTTTTGTAATAATATAGTTGTTGTTGGATGTGCAAAATCATATTATGGATTGCGGCATGCTTTTGACTGAAAATCAACGTCATATGTAAAACTTTAGCCGATCGTGCTTTTTGCAATTTCTGTGTCACTGGCTAAGGGCGTGTGTGGGCGAGGCACACACTTTAAAAAAAAATCAACGTCATATTAATTTTTAAAACTTTTGCCGGCTACGCTTTTTGTCATGAGCGGAGGACGCGTGTGGGGGTTGCGGGAAACATATACCACACGCACAGAGAACAACGACATAAAGAGAATATAAGTTATTTGGTGTTTTCTGATGAATACAATCGGTTTGTAAGAACATTTTTAAATGGACTAAATGGACTATAAGATCATCAATATGAATTGAATTGAACTCTGAAGAATGAACTATTATACACTGTTAGATGTCGCTGTAGATTTAGCAGTACATTACTGTAAAAATCCACAGTACTATACTGTATGTGTACATTACAGTACAGTACTGCAGTTCATAATGCATTCTGGGTAAATTTGTTTGAGCGGGAACATTTTACAGTATCTTTTGGTCTTGATGTAACCTTGCTGTAGCCATTGCTGTAATGTGCCAGGTGTACTTGCAATAATCAGAGAAAGTGCGCCAACGTCAAATCACACAGAGGGAGAGAGAGCACAACTCCTGGCTGCAGCTGAAGGAGGACGATTGATTTCTGGCAGTTCGGTAAGTTTGAAATATTTCTGTTTCATGAAAACTTAATTTTTAGTTTAAGAATGTTGTCAATAGTTTGTCACAATATTGTTTTAAACGTGCAATGAGAGAGAAAAACGGTCGCCAACAAAGTTTCAATCTCCCTCAGAAAGTAAGCTAACGTTACACACAGATGTCTACCGCTGTTTTAACTCGCTTTACACCTTTATTAATGAATATATGGTTGTTTTAACTAAATTATGAGGGTTTTGGTGAGTTTATATTGTGTTGAAAGTGTGGTGACAATGAAACTATTTTTAACGAAATGGACAAAGACCACCCGGCAGCGCGGTCTTGCGGTCCCAGCATAACGGTCGTTTATCTCGGCGTTTCATCCGTTCAGTTAGCGTCAGAGAAAAGTATTAAGTTCGACTGTTTGGCAAGGCTGACTCGTGGTTGTAAACAGTCAGGACTTGTCACGCCGTACACAGCATACTGTAGTACCGAACTCCTCCACAGAAGTGAAAACAAGAAACCTCATATTTAACTGGATACATGCATCGAACTCATCGCAGCTTTAACTTCGACCAAATATCATTCAGACCTGGGCTCATCTTAATATCAGATGAACGAAAGGGATTGCCGCGCTTATTGTTGTTGTTATTATATTACGGTATATCCGCAAAAGCAGAGAATATCTTCTCTTAAGCGTTTTACACGCCCAGTAAGTTGTCCAATACATTTTTATGGCATATTGTTTCCACCACTTCAGATGCATTACACGCTGTATATAAGTTTCCAAAACGCATCAAATCAATGCACGAAAAGAGAATGGGCTCCGCATTTACGTACCTTTGTCTTCTCGTCTCTGTCATCTGATCCTTCATCTCTGGATTTAAAATAGTCCAATATAACATCGTGTAGGAAACTGGCATCACCAGGATTGCTCAGATTTAGGCGATCATGTTTATCTTTAAAGTGAGCAGCCAGCTAGCTACTAACTTAGATAAAAAACTTTGCGTGAAATAGCGTGTTACACCGCAGCCGGTCCGGGTTAAACATTAGGGGCAGTCTTTTTACCTTGTCACTATAAATCGCTATTTTCTGCACTAAACGAGACATTTTCAGAGATTTTCTGTAGACAAGATGTTATAGAATAATAATAAAAAAAGACTTATTTAGATATTTATATGTAATATATAATATAACAACTAATATATATATATATATATATATATATATATATATATATATATATATATATATATATATATATATATATATATATATATATATATATATTTGTTTTACAACTGACTAAACACTTACAGAAAGGTTTTATTTGTTAGCATAGCATGATATTAGATTTAAACACTTAATACATTTTTAAATCAATCACTTTGTCTCTGCACAATGAACATTATCAAATATTATTAATGTTGTAAAATATATTGTTCATTGTTAGTTTATATTAGCTAAGGCATTACCAAATGTTAAGGAATAAACTATTGTAGTAAAGTGTTACTAAATTTTTTTTTACCATTTCCTTCACAATGTCTACTTATTTCTATGGCTAACAGATTTTGTAACATTTGTATTTTTTACAGTCTTACCATTGCTTGTAAGTCGGATTGGGTAAGATGGATCATCTTTAAAGGAACCAGGCAAGTACATGATGTACAGTTACAAGTCATGTATTTTTTTGACTGCAATATTAAATGCTTTCACGTCACATGTAAAAGTACACAGGAATGTGGCTAATCACTTTTTATTTGTAGTTTACATGAGTGTCATTGCACTTTTCAGGAGTTAAGGCAGATGTGGAGGCACAACGGGTGATACCAGACACACACCAAGCACATTATGTTCGGTAAGTTTGTACTTTACCACTACAGTTTCTTTAAATACCCATGTATACACTCATTCACAATTCCCACACACAACACTGTAACACGACCATACACAACATGTACACAATTGTCTTAGTTTGCCATGTAGAAATATACAAACAGAAATATTCAGACTTTGGTTTTTAAGAAATTTAATTTAATAATTGTATTTATTTAGCAGAGGTGTCCCTGGACTTTATTGACAAAAGATTTTGTTTTCAGAATAAAAAGTTGTGTCCAAATCAGTAACAATTGCACTTTCTGTTCAGGACATTAAATCATGACAGGATCCAGGTGGATGCTGTCCATTGAGGAAAGAGTTTGTTCAGCGGTAAGTGAATCTTCTGTATTTTAATGTAATTAGGTGTGGAACAGTAGAATAAGAGCAAAAGGTTTCAGAATAGGAGTAAATTCAAGGCTGAGTTTAGTTTTTTTAAGAATCTTTTTCTATCTTATATTTGTTGACTTAATGTTTATGATATTTCTAACAGGTTTCTGGATAGAATTAATTCCAAAGATGGGAAAAAGTGCACATCCAGACAAGGAGCAAGCAAATAGACAAGGAACTTGGTGCAGAGAAAAGCTGTGGCCATTGACCCCCATGTGAACGGCTTCATGCAGTCCCTGATTGAGTTCGAATGGACGACTTCAAAGTAAAGGCCACTGTGGTCTGTCTGCCACAGTTTAATGCATTTATTTTTTGTGTTAAATGAAATTCAAGTAGAATATTTAAAACTATGGGCCAGTGTTCTTTTTACCACAGTGAAATGTTACCTTTTAGTCGATGATGGACTTTAAACTGAAAACTTCAAACTATGGAACAGTGTTCTATTTGCCAGAGTTAAATATGTTACAGCAGGGGTCTCCAAACTTGTTTATACTTGTTGATTTTATCTTATTTAACTTGTTTATATGTTTATTATTGTTTAAAATCTTGTTTTAAATATGTTTTGTTTCAATTAAATGTTTTTTTAAATAAAATTTTGATACATACATTGCTTGGATTGCCTTTTAATTCATTATGTTTTAATGTAGCATTTTTACCATATTAATAACTATAAGTTTAAACCTAAATCTCTAGCTATTATATATAATATTATTGTATTAACTGTAATAAGTAATAAATAGTATTTATGGGTCAATATAGACATTACAGTAAATTACTGTAAAAATAGACTACTGTAATAAAATATTGTAAAATTACAGTACAGTACTGCTTTGTAACTATACAGTACTAGTTTGTGTACTGTAAAATGGTATTACAGTACAGTACTGTAAAACCAAAATACAGTAACTTACTGGCAACCGTGCTGCCAGTACCGTACTGTAAAAATACAGGGAAATCGTTAACAGTGTAGGCTAAACATAAATGTACACATTTCGCTTCAGATCTCTGCCTTTAAACGATGCGTAATTAATGTCAGACATGTTTAAACCCAATTTCAAACAGCAAGAATGGCTTATATTTCCAAAAACCTGCAGCAATCAGACAAGCAAAAGTGCGCACGTCTGCTCAGACCCTGACGTGGCGCTAAGCACTTTTCCAATATGAAGAATGAACTATTATAGGCTAAACATAAATGTACACATTTCGCTTCTAAAACCGCACAGAAAACTCGACTGGCGCGACTTTCAAAGCGCTTTCCATAGATTTCCATAGATTCAGAAATGCATCTCCATGAATTATTCTTCTTTTAGTTATCTCTTTAAAATCAGTCATGTGAATGTTTTCTGCCATTCCAGATTAAAATGGTATTCGTTTTTCGAATAGCCTTAATCTTTTTTTTTGCTTCATGCATTTATTTTTAGGTGCAAATGCGACTTGTAAAATTAAATAAACGCACTCAACTGAGTAATTTTCTATAGCTACACATTATGGTATGAAAATCAAACAATCATCTAAAGAAAGGGGCCCAAAATTTTGTCTCGCATACCCCCTTGAAACAGTTCATTGCGCCCCTGCTCCAGCTAGCATACTGCTTCCAATAATTGACAAATAACGCCAACCGCTACTTGGGTGGAGTGATTAGCGCAACACTTGCACAAATTTTTTGCTTCTCACCACTTGCTTCTCAGGTGCTGCGACAAATCACTCCACCCAAGTAGCAGTGCTTCACCTTCTGAGAATATAGTTCCCAGTATGCATACGGTTAAAAGATGGCTGTGTCTCATATGACTTTGTTAATTGTACACGGTGTGACTATACAAATCACAACATATAAATAGGAAAGTGTTGGCGTTATTTTGTCACTTATTGGGAGCGGTATGCTAGCTGGAGCCATTCACTTCCAGTCTTTGTGCTAAGCTAAGCTAGCGGTGGGTGCGTTAGACAGAGTAAGGCACGCACGGAGATTAAATGTATGTATGGACTTATCTAACTTTGGTGGATATGGTGAATAAGCTAAAGTACCAAAAAGTTGGCGTGTTCCTTTAATAACAGCCTTAAAAAATAAATTAATATTACCATATTTTTTATAGCCGATGAATTACATCACATATTGAGTTTTTCCAAGTTAAAAAAATGAAGCTTCTACTGTATTCAATGCTGCCTGTTCTGCAAATTGAGAGATCACATATAATGCAGTTTGGATTTTCTCAAACCTGGATCCCCCGCAGCGTTGGTCTTTAGACGGCGTGTTAACCCCTGGCTGCACGATGTAAAGTGTGATCATAGTGGATTGCTTTGTTTAAATAATGGCTTAAAGATTCTGCTCGGGCTTTTAAGATGCTTGAAGCTTGCTGGGGACCCAGCACGAGTTTATTCAGGGTCCAACAGAGATACTTCACAGCGACTGGGATTTCCAGTCACCAGGGGAGAGCATGGTGTATAATTTTGAAATCACACCTGTCTTTATTTTGATTTCTCTCTCTCTGCTCTGCATGTCTTTGCTGGTACATTTAAATTCACCTTTCCTAGCTCTCATTTTCCTTCACAACAGGCTGCCTCTCTCTCTCTCTCTCTCTCTCTCTCTCTCTCTCTCTCTCTCTCTTGAAGCTACTAATGGGAATCTTGGAGGCACTTTGGGGGGATACCTAAGTGAATTTGTATTTTTAATTTTCTTTGCATATGACACCTCACACCTTACAGATCTCCAGTGCAAAGAAAATAATCCAATTAAACTGGACATCATGTAGGAAGAGCAAACCCAACACAGGGGAATCACGTATCTCTCTAATGTCTCCTGAGCTCTCTTGTCACTGAAGATGGACAGTTTAGGCTTTAAAAATGTTCAATCTTATCAATTTTTTTCCGATGAACAACCTATACTGGGCTGACCTGTTTGAAAACCACTGCCTTTGTGGATGTCTTTGCCATATTTGTATGTCTTTTTAAACAGGCAGTTCATGTTTTATTATCATATGAGCTAATGTAAGTTGTACTGTCATGTGTTCAAGCAGAATAAATGCTTGGCATAATTGGCATAAAAATGTCTTTTCAAAGGGAAAAATAATTCAATAGTGCTGCTTTCAATTATATTTTAAACACAACTGGTGAAAAAAATCCTCTCAAGACCTTGTGGAGAAATGTATTCACTTTCAGTCTCTCGTAAACATTTAAACATGGATTTATGCGTGAATAGGAGAGTACATCACGTTGGCGTTTGTCCGTGTCTGTCCTCGGATATTTATAAACTAAGTTGATACATTTCAACTAAGTTGACTTAGCAGTTATCAATAAAGTTTAATATAAAACGAAATGCATTAAAAATGAAGGCAAAGTAACGATCTGCTCACATGTTGTGTGTAAGACGGTGTAGTGTCAAGTCAATGTGGTGTCAAATCAATTGGCAACAAGCTTTTACGCATGTACAAACACTTCCCACAGGATGGTTATTTTGTTAAAATATGCAAACTGTAAAAATTATTTAGCCAAACCTTGACATTTTCTTTTCTCACTGTCTGGCTTTAAGGGCAAAATTCTGATTCTTTCCTCAATTTGTGAATAAAGTAAAAACTTGTTTGCAGCAATACCCTTTAGCCAAATTTTATTTTAGCAATCCAGTTCAGAAGATTTGGCTATAGCAGAAGGTTCAGTATACAGAGGAATGGGACACTCAATTTGAAAAATGACAAAGAAACTTTGAAGGCACCATAGATTAGAGAGGTTTTTAGTAAATAGAATAAAATACATATAGAATAGATATGGAATTTAAAATATAGAATAGAATAGAATAAATATAAATATAGAATAGAATAGATATAAAACATAGAATAGAATAGATATGGAATAGATATGGAATAGATATAAAGTATAGAATATCTATACTTTATATCTATTCCATATCTATTCCATAGATTAGAGAGGTTTTTAGTTTTTACAATGGAATAGATATAAAACATAGAATAGAATAGAATATAAATTAATAGATATTGAATAGATGTAAAAGAATAAAAAGAATAGAATATAATAGATATAAAATATAGAATAGAATAGATATAAAATATAGAAAAGTATAGATATAAAACATAGAATAGAATATATAAAATATAGAATAGAATAGATATAGAACAGAATAAATATAGAATACACATAGAATAGATATAGATATAGAATAGACATAGAATAGATTTAGATATAGAACTAAATAGAACAGATATAGAATAGAATATATAAAGAACACAATAAAATAGAACAGAACAGATATAGAATTGAATAAAATAGGTATAGAACTGAATAGATATACAATATATATATAGAATAGAATAGATATAGAACAGAATAAAATAGAATAAATATAAAATATAGAATAGAATAGAATATATATATATATATATATATATATATATATATATATATATATATATATATATATATATATATATATATATATAATATAGAATAAAATAGATATAAAATATAGAATAAAATAGATATAAAATATAGAATAGAATAGAATATAAATTAATAGATATAGAATAGATATAAAAGAATAAAAAGAATAGATTAGGATAGATATAAAATATAGAATAGAATAGATATAAAACATAGAATAGAATAGAATATATAAAATAGAGTAGATAAAGAACAGAATAGATATAGAATACACATAGAATAAATATAGATATAGAATAGACATAGAATAGATTTAGATATAGAATAGAATAGATATAGATATAGAACACAATAAAATAGAACAGAACAGAACAGATATAGAATTGAAAAAAAATATATAGAAGAGAATAGATATAGAACAGAATAGAATAGAATAGAATATATATAAAATATAGAATAGAATAGAATATAAATTAATAGATATAGAATAGAATAGATATAAAATATAGAATAGATATAAAATATAGAATAGAATAGATATAAAATATAGAATAGTATAGATATAAAACATAGAAAAGAATATATAAAATATAGAATAGAATAGATATAGAACAGAATAAATATAGAATACACATAGAATAGATATAGAATAGACATAGAATAGATTTAGATATAGAACTGAATAGAACAGATATAGAATAGAATATATAAAGAACACAATAAAATAGAACAGAACAGAACAGATATAGAATTGAATAAAATAGGTATAGAACTGAATAGATATACAATATATATAGAATAGAATAGATATAGAACAGAATAGAATAGAATAGAATAGAATATATATATATAAATTCTGATTCTTTCCTCAATTTGTGAATAAAGTAAAAACTTGTTTGCAGCAATACCCTTTAGCCAAATTTTATTTTAGCAATCCAGTTCAGAAGATTTGGCTATAGCAGAAGGTTCAGTATACAGAGGAATGGGACACTCAATTTGAAAAATGACAAAGAAACTTTGAAGGCACCATAGATTAGAGAGGTTTTTAGTAAATAGAATAAAATACATATAGAATAGATATGGAATTTAAAATATAGAATAGAATAGAATAAATATAAATATAGAATAGAATAGATATAAAACATAGAATAGAATAGATATGGAATAGATATGGAATAGATATAAAGTATAGAATATCTATACTTTATATCTATTCCATATCTATTCCATAGATTAGAGAGGTTTTTAGTTTTTACAATGGAATAGATATAAAACATAGAATAGAATAGAATATAAATTAATAGATATTGAATAGATGTAAAAGAATAAAAAGAATAGAATATAATAGATATAAAATATAGAATAGAATAGATATAAAATATAGAAAAGTATAGATATAAAACATAGAATAGAATATATAAAATATAGAATAGAATAGATATAGAACAGAATAAATATAGAATACACATAGAATAGATATAGATATAGAATAGACATAGAATAGATTTAGATATAGAACTAAATAGAACAGATATAGAATAGAATATATAAAGAACACAATAAAATAGAACAGAACAGAACAGATATAGAATTGAATAAAATAGGTATAGAACTGAATAGATATACAATATATATAGAATAGAATAGATATAGAACAGAATAAAATAGAATAAATATAAAATATAGAATAGAATAGAATAGAATATATATATATATATATATATATATATATATATATATATATATATATATATATATATATATATATAATATAGAATAAAATAGATATAAAATATAGAATAAAATAGATATAAAATATAGAATAGAATAGAATATAAATTAATAGATATAGAATAGATATAAAAGAATAAAAAGAATAGATTAGGATAGATATAAAATATAGAATAGAATAGATATAAAACATAGAATAGAATAGAATATATAAAATAGAGTAGATAAAGAACAGAATAGATATAGAATACACATAGAATAAATATAGATATAGAATAGACATAGAATAGATTTAGATATAGAATAGAATAGATATAGATATAGAACACAATAAAATAGAACAGAACAGAACAGATATAGAATTGAAAAAAAAATATATAGAAGAGAATAGATATAGAACAGAATAGAATAGAATAGAATATATATAAAATATAGAATAGAATAGAATATAAATTAATAGATATAGAATAGAATAGATATAAAATATAGAATAGATATAAAATATAGAATAGAATAGATATAAAATATAGAATAGTATAGATATAAAACATAGAAAAGAATATATAAAATATAGAATAGAATAGATATAGAACAGAATAAATATAGAATACACATAGAATAGATATAGAATAGACATAGAATAGATTTAGATATAGAACTGAATAGAACAGATATAGAATAGAATATATAAAGAACACAATAAAATAGAACAGAACAGAACAGATATAGAATTGAATAAAATAGGTATAGAACTGAATAGATATACAATATATATAGAATAGAATAGATATAGAACAGAATAGAATAGAATAGAATAGAATATATATATATATATATATATATATATATATATATATATATATATATATATATATATATATATATATATATATATATATATATATATATATATATATATATATATAGAATAAAATAGATATAAAATATAGAATAGAAAATATATAAAACATAGAATAGAATAGAATATAAATTAATAGATATAGAATACAATAGATATAAAAGAATAAAAAGAATAGAATAGGATAGATATAAAATATAGAATAGAATAGATATAAAATATAGAATAGATATAAAACATAGAATAGAATATATAAAATATAGAATAGAATAGACATAGAACAGAATAGATATAGAATACACATAGAACAGATATAGATATAGAATAGACATAGAATATATTTAGATATAGAATAGAACAGATATAGAACTGAATAGAACAGATATAGAATTGAATAAAATAGATATAGAACTGAATAGATATAGAAAATACATAGAAGAGAATAGATATAGAACAGAATAGAACAGAATAGAATAGAATATAATAGATATAAAATAGAATAGAATAGACATGGAACAGAATACAACTGATACAGAACAGAATAGATATAGAATAGATATATGTAGTTTAAAATAAGCTTTACATTGATGTGTGATGTATGGATTGACAGTATTTGGCTTTCTAATTATGTAATGAGGTTAGAGACCGTATACTCTAAAAACATGTATTGGAGAAAAACTTAAGCCAAAATCACTCATCTCTGATTTGGCTCATCTCTCATTTGTTTAAATGGAAAAGGCGGGGTTAATGACCTATAAAGCAGCCAGCCACTAGGCGGCGATCAAAATGTTTTTGCGAAACAGGCGACGCTCAAAACCTGCCCGGCGATAGACAGTAGGCTTAGTGTGTAACTTTATAGTTTTTTTGTTAATCTTTATGTTTGCGCCCCTCTCTAACTGTCAAATGTGTTGAGTGTGTTGAGTTCAGTCTTCAATTGTTAGTTAAGTGTGTCCCCGGCTTTCGAAAAATATCTCGAATATGCCATTGACCCGTATCCAAGTAACACTTGGTATCTGTTTCTTTGGACTGCGGAGAGCTCATATAATTAGCACTTTCTTGACACAAGGATCACTCTGAAGTCATTATCCTTTGGTCACAAAGACATATATAGCTGTATTGTTTGAGCAAAACCTCATTAGAGAACTTATAACTGTTGTAATTGGGTATATGTGCATGTGTTATTCATCTTGACACTTATGTTGAGTTGTTTTCTGACAGTATTTTGGACGAGTGAATGATAATGGGGTCGTAATAGACAAACACATGCGACACTCTTTGTAGTGGTTGTGTAAGACACTGTTGCCAGGCAATAGCTGCGAGTGCAAATGCATTGTTTGAGAAACACTGTTTACATGTTCTTATTAGGATTTGGTAGATCATTATCCACTGCGTTTCCCTCTTAGTTTTGTTCTGTAGCTTGGACATTATATCATTAGAACGGCAAGCATCATTGTTAGCATTGCTGAACAAACCCCAAACCTGAAGTATTACAATTTGGTGTGAAACTCATCACAGGTACAAATACCAAAATTGTGTTTCTATTGCTTTGATTAGTCAGTCTATTATCCGGTAGATGATAATACAGTCGATTCCCATTGCCTTTAATTGAAAGGGAGGCCTAAAAAATAAGGTAATGGTAATCTACACCGAAAAAAATAATAAGTTGGATTTACTAAAAAAATTAAAATATAGTGCACCATTTTTGCATCCCCTATTTAAAATTAGTTTTACATGGAATTTTAAGCAATTGCAATTTTTTAAGTAAGTTTTGCATGGAATTTTAAGCAATTTAAGCTTACATTTGCTTAAAATTCCATGTTAACGTACTTAAAAAGTGGATGCAAAAATGCTGCACTATATTTTTAAGTAAGTCCAGCATATTATTTATAACAGTATACAAGTCCACTGCCTAGGTTACTAAAATAATTCAAGTAGTTTTAACACAAAATTATTAAGTTAATTTCCAACTTACAAATTTTATTTGATAAAATTTAGTTAAAATTACTAAATAATGTGTTTATTTAGAATTACTCACCTTTTTTGAGTTATTTTTACTCAAATTTAGTTGAAAACAATAATTATAATAGAATTTACTCATTTTATTTAGTTAAATTTACTAAGCCACAAAATATTTTTTTACAGCAAAGAATCACTGTAAAACGATTTCTGTTTCAACTTCAAAAGTAAGTTTTTGTGCTGCCCTAACATTTTTGGTAAAATCAACTTAAAAATATTAGTTGTTTTTTGTTAACATTTTCTTTTTAAGTTGAAACAGATTTTTACAGTGTACTTTTTTGTAATAATAATAAAAGTAAAACATATGCACCTCTACAGATAACAGAGAAAATAAAATGTACATGTATGATATGCGCTGTACCCATTTAAAACAGATTTGGTGTTTTACGAGATCAACCACTGAGGAATTATTTACAACCGCAGCAAAGCCACCATCTATTACACTTCAGACAGGTTTATTCGCACCCTTCTGCTGCAAGAGAGGTGAATCCTGAGGTCGAAAATTGATGATAGACAAGACCACCATGGGGGTGGGGAGATGAAATGTTAAGAAAAGTAAACACAACAACCTTTTGAATCTATTTCAATTTGCAATTAAAAAAAATAAGTGATCAATAATTCATATCAACATAATATTACTTTAAACTTAAAAGGATAGTTCACCCAAAAATAATTTACTGTCTATTTACTGTTTACACTTTTGTTGTTACAAATCTGTTTAAATTTCTTTGTTCTGATGAACACAAAGAAAGTTATTGGTAATAAACAAGCACCATTTGCTTCCATAGTAGGAAAAATACTACTATGAAAGTCAGACGGTGCTGAAAAATGGTTTTACAGCACCGTTTTACAGGTTTGGGTAAATTATGACATAATAAAATTTTTTAGTAAATTATCCCTTTAATTTGATGTAGAATTGGGGTTGCCTATCTCGGAAATGTTTATTTGTATGTCAGCATGAGAAATGTTATTGCGTGTTTGTCTGGCGCCATGCAAAGCATTCAGATGACCAAATAGTTATTGATCTCTCGGTCATGTAAACAACTAGACTTCACATCTCGAGTCGAGCAGGTCGAGCTTTGGCCGTGTTTAAGACTTTTAAACTTTGAGTAGGTTGTTTGTCATCTCCGCTTTAATTAAAATGCTCATTTCAGCGTCTCCCAAACCTTTAGAAAACCATCAGAAGTGTCCTCCAGCCATGCCCAGGGGTCTCATCCTTAGGACTACCAAACACTTATCTAACCATCCTGGTTATCTGCCCAATAGAGCGAACGTGCACGCACGCGTGTTTGTGTGTGTGTGTGTGTGTGAAGAGCTCTGGCCTCAATTGTACTCACAGCATCATAGTCCAAGTTTAAACCACAGGAGGGAGAGTTATTTTTTATTTGTGGATTATGAGTAATTTATAATGCCTTTTAAATTTAACATGAGATTAGATATTTAATCTGACTTTAATATGTAGTATTAGAATGATTTACTAAGATTAAAAATTGAACTATGTTTACTTTAACACTAACTAGTAAGTATTGAAGCATGCATTGTTCTGTATCACATTGCACTGTGTGGGTTCCTGTTCATGTTCCTGTCTATCAGCTGTTCTAAATAAAGACGCCATCAATCAAATGTCAACAGCCTACCTGATCGCCAAAGACTTATAGACATTTTCTAAAGCTTAATTACTGGGATATTTTCATCAGATTCTAAGATTTAGCCATGTTTTATCTGAAAAAAATGGATCACTGTTTGGCCTTTTCGAATGCAGAGTTTAACATAAATGCACTTGTTTGTGAGAGAGAGGATAAGAGGGGAAAACTGAAAGACGTGACCCTGGACAGGGCCGGCCCGTGGGTTTGTGGGGCCCTGGGCAAGATTATAAAGATGGGCCCCAATGGAAGCACTGTAATGCTGAGTTTACACCAACCGCGTTTCGGGCATCAAAATCGCGTCTACCGCGCGTGGTTTGCCGCTTGAACAATTTGGATGCATTCGCGCGTGTAGAGCGGAGTAGACGCGCGGAAAAAGCAAGAATTTGACGCACGTCGGAGGCAAACTCCGCTTCTTATGGGAGGGGCAAGTGCTATGCGGTTGTCTGTTTGCAAAATGACTGATGTTGATTGTGCATTTATCGAGAGAGTTACCAGTTTGTATTTGGTAACCTTACTATAGGGGGAAAATAAACGGTGCGGGTCGATAAACGGCACGTGACTCAAAAGTGAAGTGTGTATTACAATTACCAGGTTCCCCAATGTCCTAACTGAAACTCTTCCAAGCGAGGTCCTTTTTATTCCTGTCTCCTCTATAGAAATAAGAACTTGTGTCGTATAGCTCCGGGTGACTGCTTATGGACAATATCAAGCGTTGGTTGAATGAGTGACTCTGGGCGGGGCTGCCACCACAGCAGCAAGCAGGCTCCTGATTGGTTAACGCAGCGCAAAATTTTAAAATTTCAAATTTTCAAATTTTCGAATTCAAATTTTTCATCTCGGGCATCAGCCGCAAATTCGCTTACCGCGCGTACCACGCATAACGCTCAATTCGCGCCTTTCACGCGAGCTTCACGCGTGAAAGAGGCGGAAACGCGTCTTCCGCGCAGCGGGACCTCCTGACGCGCGTCAACGCGTCTTCACATTGACTTAACATTGAAATCATTCGCGCTTCACGCCTCTAACGCGGTTGGTGTAAATGCAGCATAATTCTGTATTTATTATTTTTTTGTGAATTGTCATGTGTGGATTAATCTTATTCTAAAATTATACCTTTGTGGGTTTTTCCTCAGGCCTGTTCAGGCAAGTGGTTACATTTTTTACTTGTCCTGCCAACATTTTCACTGGCTGCACCACAAAAATTAAAAATAATAAACTAGCCTCAATGTGATACATTTCAAATATTGTTATATATTTGAAGTATATGGTGAGTAAAAAAGTATGCATATGGTCAGTAAAAAAATAAGAACAAATAATAGGAACCTGCACAAATAAATATGCACTTGAAAACACAACACAGTCTCACACCCATGGCGTCAATATTTGACGACACTTGACCATGCGTCAATATGTTGACGCGGAGGGTATACCTTTCGCGTCACTTTTTGACGAACTGGGGACTTCAATACTATTAGGTACGCGAAATTAAACAGTTGTCAACTGACATTGGGGTTAGGGATAGGTTTGGGTAGGGATGTCATTATGTAAATCTAACCCTAAACCGACGCGAAAATGGTAGAAAATGGTAAGAAAATAGGAAAGAGAATTTCGCGTACCTGATAGTATTGAAGTCCCCAGTTCGTCAAAAAGTGACGCGAAAGGTATACCCTCCGCGTCAACATATTGACGCATGGTCAAGTGTCGTCAAATATTGACGCCATGGTGTGAGACTGGGTTGGAAAACACGGTGCTGTTCAGTTTTTTCTGGTTGTTTTATCAGTTTTCACACTGTAAAAAATACTTTGCTGCCTAAATTTTTTTGTTAAATCAGATTTACAAGTCATGTCAACAGAGATGAGTTGTCACAACTTGTAAAAATATAGTTGAGAAAAGTCAACTTGATTTTATAAGTTATAACAACTCACCTGTAGTTATAACAACTCATCTCTAGTCAAGATAAGTTGAAAATGACTTGTAAATCCGAGTTGAATTAACAAAAAATTTTAAGGCAGAAAAAAGTATTTTTTACAGTGCAGGTTAAAAAATTGAATGATAATAATCAAATGTAAAATAATAATCTTCACATATACATATACATTTCTTATCAAAGTTAAAAAAATGAATCAATCATCAATCATCCAATAACATATGCGTTTAATTTCTCAATTGTTCACATTCACCTAAGGCATATTATAACTGTCAGTATAGGCATTATTTTGTATTAACATCATAAGGATGAGAAAATGATGAAATAATTAATAATTCTTTAATAATATTTGTTGCTAGTAAGGACTTGATTTGGACAACTTTAAAGGCGAAATTATTAATATTTTGATTTTTTTTCACCCTTAGATTCCAGAGTTTCACATGGTTGTATCTCAGCCAAATATTGTCCTATCCTAACAAACCATACATCAATGGAAAGCTTATTTATTCAGATGATGTATAAATCTCATTTTTTTTTTAAATCACCCTTATGACTGGTTTTGTGGTCCAGTGTCACAAATTATGAAATAGGGAACATGATGGGGCTTTTTTGAAGTCTGTCTCTTTGAAGTAAAAGGTGTATTACTAGATAAAGTTGACTTGAATTTTTTTGTCATTTCATAGAGTTTTTCATTTATATTTCCCCTAGATTAAACAAGTGGGTGAATCCATTGTAAAGAGGTTGAAATAAAAAAGTTAATTGCAAAACAATAGGCTTTATGCCCAGCTGCACTACTTCCTGAACTTCAGCCAGCTCCTTGTTTCCTGTCTGCCATTATTGGACAAACTGATTGATCCAGGTGTGTCTGATTATTGTTGTTGTGACTACTGAGGTCAGACACACCTGGATTAATCAGTTTGTTTGTGACAACTGAGGTCAGGAACACCTGGATTAATCAGTTTGTCCAATAATGGCAGACAGGAAACAAGGAGCTGGCTGAAGTTCAGGAAGTAGTGCAGCTGGGCATAAAGCCTATTAACTAAGCGAGTTAAAATCTTGATATTAGAAATGCAGTCCACAGATAAAGGAGACGTACAGCTGTGAGTACAGATAAACATAGGAGGAGTAAATAAAATATAATCTTACATAAATAATATGAAAACAAGATAGATTTGTAGTTTAAGACAGAAATTTTAACTGTAATGGGAGACTAATTAGCTTTGATAATTTTGTTATTCTCACTCAGTAAAACAAATGGTCAAAAAACAGTTCCTAGTTGTCACCGAGGCAGTAACCTTTCAAAAAGTACACATTTTGCACCTAAAGAGTATAATATTAGTACCTCAGATGTACATTTTGGTGCCAAAATAAATGGTCCAGAGATGGACCTTTTTAAAGAGCACTGCCTCATTGGGACCATTTATACATTGTTTACTTTAATTTCTGTTAACATCTAGTTTTACTTTGTGTGTGTTTTTTTAGAACAACTGGAGGACGACAAGTTCCAGAGTAATGGAGGTGAGATGTTTTTATCACTGCTGTATGTTTTAGTGATCATTGCATTAAGACATTTCAATTCACTTTCCTCTCAATCACTCTCATCTTTCTCTATCTGTTTGACATGATAGATGGAGTCTGAGTCTCTTCACTGTTGACATCCTTCATCTGGTACTTGGTACTTTTCTCATCTCGTCCCCTTTTTGTCATCTGGTCTCTCTTCATTATGTCTTTTCTTATCTCCCTTTACTTCTTCTCTATCACTTCTCTCTTCACAACTTTTTCTCCTCTTTTTATCTCATCCCTATTTTATGCTTCTTTTTATGTTTCTTCTTGTCTCATCTCTTCTCCTTTTCTATCTTCTATAACTGTCTCTTTTCTTGTCTCTTCTTTTTTTCTTTTTTGTTTCGCATCTCATTTTCTTTTTGTCTTGTCTCTTCTTTATATTACTCCCTCTTTCTCTTCTTTTCTTGTCTCCCCTTTTTGTATCTATCTTTTCTTTTTACTTTTTCTCTTTTCTCTTTATCTCTTTACTTACCCTTCCCTTCCCTTCTCTTCCTTCTACTCCTCCTCTCCTCTTCCTGCTCTCACTCCTCCTCTCCTCTTCTTGCTCATATCCTCTTCTCCTCCTACTCCTCCTCTTCCTGCTCCTACTCCTCCTCTCTTCTTTTTGCTCCTCCTTTCTTTTCTTCCTGCTCTTCTCCTCTTATCTTCCTGCTCCTACACCTATTTTTTTTTCTTTCTTCTCCTCTTCTTTTCCTGCTTCTACTCCTCTCTTTCCTCTTCCTGCTCCTCTTCTCTTGTCTTCCTGCTGCTCCTCTTCTCTTTCTGCTCCTACTCCTCCTCTTCTCTTCCTGCTCCTCCTCTCTTTTCTTCCTTCTCTCTTTTTCCTGCTTCTACTCCTCTTCTCCTCTTCTTGTTCATCTCCTCTTCTCCTCCTACTCCTCCTCTTCCTGATCCTACTCCTCCTCTCCTCCTTCTGATTCTCCTTTCTTTTCTTCCTGCTCCTCTCCTCTTCTCTTCTCTTCCTGCTCCTACTCCTCCTCTTCTCTTCCTGCTCCTACACCTATTTTCTTTTCTTTCTTCTCCTCTTCTTTTCCTGCTTCTACTCCTCCTCTCCTCTTCCTGCTCCTACACCTATTGTCTTTTCTTTCTTCTCCTCTTCTTTTCCTGCTTCTACTCCTCCTCTCCTTTTCCTGCTCCTCCTTTCTTTTCTTCCTGCCCCTCTTCTTTTTTCTTCCTGCTCCTCCTCTTCTCTTCCTACTCATACTCCTGCTTCTCTTCCTGCTTCTACTCCTTCTCTTCTCTTCCTGCTCCTACACCTATTGTCTTTTCTTTCTTCTCCTCTTTTATTCCTGCTTCTACTCCTCCTCTCCTTTTCCTGCTCCTCCTTTCTTTTCTTCCTGCTCCTCCTGTCCTCTTCCTGCTCCTCCTCTCTTTTCTTCTTCTCTCTTTTTCCTGATTCTACTCCTCCTCTCCTCTTCCTGCTTCTACTTCTACCCCTGATTTACTCCTTCTTTCCTCTTTTCTCCTTTCCTCTTTCTGTTCTTACTCCTCCTCTCCTTTTCCTGCTCCTCTCCTCCATCTGTCTTCTGTTTTCTTTTTTACTTTTCTTCTGTTCTCACATCCCTTTTGGGCTTATCTTCTCGCATCCCGTTCCTTATGCTGTACCTATTTATACTGCTCTTGAAGTAAACACGCACCTCCCACATTGTCTGTCCACAGGATCCAGCGGTACCCAGCCCAAGCAGGATTGGTCCATTCAATGGCCTACTTCTGAATCGGGTAAAGAAAATACCCCAGTGGGTCCAGCAGACCACAGTCAATGGGTTCGTCTACAGCTCTCGCAGAGTCCTAAACTGCACTCCCGTTATAGCCAGCACTTATGTCAGAGCCCCCAGGCGCTGGCGCCCCCCTTTTACTCCCCGCATCTACAGTCTCAGGCGGACCGGCTTACCGTGGACGCTCACTGCGGCCTGTTTCCGTCTCCTCTGGATACAGGACATCACTCTCTTCCTCCCTCCCCCAGACAGAGGCACTTTGCTCACACACCTCCTCGGACTCCTTTAGTAGTGAACACCATGACCCCTCCGGGCACTCCACAGGTTAGGCGCAGGAATAAACTAAAGGCCCCAGGAACGCCGCCGCCTGCCAACCGGAAGCTCATTCATCTTCTTCCGGGGTTCACATCTCTGCACCGCAGTAAATCTCATGAATTCCAGCTGGGAAACCGAATAGACGACGCACAGACGCCCAAGTGAGTCAAACCACATTATATACTATTATAAAAGTCAGTATTTAGTGTGACCTCTCTTGGCGCTAGTGGGTGGTTAGCTTAAGCCAGGGAAAGGCCTCAATTTTATAAGGAAATATAACTAGTTTTAACAAACATGCCTTACTAAAAACATTACTTGTGTGTCACGGTGATCCGTGTCATGTTTTGTTTGTCTCTCCGATTACGTCACCTGGACAATTCACGGACTGATTCATCACACCTGTTCCCTGTTAAGTGTTGTGTATTTATACTGCTGTCTGTTTCTCACCTGTCGCCGGATCATTGTCATTGTCATTACGTTCATGTCTGTTCCTGTGTTCCATGTACTGCGTGTTCCTGTGTTACGGTTTTACTCCTCGTGTTTTGTTTCTGTTCATTTTATATTAAATATTATTTATTTCATGGTGAACCCTGCACTTGCGTCCTGATTCCTGTACCCAGTCATGACAGAATGATCCGGCCAGACTGGACGCAGCGAGTTCACGGAGGGCGGCTCCCCCAGGAGTTTCGTCGAGGGGGAGTAGTGACATCGGGGTTCATTCCCCATCAGCCCCGATGTCTCTTGGGGACCACCGTGAGCGATCGCTCGCTCCTGCGAGCATGCGGGAGGAGGATCGGCCCAGGCGGTCCCCCAACGGTTGAGTCGTCGTCGACGGTCCCCCGGAGGACCACCATCCTGCTCGCAGGGGGATCCGGAACGGACCACGCCCGATCATTTCCCCGGGGTGGCTACCGTGAGAGGGTCTCCGTTTCCGCGAGGGGATGGGAGATGATTTCCGGGGGCAGCTGATCGTCGGCGATTCCCAGGAGGGGGGTAATTCGTCTGCCTCGGTTCTCGGAGCGATCGCTCCAGTTCTCCTGGCGCAGTCCGGCCTACCGTTCCTGTTGGTCTCATCCCGGCGGCTGCCGGCTTTCCCAGGGTCCCCAAGCCCTCCACCCCTCCCTTGGACTCTCGCTACCAGACTTTTGTGTTTGTTTTGTTTATGTGAGTGTCTGGTAGCCACTCGTAGAGGGAGGGGTCATGTCACGGTGATCCGTGTCATGTTTTGTTTGTCTCTCCGATTACGTCACCTGGACAATTCACGGACTGATTCATCACACCTGTTCCCTGTTAAGTGTTGTGTATTTATACTGCTGTCTGTTTCTCACCTGTCGCCGGATCATTGTCATTGTCATTACGTTCATGTCTGTTCCTGTGTTCCATGTACTGCGTGTTCCTGTGTTACGGTTTTACTCCTCGTGTTTTGTTTCTGTTCATTTTATATTAAATATTATTTATTTCATGGTGAACCCTGCACTTGCGTCCTGATTCCTGTACCCAGTCATGACATTGTGTGCATTTTGAGGCAAAACAAAGGACACTGATGTTTTTTAGGTTATGTCAGTGCAAGTTGTTTCAAGTTTGAACAGATCTTACATTTATTTTAGTCTAGGACCAGTCTAATCCCTGTCTGGGAAACTACCCTAGAAGTCCTAAAGTCATTAGATTAGATTAGAAATTAGGCCTTCATTTAGGTTTAAGAATGTCTATATGGAAGAAAAATAGATTGGATGCATCCTCAGATCAGTAAACTGAATTCAATGGCTTTAGGGTCATTATGTTGTGATATGATCCAGACCCGCTTCATGTTCCTTTAATAAGAGTCTGGCCAGCAAATAGGGAAATCCAATCAGGACAAAACTGTGCTTATACCTCCATCAGACCTGATTTGGGACCTGTATTGTCCATTTGGGATTATCTAGGGCAGTTTGTGATCAGGCACTGATACTGCATGTTTATTTTTAACAAAGAGGTGATCTGTTATGTTATGTAGCAGTAAATGTAGGCGTGCACATGTATGTCATACCAAAAACAGCTTGTGTCTTCTTTGTAAATTTGGTACTGCAAGCTCATTTGGTTGTTAAAGCCCTTATTTCGGCAACATTTCATGTCCGCTATGGCATCTCACCAGGGTGTTGATGTATTTGTTTGTAAAACAGTGTGTAGCAAACAGTGCTCATGTAAGTCAGATATCCAGTTCTGCAACATTTTGACAAGTTTAATGTGCGAGAAGACCATGCACAGTCTCTTGTTTGTTTGGAATTAATATATTATGTTTTAATCTATGAAATGTTGTAGGTTACATACAATGCTTACTAGAGCTAAGACTTACTAATATTTGAATAGTTTAAATGCAAAACTCTTTGGGCCCTATTTTAACGATCTGAAACGCAAGTGCGAAGCGCAATGCGCAAGTGAGAAGCGCAATGCGCAAGTGACTTTGTGGGCGGATCTTGGGCACTGTTGCTATTTTCCCGGCGGGAGAAATAACTCTTGCGCCAGGCGCAAATCAATAAGGGGTTGGTCTGAAGTAGGTTCATTATTCATAGGTGTGGTTTGGGCGTAACGTCAAATAAACCAATCAGAACGCTATCCAACATTCCCTTTAAACGCAAGGGCGCAAGTTCCATGGCGGGTTGCTATTATTATGACGGATTTACCAGGCGCACGCCAGGAGCGGTTCACAGCCGAGGAGACCGACGTTCTTGTAAGAGCAGTCAAAGACAGAGAAGTTGTTTTGTATGGGGATAGGAGAAACCTGCCCAAATCAGCGTCGGTTAAACTGGCGTGGGAGGAAATAGCCAAAATTGTCTCATCAGCTGGCACCCCCATCGTTGCGCCAAGCACTACAACGATGTCAGGAGATGGGGGAATCCCAGGCTTGCCAGCATAAATCGGGCACGCCGTGTAACGGGAGGTGGATCTGTCTCAGGACCTGACGCCAGCAGAGGACATCGCTGCGTCCACCCTCACCGCTGAAAGGGTTTGGGGGCTTTGAAATCGGACCCAAGAAACGCAAGCAAGGTCCAACCCCAAAGTACACTTACAAATCAAGTTCATATACATTAAGGTTTCTTATGAAAATATTTTAATCGTTATTTGCATGAGATTTTTTTAACGCAGCCACACAATAAATAAAAACTATCACCACAATGCTCACCACTATTATTCCCCTTTTCTCATGTGTTAATATTTTTTAGTGTAACAATTTATGATTTGCAAAAATAACTGTTGCATCTGTGTAGATTAGATAAACAAAGTGTGTGCGCGTTGTATTTGGTCAGTGGCGCAATTGTTTTTCGAAACTGCAAAATAGCATCAGGGATGGTTTGCGCCGCAACACGCCTCCTTTTTGCGCTGAACCGCCCAGGGAGCGCAAGTTCATTCCCTAGTTTGTCGACGTGCGTCTGTGGAGGGAAAAACCCGCTGTGCGCCGGTGTAAAATACGAATGATACATGCGTCACTGACAAAGTCAATTGCGCTGGGTGCAAGATAGGGCCCTTTATGTGTGTCTGACATGTTGTTTTCACTATTATGGCAATGAAAGGTTATTATTCAGTAATTGAAATGCCTAATTTCACAAATGTCATTTTAGTCATTTCATTGGTTTTCAGATTAAAGATATATTTTTTTGAGGACAATATTTTAAGAAATGTTTGTAACCAAACCGTTCGTGGACTCAATTTACTTTCATAGTATTCTTTTTTCTTACTTTAGAAGTGAATGGGGTCCGGGGAAGGTTTGGTTACAAACATTTCTTAAAATATCGTCCTTTGTGTTCATCAAAACAAAGACATTTATGCGAGTTTGTAACAACATGAGAGTGAGTAAATGATGACAGAATTTAAATTTTTGGGTGAACTATCCCTCTAAGGTATTAAACAAGATATTTCTCTTCAAAACCCTCTAAGTGCATGCAAGCTTTTTTGGCAAAACCCTCTTCTTCTAAAAAATCCACTTCTTTGGACAAAAAGTTGCAAAATCACTAAAAATGCAACTAGAAACATTGCAAATGATGAAAGCCAGAATTTAAAATGTTGTCGGCACCGACAGACCTGTGGTTAGTTCACCCAAGATCGATTTCCGTTTCGGAGGTCCATTGCCGATCCCACTCCCCTTTATTTTTTCTTTGTTTAAAAACTCTTAAATATTTTTTTTTACAAAAAGCCAAAGTAATTGCATTTCTGTGAAGGAATTTTGTTAGAGATCAGATTCAGAATGATGATCAAAACATACACGGAGTGTAAAAATAATAAATATTTTTTGCTTCAGTTTTTTTTATAAATTGAGCGCCATCTAGTGGATAAGCGTGGTATTACAGATTACCATAAAAACTCATCAGGAACACGTTTTTTTCATGCAAATGTTTTCTCTTGGCGGGGAAATTGTTAATATGCTTCCTCGCCTCCTCGTTCTGGGTCGTCCCACATCATACGACCTGAAAATCGTGTAGGACATCTCAATTCTTTAATTGTACCACGAGCAGGCTTCTTGAGGAGTCATGAGCGAGGATACACAAGGGTATCCTATGCGGAAGTGTTTTATCAACTAAACTTGACGCACATATAAATCTCCTCCCCCTTCACATCATCATGTCTTTAAACATGCATAAATCTTTGTATCAATCATTAAAGGTGACATAGAATGATTGAACGGGGTATTTATCCTTGTTCTGTGATGTGACATGTAGACAAAACATTTTTTGTTTGGGTCTGTAATGCCTTAGAAGCTTCCTAAAAACCTCTCTCAGATAGCTCTATTAGGGTGGGGGATTATAAACAAGTGGTTTTGCATCTTTTTGGCTCCCCCTACTGGCTAAACTTGCAATCTCATTACTGATTGGCTGACTTTGCTGCCACTCAAAAAATGTAGCCAATTATTTTAAAGTGGAGGGGCAGTGAGATGCCTGTGATGTCATAAGCATCAGTTTTTCAGATTGGGCCGTTTTCTGGCTGAAATTTCTAAAAGAGGAATTTCTATGAGACTGAGATATTTAGCATGTTTAGCACTTTTTGTATGTTCGTGAATGCGGGTAGACTACCATTGTTCAACAAAGACAAGGTAAAAATGGTTTTTCATTCTCTGTCCCCTTTAAATTATTGTAAATGTAGACTCATTTCAGACAGTATATTTAATATTTTGGTATAGATCACCGATCTATAAATGATTAGTGATATAGACATATACATTATTTTAGAGCACTTTTAAGTATGTCTTTATTTTAATGTAGTAAGAATATGAGTGTTTATTTAACTAGATTTTTTTATATTTTGGGCTATTTTAATGCACTTAATAATAGAGAAGGAATACAGAGAGGATATGCCATTTCAGTTAATGCCTTTCCTCGCTTGCATCCTAGGAGGGTGGAAAGGAAACGAGGATGCACAAATAAAAATCGAGAAGCACCCATCATTTCATTTTTTAAACTTTATTGGTGGCGTTTAGCGGCTTTTGCATCTGAGCACTTCATTATCTTCTGCCTATAACATTTTCCATAATGACGACAGTTAATGGAGACTTATATTGTGCTATATTTTCGGTTAACTTGTCTGTTAAAGCTGCATTGTTTCCCTGCTATTGTTAAAGTGTAAATTGAGTATAAAGCTTTAGTAAAAAGACTCCATAATGGTTTGTTTCATCAGCAGTCGCAGACGTTTTCACCATAATTGCGCCGTTACCTGATGTTTGCTTAAGCTTATTGGGAAACACCATATTTTCGGTTCTCTTCCCATTTCAGATAATGATGAGTTGGTGCTACATGTATCTCATTAGAGCAGCTGTTTCATAATAAATCACAAAATAATGAAACATTGTGGAGAATTGCTACTCTCAGGGAAATTAATAAGTTATGCAACTAATTCATCGGAATCACAATGGAACGATTTTCTATCAATTTGACGCCGTTGAAATGTGTTTAACTCGTATGCAGCGATTTCTTGGACAGGTGAAATTATTATGATTACGAATGACAAGATCTGAACGAGAGCCGCTATTGACAAATTAATCACACATTGGAAGAAATCCGAACAGGAAGTTCAGGAAGCAATCAAGGACGTGTTAATAACATGCAATTGATTATCTACATTTACATGGATGTATTTGCTAGTGTGTCCCCTGGGATTTAAACCCATGACCTTTGCATTGAGAATTATTAATTACATGTGACTTTTATACAGCTTAGGTTTATTTGTTTTCATGCAATTTAAGTTACAATCAGTTTACATTGTGCTTGGCCCCTTAATACTGTCCTTGGTTAAAAGACTGGTCTCTTTGAGGGCCACCTGAACCAAAACCACACTGCAAAATAATGATTTTTAAGAAAAAAAATTCTTAGTGTTTTTGTCTTGTTTTCCGACTAAAAATTCTTAAATTAAGAAGCTTTTAGACAAAAGAACTTTAAAAGAAGTTTTTAGACAAAAAATATCAAATCAAGCAAAAAAAATCTGCCGATAGGGTAAGCAAAAAAACATTCTTCTTAAAAACTAAATTCAAGAAAAATTATTTTTAAAATCAGATTTTTTTTGCTTGTTTTATGCACAAAATCACTTAGATTTGATATTTTTTGTCTAAAAACGAGACTTATGTTCTTGGGTCGTTTTGCTCATCAAGAAAAAGCATCTTAATTTAAGAATTTTTAGATATTTTTACTGAAAACAAGACAAAAATACTAAGAATTTTTTTTTTGAAAATCAATTTTTGCAGTGTATGTGGTTCTGGATTCTTTTAGATGGTAGGCAAATGCTTTATATCTCGATGGGAAGAAGCGTCCAGCGCTCGCCATGTTTCTCCCTCATAATTACAGACCTTTTGACAGCTCACATTAACCCGTGACCTCTCGCACACACTCAAGAATTCCTAATGAGGGATTTTTAATGAGAGAGAGCCGAGGAATTCTCCCGGCATTTATAAGCACATCCAGCGTGTCGTTCCTTTTGCATATTTGAAAAGAATCTGCATTACGGAGGCTGTGAGAACGCGTCTGTTTGTCTTTCAGACCTTTCACTGAGTGGCAACGTAAATGTCATTTTTTTCTGGTCGTCACTCATTGTGTCGCACGAGAAGCGCAGCATTCGTGGTTTCGTTTCGGCGATGAGTGCACGGGGAGATATTTTCGAAGGGGTCTGGCATGTGAATGCTTGACAGCTGTTTTATCATATTTGGCAGGTTTGAAGGGGGAACTGCTGGAACGGAAAAGGAGAAGATGATGAAATTAGCGCTGTTTGATTTGCATGTCATCTGATTCTGTAACGTTGCCTTCGTGATTGGATCGTAACTAGATCTGATTTTAAGACTAAACTGTTGAATATATTTGGCGATGCTTTTCTGTTTCTGTTCCCATAGCTCAACTGGAGGAGCATTACGTTAGCAGTGCAAAAGGTTGTGGGTTAAATTCCCAGGGAAATTGAACATACTGATCAAAAAAAAAATTCTCTCTCTTAAATACACTGCATAAAAGCAACAGCTAAATGCATAAATGTAACTGTAGGTGGAGATAATTTACAGGATTCCCACGGGTTCTTGAAATTCTTGAAAGTTTGTGAATCTGGGGGAACAAATTCAAGGCCCTGGGAAGTTTTTGAAAATATACATACATAGATACAGGTCATTGAAAGTACTTAAAATTATTTTATGCAAGAAGTTTTCTGAAAAAAAAAAACATATTATTCCCTGTGTAGTGTAGGATAATATCATCAAATTTCTACCCACACGTGCTAAACTGTTCGCTTTAAATGCTTAAATCTTTGAAAGTATGCGAAGTGTTGATTCATACCAAAATGCTTTTTTGCATAGTTGTGTTTGACGCACGAAAACATCTCAGGTTATGTATGTAACTGTTGTTCCCTGAGATGGGAACGAGACGCTGCGTCTCCCTTGCCATACTTCCTGCGTCCCTGTAATGCCATCTTTGGCAATATTTCAGATAGCGATATACTTCTTAGCTCCCGCGTCACCCTGTCTTTATCATTAAGATGTATATTTGATATACACATTCAGACGCACTTACCCCTGGAAGCGTTCCCAAAGTGTCACCGCAGTGACGCAGCGCGAGTTCCATTGAAAGGGAACTGTAACAATGTATCTTAAAAGGTGACACAATGTAACCTTGCGCTCACTTGAAATGTGTCCCCACATTTAGTCCTTGAATTTATGGGTATTGGACCTGGAAAGTCCTTGAAAGGTCCTTGAATTCGAAGTTAACTAAGGTGTGGGAACCCTGAAGTTTATGCATTCTGATATATTGACTGATACATGGCTGATATGAATTGATCTCATTGGCTGATATCTGTGCAAATACATGCAACACTCGGTGGTCATCGTATTCTCTCTGGCTAATTGAAAACACGCTTTTGTCACCTCTTAAACTTTTTAATGTGGAGTGGATGGCTATTCATTTTGCTTATGGTCCCAGACCACCTCTCATCGTCTCTGCCCTTCTCGAGCTAAGTGCTGTTCTTCACTGTAGAGATAATTAGCAAGGGTTATTTGCTATGCTAATGAACGCCAACATGTATCTGTATTAGGTTGCTGTCTCTCCAGGCCTGAGTGCAAGCTATCTGATCTGATCTCAAACTGTAGCATATATGATTGACGCATGCGCATTGTGACAAAATACATTACCTCTGCTGGCCTACATACTACATACTCCTGTGCACGCATGCACGACCTACAGTACGCGTATAAAGTACACGCAGTTTCAAAAATTCGGTGGTGCGCGTTAGGGACGATAGATTGCGTTTCAGATGTTTCCTTTGCAATGTTTTACTATAGACATCGCCTGATGCCAATTTGCTTGATGCTTTTGCCATCTTGTACACCAAAGCATTTAAACATAGCTGAAATTGCCACTGATGACGCTGCCTGTGGGCGCTTGCCAGCCAAGCGCTTTGGTTGCTGTAATACTTTTGCGTTGTTTATCAGTTGTTGAACGAAACAGTGGTTCACTGCAAAACATGACTTTCTTACTTAGTATTTTTGTCTTGTTTTCAGTAAAAATATCAGAAATTTCTTATATTAAGATGTATTTTCCTGATGAGCAAAATGACCTAAGAAAATAATTCTAGTTTTTAGAAAAAAAATATAAAATTTAAGCGAATTTGTGCTTAAAACAAGCAAAAAAATCTGCCAATATAATAAGAATTTTTTTCTTGAATTAAGTGTTTATGAAAAAAGTAAACTTTTTTCAAGAAATGTTTTCTTATTCCATTGGCAGATTTTTTTGCTTGTTTTAAGCACTAATTTACTTTGTGTAAAAACTAGACTTATTTTCCTAGGTCATTTTGCTCTAAATCTTAATTTAAGATTTTTAAGAGATTTTTACTGAAAACAAGACAAAAATACTAAGTAAGAAAGTCATTTTTTGCAGTGTGGTTGTTGTAATATTAGCCTCGCCCTTCCTCCACTGTGATTGGACGGCAGAAGGAAAAGTGACATTGACGAGCTAAACGTTTCGCACAAAGTTGAAAATGTTTCAACTCTGGGCACTCAAATTGTGAGGGCCAGCTGCTGTCCATTTTGAAACAATTGAAAACATACACAGTGCAAGTAAACTTGCAAGTAAAATACAGCGTTGTTAGTCGCTTTCAAAGATCTGTGTAAACGTTGATCGTTTTGACAATGTTGTAACTTTGTAACGGCCGTTTTTTACTACATTGTTTAATGCGCAGTGTAAACATATATTTAGGAAGAGTAAACGTTAGCAAGTACAATGCATGCAACTTGTAGTTTCTTGTAGGGTTTCAAGGAACACTCATACTAATAAAATGGATAGCTTGAATGCACAGCAGTAGTAAATAAAAGCATTTGCCAAATGCATAAATTGAATGGATGCATGTGCGATCGTTTATGGTTAGGAAATCAACCATAGGAATGTATGTGTGCTTATGTGTTTGTGATCAGTACAGTATGAGAGTTAATGTGTTTTTGCTCAGCGTTTGATGACAGTGTGTATTTGCGGGGGAAACGCTGCATTCATGGTAAATGTTAAGCGCTCGCTTTTTTCAACCGAAAAATGAAGTAAATTCAGCGGAGAGGACAGGGAATGGGTGGAAAACGGGGGCACATGAATCACACCGTGTAGCCTTTTTCATTTCAACTGTTTCCGGCGTGGATTGCTTGAAATTGAGAAATTTGCATCCGCTTCTGTGTTTGAATCGATTAGGTGTCTTCCTGCACCTCTCTCACTTTAACCGGTAAGATGAGGAATGTTCCTGGATTTGATCGTCTCATTGAGCGTGTGGTATAGTTCAGCTCTAATGCAACCGTGGGGATTCAATCTAAAGGATGTGGAAATAAGAGAGCGTCGCCTTGGGCACACGAAAGTCACACAAACTATCAAGCATACTGTCAGGAAACAGAATAGCACAACACATTTTGTGTATAGTTTATGCATAACCTTTGTATTTGTAATACCTATACATTCAATCATACGGTTTTACTTAATGAAAAGATGTACATTATTATATAACAGTTATACATCTTTTAAACGTCTCCAAATATGCACGTGTTATTAAAGAAGTAACACAAATTGCTGTGTCTTTGCACATGGAAAAGTGATTAACAAATTACATTTTCCCAATGTTTCCTTTAATCTGGCATATTAAGGCTTTAATCAACATTTTGCCTTTAAAGCAAAATTGTTTGTTTCTGCTTCGACGTTGCTAATGGAAAGATCATTAGAGGCATTTATTTAAATGAAAATGTAACACAGGCACACGTTTCAAGCTAAGCATTATACAAAAATAAGTTTGTTAATGTTGAAATTTTAAAATACTACATACACTGTTCAAAATAAAGAACACCTTATGGCTATCAGCGGATAGTGAAGCATACACTGCAAAAAATTATTTGCCAAGAAAAAAAAATCTTGTTTTCAACATATATAAAAATGCTTAAATTAAGATACTTTTTCTTGATGAACAAAATGACCCAAGAAAATATGTCGAGTTTTTAGACCAAAAATATCAAATTTAAATAGTTTGCAAAAAAATCTGCCAATGGGGTAAGCAAAAAAATCTTGAAAATTTTTCTTAAACACTAAATTCAAGAAATATTTGCTTACCCCATTGGAAGATTTTTTTTTGCTTAAACTTGATATTTTTGGTCTAAAAAACTAGACTTATTTTCCTGGGTCATTTTGTTCATCAAGAAAAAGCATCTTAATTTAAGACTTTTTTATATTTTTACTGAAAACAAGACAACAATACTAAGAATTTTGAAAACTTTCTTACTTAGTATTTTTGTCTTGTTTAAAGTACAACTATCTAAAAATTCTTAAATCAAAATGTTTTTTCTTGATGAGCAAAATTATATAAAAAAATAAGTCTAGTTTTTAGACAAAAATATCATGTTTGAGTGAATTTGTGCATAAAACAAGCAAAAAAATCTGCCAATGGGGTAAGCAAATTTTTCTTCAATTTTCTTAAATTAAGTGTTTAAGAAAAAGTTCAAGATTTTTTGCTCACCCCATTTAAATTTTATGTTTTTTGTCTAAAAGCTACACTTATTTTCTTAGGTCAATATAGTCAAGAAAATGCATCTTGATTTAAAAATGTATAGATATTTGTTCTTAACGCTTTCCCCGCCACTGACGAGTTATCTCGTCAATTAAAAGAAACATTTGCAAAAAAAGTTTTCCTGTTAATCTGTAATACTGTGCATATCCACTAGATGACACACTTACCCAATTTATGTATAAACTAAAGCCAAAACGTTATTTACTAATTTTTAACTCTATGTATGTTTTGATAATCGTTCCGAATCTGATCTCTTACAAAATTACCTCACACAAATGCAATTATTTCAGCTTTTTGAGTATTTTTTCCCATTTTGTTTGTTTGTTTATTGTTTGTTTGAAAGCAGAGGGTCTGTTCTTTCATTTGATACATTTGTATGTTTATTTATTTTTAGAAGACAATTTTCCTGGAAGGCATTTTGTGAAACTTTTGTGAAAATCACAAAAATGACTGGCATGAATTGAGTTAAAACAAGACAAAAATACTAACTAAGAAAGTCGGTTTTTTTGCATTGTATGTGATTATCTACACCTGTTTACTCTGCCTGCATCTACAATTTGTTACAGTTTAGCATCACTTCAAACCAAAAATGTTTTAGAAAATGTCTTGGAAACAAAAAGATGTGAACAGAAAAGAATAGATGTGAACTCCATCATTTTTGTATAAAAAGCATCTCAAGCCTCAAGAAGGTGCTTGATAACATGACAAGAGTATATTTTTACTAGGGCTGCATAACAAGTAATTGTTTGCTGAATAAAATATGTGATATGAGCTGCCATTCACCTTCCCTCAAATATTTTCTTTGTGTGAGTACACATACATATGTGTCGGTCTTTTAGTGTGTTTAAAGTACTGTGTGTTTGAGTTATCGGGCCGTTAAACAAAACTCATTCATGTTAATGTCGGTCTTTTCCCATTCTCCCATTAATAAGTGGTCAGGTTAAAAGCACATAAGCAGCGGTGTGGCCGCTTCGCTCTTCTCTGTCTGGCCTTCGTAATGAGCCTCCCTCCCCGCCGACCAGATTGGAATCATGATTATGAATTTAAATGAGTGTTTAAGAGCGCCTGGGCCTCCGTGGCATCATTGCGCATCATTGATTTATCACAGTCGCGTCCCGCTGAAAGGTATTCAAGCTGCCAGACAAGGACTTGCCGTGAAAACCTGAACGAGTATCTGGAGACCATCTATGTCAGTGAATCAGGATGCACTTTCTGTGCATCTCACATCTCAGTTATATGCATGTGCTGTCTTCTGACAGTGGTTTGAGTTATTAATATCACAATATTAGGTGTTGCTTATTTAAAGAGCCATGCATTCATTTATTATTTTGTGGTAAGTAATTCCTCTTTGTATTGCTTTTTACACTTTCCTGTCATTATAGGCTTAATAAGAAAGAAGAACTTCCATAGTTCATACTAAAATTTACCATGGTAACCATTTTTCTCACCCCATTGGCCGAAAGTACTGTAGTGTTCGATCAATATGGGGATATTAATGGCCAATCCCGATAATGAGAAAACAATGTGGCCGAATAACCAATATGAGGCCGATATAATAAATGTAATTAAAGTTAATGAAAGACTATCAGAAAAAAGGTGAAACTAGGTCTGCAGGAAATTAAGGAAAATGTGATATGCGATAACTTGCTAAATGATGCGATATGCTATCAATAATGCATTAGGTTTGTATAATCAATTTGAATAATAAAATATATAAAAAGTTTCACCTTATTTCTGGGAAAAGAAAGCATTGCTCTCACCAGTCCCTCTGCTATCTGCATCGACCCAAAACTCCGACTATGAGTAATTTTTTGAAGTATTAAAATTAGAGATGAACCGATTGTAATTTTCTTGGCCGATTCCCATTTCTCTGTAGGTGTGAACTGGCGATACAGATTTTTGCTGATTCCAGTTTTCTTTCTAAGAATTAATGGGGCATACACACCAAATGCGAGTTCAACAATTTGCGCGAGTAGATTACATACAAAGTCAATGTAAAGACGTGATCAGATGCGTCCTCGCGCGGAGTGATGCGAATGACACGATATGGGTGGCGCGCTTGCCAGGAAATCCCACGCTATTCGCCTCAAACGCGTCTTTGCCCAAGTTGAAAAAATTCAACTCGGGCTAAAAATGTGCATGACATGAAGTTAAATCCCACGAGTAATCTAGAGCGAGTAATGCGATGCCCCGCGTTTAGTGTGTATATAGCATAAGGGCGCACTCACACTAGGGCTCACCCAACCAAACCGTGAGCGATCAGAGCCCGGGCGCGCTTTTGCCATTAAGATGCGATTGCTTTAAAGAAAACAGAAAGCGCTCTCTTAACACCGGAGCCCATCTTAATGTTAAGTTTGTGTTTTTTATTCCGAGTTGTTTGGTGCACGATGACACACAGCCCTCTCACATGCCTATCCTATTGCTTAGTTGATCTTTCCCGTGTGCAGCTCAGACAATCACGTAACCCTGCTGTGCGCATCAGAAGGTTTTTACGAAGGCAGATAAAGGTGAATGGTCGTGCAATTGACGTCTCTCCTTTTGAATCGCTCTTTGGCGGGATTTGCGATCACACCACGCGTTCTGCGCCTGAACCCAAGTTGACCACACTCGAGTCCACCTCTGAAAGCCGGACAGGGAGCGATTAACCAAACAAGGGCTGAAATGACGCTTCGACCTAGTAGATTACGTAATTACATCGATTTGACAGAAATGCGTCGATGTGTTTACAATTTAAAACAATGCTGGCTTCAGCTGATACTGACAATCAGGCGTTATACCAAACAGCCAGAACGCGATCAAAAGTGTGGAAATACCTTATGGAGAGGCCAAATAAAATGTTGCTGTGCACACTGTGTAAAACTGAAATGCAGGCAGCACAACCTCTATTCATGAACATCTCAAAAGAAAACATCCTGGGGCTGTCTGATCTCAAAATGACGAGACGGCAGCGTAAGTATTTGAACTATGCAGGCCATATATTGTGTTTAATATAGGGATGCACCGAATATTCGGCCACCGAAAGTTTTTCGCCGAAAATGGCCTAAAAGAGAAAAATACTTTTATCACCGAAACAATACGGCCGAAAAGTTGTGATGGCGCAAACAGAAACCGCGACCTGCACGTGCTTGTCTGAAGCAACAGTGAGCAGCTAAAGTGAGCAGCTTTCTGTAGGTACAGAGACACATGCGGTTGAATGTTGGCCATCAACATACATTTGGCGAATAACGCAATGAAAAACAACATAATGTTTTTATGTGAAGCAACTGTTTATGCTGCGCTGTTTGGGATTCACCCTCGGTCTCTGTGTGCGCGCACATTTAAGGGCACTCAGTAGTGCATACGAGAAACGCATTTCAAAAAACAAGCGAACATAAAATCTTTCTGTTATTGACAGGGCACATACAAACAAAATGATCTCCATAGTATTCGTTTTCTAATAAAAACGTTTGTTTATGTCTTAAGTGTATGTATAGATTACAGTCAGAATCCAGTCTGTCCTTATTTGTTCTTAAAGAGACAGTAACCTCAATTAACCTACTTAAGCCTGTGTCATTAATGTTAATCAAACAACCAAAGACAAAGAGAAAAACACTTATGTAGCTCTAAAAAAGAATAATTATATTTAATTTATACAACAAATGACGATTTCTGTACCTAATGCTAATTTCAGACCTTACTTAATGTGCAACTTTGTACTTTTTATAAATGTTTGCAATTTCTTTATTTGTTATTAGATTTTTCCTACCCAGTCTCAAGTAGATGCGTATATATAGCACAAAGTGTGAAAATCGTGCAATACATACGTCAAATACCAATTTTACGTGCATATGATAGGCCAGTCCTTCCCATTCACTTAAACAGCGCATCTTTTTTTGTCGTTTTATTTAATGGTTTCTCAATTTTTTTCAGTTTTTTAAACCATTTTCGCTTGGGTTTAGGGTTAGATTTCAGATTTGCTTAAGGAGGTTATTTAATATACAGGTTTCTCCATGTTTTTGTCTATATTTAAGCCATGGTCGCTTGGAGTTGGGGTTAGAATTGGGGTTTGGGTTAGGATGTCATTTTTATATAACAAAAAGTTGTTCTTACCCTAAACCCAAGCGAAAATAGTAAAAAATAGCAAAAAAATTGAGAAACCAATAAATAAAACGACAAAAAAAGATGCGCCGTTTAAGTGAATGGGAAGGCGTATCATATGCTCGGCAAACTGGAATTTGGCATATGTATTGCAAAATTTACACACTTTGTGCTATTTATACGCAACTCTTTGAGACTGGGTTCGATTTTCCCACCCCCTTTTTGCTAATCCGAAAAATAATCCAATCCGTGCCTCAAAAACTGTAATGTGATCCGAACCGTGAGTTTTGTGATCTGTCACACCCCTAGTAAAGTTAGTACACAGTGATAGCCATAAATGCAATGGTACTAATAATTGGCATAATAATTTCTTTCGGTGTTTCGGTTTTCGGCCAAGAATTTTCATTTCGGTGCATCCCTAGTTTAATACATCTTTGTTTAATATGAGCTGCGAGACGCCCGAACGACGCGTCATCACTTAGAAACATTGAAACTAGGGCTGCACGATGTGAGGAAAAGTTGCGATGTGCTGTGACATTGTTTAATGTTGCGATGACGATGTTAGTTGCGATAAATATTTTAGATTTTTCATGTTTTAGGGGCCATTCACATGTCGCGCCTAAAAACGCGTGGAAAACGCTAGACACGTAGGTTATTGTCACATGACCTGCACGCTGTGCTTGTGTCATTCTGAAAAGTTAAAATGTTTTTGAACAGCCTGGAAAAAATGAGCACGTTGCACCACGTGCGAGTCGCGACCGCGGTGCTTCCAGAGCGCACATACTGCGCGCCTACATTTGAAATAATGAACTTGAGCGCGCAATAGACGCAATATGTGAATCACCGCTTCCACAGTACCTGTGTTTGCGGCGTCATCTCTCCTAAATCCAAAATAATTCCATGATATAGCTGAAGTGCTGTTCCTTTCACCACAAGGTCTTCGTCTGACAACACATTTTCCTCACTCTTCTCTCCTTCCTCCGCCATCGTTTTTGGTAACAGGCACAGCGTCGCAACTGACACCTCACAAATCAATCTGAGCGTAGCTGACTTGGGGCTTCCCCTGATTGGCCTAGTAGCATGAACGCGCAAACCATGTCTTCAGGACTAAACGTGATAGGTCAAACGTTTACATGCGCTTACCGTTTTCCCTTCATTCATCGCGTCAAGGCTGTCTGTTGCGATGTGTTCATCGCGTGAGTTCATATCGTGATGACGATGAAAATTCGATGTATCGTTCAGCCCTAATTGAAACATTAATATAAAAACATGTTCCGCTCTTTATTTACTAAAAAGTTATAAAACAATAAGTTATTGTCAAACTGAGAGCTGATAGGCATGTGCCCGCGTGCACAGAAAGCCAGCTGGCAGTGCGGAGTTCCTAACTACTTTATTTTTGGCGAATATGTGTGCAGATATTACAGAAGCTCGTCTTGGTAGGTATTCCTATTCATAAGCAGGTGGAAACTAAAGTCTAAAATGTTTAATACACAGGGGTATGTGTTTGTTTAATAAAACTAAACTAGCTGGCATTTAATGGAAACTGTTGTTACCATGGTAATTTTTTGTCTCAGGCATTCGCACACACACATACAGTTTTATAACTCCAACACACAAACACATATCCTCGTACATACTTTGTTTGGTCTAATATTTGGTTGTGCCATGATACTGGGGCTCTTATCTTGAGCATAAAACCTTGTTAAGTGGAAAAATGATATTAGCCGTGCTCCTCTCCTTCACCTCTGTGCCACATTCTTCTGTTGGTCCTGCAGAGCACAGCTGCAAATAATGAACAATGTTTAATGGAGACTAAGTATACCTGTTCCTATCTATTAGTGCTGGGCTTGCTGAGGCGAGAGACCACACAGCAGATGTTACGCACTCCTTTAGTGTCACATAACCCAACTGCTGACCATCAGTATGCAGTTTGGTCTACATACATTGGGGCTTTTCTGGCAAAAAAGTGCACTCGGATGTTCCCCTTTCATTGTTAAGGAGGTTTGATGGAGTATCAACTTCTTAAATTGCTTTGGAGAAATGAAAACAGAATCAACAGAGGAATTTGTTAAAATGCTTTGTGAGAATGGAACTACAATGAATATAGAATGTATAGGTAAAATAATCTTGATTTAGGTAAATTTGATGAGAAATGTTTGGGTTTGTATTAAAATCTTCAATAATATTAACTTGGCAGGTCTTATCTCAGTTTGTTACATTGTTAAGATCTCTTTTGAAACTATAAAGGGGGTCGCACACCGGATGAGAAGCGCCGCGTCGCACCATGAATCTAAAAACAGAACACATTATTTTCTATGAATGTACACACACTGGCGACACTGCTCAAATCCCTGTCGCGCAACGGAGCGCCACTGACATAGTTTAACATTAAAAAACATCATATTTGTCCCAGAACAGGGCCGGCGTCAAGGGGGGGCATTCGCAGGCAGTGCTCCCCCAAACAGGTTGTTATGCCCCCCTACAAAGTTTTTTATTAATTTAATATATATCAAGAAATAAATAAAAAAAATTAAACATTGAATGTTTCATGACTTGTAATGTAATCAAATGAGGAAAATATAGTTGATATAATTTTTCTTTAATTAAAATAGACCAGTTTCTCTGATTGGATGTATTGCCGCGTCTCACCCGTCTTACGTCTTTAGCATATTTGTGACTTGATACTAGCAATGTGTTTTTTGCTGCATTTTATGGATCGTGTAAAATATGGATATTAGAACATTTAGAACGAACCAGCACCACCTGCTTCATCTTCATGCAAACACAGACTGGCTCAAACTCAGAGATTAGAGGTCGAGGTGGAATTTACAAATCTACAGGACACTGTTTTAAGAAGTTTAATGTTCGTACACGCCATCTTCAGCTATTTTAAAGTTAAGTTAGCGTTGTTTTAAATTACGTAAGCTTAAATGTGAAGTGTGGCTATAGACCGTTAACAGCATTACGACGTGATTATGGTAAATTGTTGTTGCGTCGAGCAAAGCGCGAGCGCAGCGGAGCTCAGCTTGCACTCACGCCGCGGTCGAAGTTCAGTAGTTTTGCGCATAGTTTGTGGTCTTTTGCACTTTATACGGGAAATGAGCTGACAGTCTGTACCAGTTGTATGAGTGTGTGCTTGCACTGTATTTGTTGTTTTAATGTCTTGTTTTTGCAAGTTATTGTTGCTATTGCGTGCCCCCCCGTTGGAAGCCAAGTGCCCCCCTGTAAGTTATGGTCTGGCGCCGGCTCTGTCCCAGAATCTTTAGTGATTAACATTGGCTGCTAATGCTTATTTTGCATTTTGAAGTAGACGCTATCTGACTAAGCTTGCGCTACTTAACTCTTTCCCTGCCATTGACAAGATATCTCGTCATTTACAGGAAAACATTTGCATAAAAATCGTGTTACTGATGAGGTTTTATGGTTATCTGTAATACCGTGATTATCGACTAGATACCTTATTATTTATAAAAAAAACTGAAGCAAATTTTTTTTTATTAATTTTACACTGTGTTTATGTTTTGATAATCATTCTGAATCTGATCACTAACAAAATTCCTTTAAAAAAATGCAATTATTTCAGCTTATTTTCTATAAAATTAGTTTTTTTTTTTAAAGAAAAATACTTATATTTTATAAGAGTTTATAAGCAGAGAAAAAATATAGATGGGAAGAAATTTTTTTTCACGTTTTGTTTGTTTGTTTGAAAGCAGCGGGTCTGTTCTTTCATTTGATATATTTGTATGTTTATATATTTTTAGTGGAAATTTTCCCTGGAAGTTTTTTTGGGAAACTTTTGTGAAAATCGCAAAAAATGCGGGCAGGCAACTTAAAAAAAAGGCTGGCGGCGAATGAGATAATGTGCACGTCCGGTGTACGATACCGCCAAGTTGTCCTAGACGCGACGCTGAATTTCTCGTCCGGCGTGCGACCCTTTTAAGGGGCCGTGAACACCAAAGCTTTTATGTCGGCGGCCGGTGTATGTTTTCAATTGTTTCCAATGGAAGCGTGCCATTTTTCAAAATTCACGTCTATTTGTGTTTTTACATTGACTTTGCATGTTAACTACTCGTGCAAATCGTTGAATTCGTGTTTGGTGTGTACGCCCCATAATGCTGCATACACACCAAATGCGAAGCATTGCGTTCTTCGCTTTAGATTACTGGCGGGATTTAACTTTGTGTCATGCGATTTTTTTGCTTGATTAAATATTTTCAACAAAGACATTGATACAGGTTTGTAACAACATGAGAGGGAGTAAATGATGACATAATTTTTATTTTTGGGTGAACTGCTTTTAGCTCCTTAAGCCCAGGATACATTGCACGATTTTTTTGCTGTCCCAGACGAAAGATAAACATCGGGAAACAATCGTCACGATTTCTGTGATCGTGGCTCTTCATCGGTGGTCCCATGTCGTACAGTGAGAGAGGTTTAAAGACAGCAGTTTTCCCGGTCTGTCGTCCAAAGATAGCCTACGATAGTTTTCTGACAGTGTCAGAAATTCAGCATGATCACTGCACAGTGTGTTTGCTGCGACGACCTCCGTACTGTTATTTGTTTACCACGAGCGCATGCTGGTGAAGTTGCGATAACGTGTGACGCAGCCGTCGAAGCTTCCGTGTCATCGTACAGTTTACATGCCTGTCATACCCGAGTTTAAACGATCCATGTTGCACATTGTGACAAGGTCCTGCAGTGTATTCCGGGCTTTAGACAAAACATCTTGTGTGTCTTTCTCTAGTTGCATTTATTTATTGGTTAATTGTAAGGTCCTTGATGCACATTTTCTTCCCCTTTCACCTGCTTTGTCTTTTTTCAAAACCATCACTCACCCCTCCACACACAAAGTCAGGCATACATGATTTAAGGGGACAATTTCAGAGAATCCACACACACAAATAAACATCTTGAATAACGTGCTGTCATATCCACACACACTCCCACCTTCTGTATTCAAACCCTTACATGTCAACACTGTCAGTGACAGCATTGCCACACACAAACTTTGACAGCGCTACAAAAACAGCACAATTACAGTGGCTTCTTCAGTTACCATTCAAGTAATGTCATTTATCTCTTTTAGGAGATATGATTTATGTTATTGGTTTGCAAATGAGAACCCCAGTGCCCGTCTTATTTCATTATATGAGATTATTCAGCAAAACACCTACTGTTATGTTCCACATACTGTAGAGAATAATCTGACTGTGAATAGATGATGACAGAATGTTCATATTTGGTTTTGAGAATCCCTTAAATTTAAAGCTCCCTGAAGCTAGTTAAAGATCACCTATTTTGTTGCAAAAAAACTATGTTATTTTATGGTTAAAAAACCATAGACCGTAAAAAAAGATGGACGACGCGACGTCGCCTCCCTCCATTGTAATGAATTGAAGCCAAAAATGTCCGACCATGGTCGCCGCCATGTTACGTAAAACGTCGGTTTGGAGCCAAGGCATGCGCAGAAGGAATCGTCTGTGGAGCCAGAGGCAGAGTCGCAGTATCAAACTTCCACCCAAACTCTCGCACACCCAATTCAACCACGCCAATCTTAACAACACGCCCCGTTTCTATAGCATCAAATTACTAGCTAAAATGAAATTTATCACAAAAATGAACACTTGAACATATATCAGCGTGATAACAACTACTTAAAAAGACCAAAACCATCTTTCGGAAACTTTTATTGGAAGTGTAAATCATTTTTTTATTTAGAGCAGAGTCCCATTCGTTTGAATGGAGAGGGCGGGGTTATGACTTGTACTGCACAGCCAGCCACCAGGGGGCGACTGTGTCCCTGATTGGCCAGCTAATATGTACGTTGTGATTGGCCTGCATACCTCTAACGTCAGCCGGAAATGTGATGCTCCTTACCATGTTTGAAGATCAGCTCACAATGCAATACGGACAGGAATTTATATCGTCTTTACTACTTTATCAATACGAGACGAATCTGATTTAGAAAATGCAGATGACCATCGAGACATCGTTTACTTTGGGGTTTGTCGCTTTTCCATATCGTTAACATGTAATAATACACACTTACACACCAAAGGAAATGTAAAATCTTGAATCAGAGAATTGGTGCCCTTTAAGTGCCTCAGAAACTCTGGGATCACACTGAACCTATAACCTTCCAGACTGTATCATTCCAAATATTTATCTAAAAGGCCAAAATAACTGACCCATATATAGTATGACACGTTTGTTCATTGCTTTTTGTACTAGTCAAACTGTGCCAAAGACCCTTTAGCGAAGTCGTGCTACTAGGCAGCCATGTTTGCAATGCCTCCGGGAGTTATTTTAGTCATGGAAGTCTAAAGTCCTACCTACTTGAATGGGCAAAGACAGATATCTCTAAAATTGTGTGCTAAAATCACAATTAAACAACACATTTCTGATCAACAGTTCAACTTGACAACTGTATCAAAACATTTGTGACCAGTCACGGAAAGTAGGGACACAAGTCGGATCTGGGCATTTTGAGTTATTCACAGATTCTGAAAGTGCAGTTTCTAAGCTTTCCAACGATGTGTAACACATGGAAATCTGATAAGATTTGGAGAAGTTGTGGCCATTTGAATATAGGAACTCGGAAATACTCAAACCAAGAAAATCGAGACGAAAGGGACTCTTCTTTCCAGCTGGGGGAGACAATAGGGCTCATTTACATCTCATTTAGCTAAGCCATGCCCCCTGTAAAACCCTTTTTGAGATGTTCTAGCATCATATGTAGTATTTTATGACCAAATGACAACCCGCAAAAATAAACATGACTCTTTTACCTTTGTGGGGATCACAAGTCGAATCCAGTCTGTTTCAGATTATCCAATGACCATTTTTGTCCACAAATGCGTATAATCCGTGAAATATAGATTTTTTACATCAGATTTCGCATGAATGTCTGGTAATACAATATAATATACAATCTGAAGACTATTTAAATCGTAACATGTAAGGGTATATGAGCGTACACTCCGTTAAACACATGAACGCGCCTTTAAAGTTTGTATTTAAAATAGAGAAGTAGTATAATAGATCATCCAAACAGCGCCGTCGAAAACGTGACATCCTTTAGAGATGTTACCAATGGCTCGCTCGTTCCTCCATCAGCCAATGACTTCATGGAAAATATTGATAGACAAAACATGTTGCCAATTATATAAAGAATACAACGATATCTGTGTAACTTCTGTGTGTTTGGACTCATGCTGCAAGAACTGACATACAGATGACGTCAAAGTACCGCGAGAGCGAGTCGAAATTAAACTACTCCGTAAGATTTCTTGAAGAGCTCTCGCGGTACTTTGACGTCATCCGACTGCGGCGCCGCATAAAGTCAGTGACGCGGCTGACGTACGATGCGGCTGACTGTTATTTGTTCCACCCCAGCTTCTTTTATATTTCTTTTGTTTTGTGCGCCCGAGCTTTACAGTCTGGGGAGACGCACGCTATGAGTTTGAAAAAAAAAAAACTTAGCAAACATGTCTGAGGAACAGGGCAGCCGCGTCACTACAGTCACGTGACTTCACGCTCGAGCCGGAAGAGAAGACAATGCTGAATAAAGTCGTAATTCTGCTATTTTTGGACCAAACTGTATTTTCGATGCATCAACACAATCTTACTGACCGACTGATGTCACATGGATTACTTTGATGATGTTTTATTACCTTTCTGGACATGGAAACCATACATAGATTTTCAATGAAGGGGATAGAAAGCTCTCGGACTAAATCTAACGATAAAACATCTTAAACTGTGTTCCGAAGATGAACGGAGGTCTTCCGAGTTTAGAACGACATAAGGGTGAGTCATTAATTACATTATTTTCATTTTTGGGCGAACTATCCTTATTTAGTAGTCACGCTGTTCCCTTTGGGGGCGGAGGCGAAAACACAAGCTTATACAGTATGTAAATATACACACAGACTATGACGCCCCCCCGCTGCACGCTAGAATCTCCGGAAAAACAAGCCTATTTTAACCGCAAAATGTACGCTTTTAAATATACAAAAACTGCTATCTCAAACATGGAGAGGCTTCTTCGTGATCTCAACTAACAGATTCTGCAATAAAACGAAAATCACAAATTTTGAAAAAAAAACTTTTTTTCTCATTTTCTCGAAACTTGTGCTGCCGACTTGTGTCCCTGGTTTCCGTGACGGGTCACATTTGTTTTTTAAACTCAAATTGTGCTAAAAACACATTTATCCAAAGTAATTTCAGCTACTCTGCACAGGGTGTCAAGTACGTGACTCAATTCAGAGCCCCTCCCCCAGAGAATCATTAGTCTTTATTGATTGATGATTGGTTCTTTTAACTGGAAGGGGGGGCTTCCGTAACCATATTGAGCATTGTATTGTGCCCTATAGAAACTGCAGTACTCAATCTTGAATAATCTTTTTGCAAGATCTCATGTAATCTGAACGATCTTGGTCTTTTTAGTTGCTATACAGGTGTCTTGTAGAGTTGCTGCACTGAAAAAAATTATTCATTGAATTGACTAAAATGTTTTAAGGTAAGTGGTTGTGATCAATTAATTTAAGCTACATTTAAACAAAAAAGATTAGTAAAGTAAAATAAAATATAAACCTTTTGTTTAAATGTAGCTTAAATAAATTGATTGCAACCACTTACCTTAAAAAAATGTAGTAGGGATGCTCCGATCGATCGGCCGCCGATCGTAATCGGCCGATAACGGCATTAAATGACGCGATCGGCACTCGCTAAATTTGCCGATCTCATGAGCCGATCTTTCTGTTTAACTTTTATCATCATAGCGTTCCTGATGCGGCTGCAATTAGAGACCATTTTACACAGTGTGAGCATTTTGTAACCCGTTGTCCATGTGTGACGTGCAGATTTGGATTTCTCTCTCTGCCTTTACAGAGATATGCGTATTTTCTATAAGGACGCGCGCCAGTCCTCAGCGCGATGCGTCTTCACATCCCTATCAAACAGCGTATACAACACATATCTATCGCGGACAATTGCATCCTCATGCCGAAAGTTTATTACTTGCATTCATTTTAAAGTTTTGAAGGTTTAAACTTCCATTTTCCTCACAGCTGCTCTGGTTTTGCGGACACCCGCGGCACGCATACACAGCAGCCGGTCATTAGTGCACGTGAAGAACGATCTCTCCCACGTCTTAAAGCTACAGTATCCTAATTCATCTCTCAATAAAAATACTCTCTGCTTATCAGTGAAGAACTGTTGTACTTCATACGAATGCGTGTATATTTAATTCATACAGTAAAGACTGTGAAGTGTTTTATTTTAATTACTTTTAACAGACATAAACCTTTTTAAAGGCATATTACATTTCTCTTTGCAAGAAGAAATATTTGTTGTGCTTATTTATTTGATTCTCTATTAAAATATATATATATAATATAACTAATTTATAATTAGTTTCATTTCTACAAATGGTGCAAACTCTGCTAGATTATAGATAAAAGATTCCCATTCCACTGCCATTCTGTGATCGGCACTGATCGGCAGATCATGATCTTGGTGATCGGTTATCGGTGATCGGCCCCAAAAATGCTGATCGGAGCATCTCTAAAATGTAGTAAATTGAATTAATAATTTTTTCAGTGTGTTTAAAATGACCGGGGACAGGGGCGGAGTAGGACCAAAAAAATCTACCAGGATATTTCGTAGACCACCGGCCCTCCGTGGACAAAATTAAATAAATAAATAAAAATGACTAACTATAAACTACAAAATATTTGTAGTAAAACTATACTGAATACAAATCGTAATCAATCGGCCAAAACAACAACAATTTCATAATAATTATTAAATCATAAAATCATGGCTAACTGTCCTAAACTAGTAACTATACAAAATGATACCTGTTTGAATGACAGAGATGCGCACCTGTCAATCAGCTATTACATAACAGAGCGAGGCCAGAGACGAACGTGCTTATTAACAGGAAATAATATATGGAATAATGTGTGCATCTTTGAATAATTGTAAGAAAACATTTTCTTTAAATATAATTTTTGTAAATTTGTTATTATATTTAAATATAATAAAGTTTTAGAGATAATATTGTTTTTACTTATTTAGACTTGTTAGTGCGGTTAACAGTGTGTTTGGCGCATTTACCTCAGAGTTTATTTCAGGAATATTGCTGTTTTTCCGGTAATAATAATACAATTTACACGTCAATCCTGCTCCTTCTCTGTTTATTCATTTCATTATGCTGTTATGTTAAGTTATGTTTGGATATTTATTACCATATGAGACGTTCATTGCCAATATGAATACTCTCTCGTCTAATATTCAAATCATATGTGAAATAATGTGTCCATCTTTGAATATCTGTAAGAATACAGTTCCTTTGAAAATAATTTTTGTCAAAGTTTTGAGAAATAATAATGTTGTTGTTGTGAGGATATTTATTGCCATATTGAATACTCTCGTCTATAATATGGAAATCACATAGTAGGAAATATATAATGTGGTATACTGCAAAGTTACCATGCTAATTTTTATTTATGATATATGGGGAGATAAATAAACCTTTGCAAATCTGCTGATTTGATCCATTGATGCCCTGACCACCAGGCTAGAGATTTTAAACATCCTTAATCAACACTTACTACTAGTTTATCAAATAGTCTATCTGCTAGACGGATCCGATCGCATATGTACTGCAATAAACAGCCGTTCGGCGGCTTTTCACATCAAATGCCGACAGGCTATGCCATTTGGGGAGGGGCCACTCACTGATCCCCCAATATTTTTAAAAATCATTAACATGGTTGGACCTGCCGAATGGGTTGAGCACTTTTAGATACTGTGTTGAGCAGAGAGGTTGCAAAGTTTGACCTGCGGGAAGCGGCCGCACATCAGGCCGCCAGACAAGGTTGCTATCTAACTTGCAATATATAACTATTATCAGATCGGTCCTCGTGGCCTCAAAACACTACGGGCCTACCGGAAAAAGTCCTGACTCTCCCGATTGCCTCTCCGTCCCTGACCGGGGATGTTGTGACTGTTTTTTGTGAATATTGAACTTGTTTATGATAATTAATGATAATAAAATTTTACTAACAAAGTATGCAAATGACTTTACTTTTGTTAAATGTCCCATCTGGATTTGATGTATAATTAAATTTCCCATAAAAATAATCTTTCACCTTCATTCACCTCCAGACGGATGCTCTGCTGAGAACATGCCTGTGTGTCTATGCTAAACGAAAACATTAAAATGTCAAATTTAATATATACATTAAAACAAACACTAACAATTTTATGTTTTAACATTCTTGTCAGACCATGCACAATGTTTTGAGGGAATCTTTTGGTTATTTGTCATTGACTTCTTTTGCCGTCCACCTGTTGACTGTCTTTATTTGTGTTTTATGTTTCTTTAATGTTTTCTCTTTTTCCTCGTCTTTCTCATTCATACACCTCACCATCCTGGTTATCCTTGCACAATGTGAAATGCTTTCTCTGACACACAATGTCAGTATTTGTCATATCCGCAAACTAATGCATTCTGGTTTGGAGAGCTACTGTATACATCAATGTTCTCAGTGCTGAAACTGCGTAGTTCAATTCTATCTGCACATTTTCAACTCAATATAAATGTTTAAGTTCCATAGGAGCTTATAAACAAAAATAGTGCATCACAAATCTCACAGAAAGCTTGCCAAAGGCGACAATTGCGAAGAAAACTCATATGTTAAAGATGTCAGTGAGGAAAAAACCTTGAAATAAGACTTAGTGGGTGAGATAAACAAATTTATGCAAAGCATGTGAATGTAAATACAAACATAAATGTGACTCTATGTGATATCCAGGCTAAAGTCTAATAATCTGATTATGAGATTAGGAGCATTAAAGTTTGATTTTACATGATTTCATTTTTAGTCAATAATAAAGAGGGTTATATTTCACTGAATATTCTTTACATTACTGTATGTTGGATGATTTTATGAGAAAAACAATAAATCACAAAAAAATACTTAGCTACACTGTAAAAAAATTCCGTAGAAATTGCAGCTGGGTTGCCGGTAATTTACCGTAGATTTACATTTATGTTTTTTACTGGCAACATTTTGTTCAAAGTTAAATGAAAATTAAACATTTACAAGTCTTTATCTTTACAGAGTAAAACTAAAAAACAGCATCAAGCAAAACATTCTGGGAAACAAAATCTGGACCAAAAAACAGAAAAAGGTTGATGATGATTTCTGGTTCCCAGAATGCTTTGCATGAGGCTGTTATTGTATAGTTTTATTCTGTAAAGATAAAGACTTGTTAATATTTGAAATTTATTTAACTTTGAACAAACTCTTGCCAGTAAATAACATAAATGTATATCTACGGTAAATTACCGGCAACCCAGCTGCAATAACATTGAAATTTCTACGGAATTTTTTTACAGTGTAGGTTTTCACAGATTGGGTCACATTTACACAAATGTTAATATGTTAATACAATCTCACAGTATTAATGATCATTTTGACTAATATAATAAAATGAATAGGTAGAGGAGAGCGGGGCACAAACGCTTTTTGGCTTTGTCTCTATTTTTCAAAAAAATATTTAAGTTAGATTAATATTTGTTTTTACTCAACACACATCTCTGCTACAAATAAACACTTAAAGTTTGTTTATGGGACCTACCTTTATCATACAATCACACCAAAAGTGACAGGAGTGCAAACATTACAACTTACCCCATTAATTGTAGCAAACAGACGGTTTGTTGTAACACCTGCTAGAAAATTTTGTTTAAACACAAATAATTCAATACAATTTCGTCTGTATACTAAAGGTGGATATTGTTTATGTATCTGCCTATAATAAATAGATATCCACACATTCTCCATCCATGATCCTTCATCTAACCATCCTTGTGTTATGCATCAATGCATATAAATAGATTTTTTGAAAGGGCAGCACAATTAGGACAAAAAAAATCATAATTGTGAGTTATTTCCCCTGATATTGTATTAACAGTTATCATTTTGATGAATAGTATTTACATTTTCATTTCATTATCATTGTATACCTAAGGCTTTATTGTAACACTGTGTGACAACTAACCCCGCTGTGTAAAAATGATTTCAATCCCAGCTATCAGTTACTAGGAGTTGCTGACATGTTTCAAAATGCTGTTATGTTTTAGGTAACAAGACAGTGATTAAAATAAAATAAGGTTGGATTTGGTAACTTACACACTAAACTCAGAAAAAAAAACATAAGATGAAGAAATTTACTTTTATGCCTCCAAACACTCTTAAATATCTAAACAAAATCCCTTTAAACTTTTCACAAATTCACAGGAGATCTTCTGACAGTAAGAGAAAAAGACCAAAGCACAGTGTTCAGCCTTGTATAACTATGTAAAGTAGCCCTGTTACAATTAACCCTGCGTTAGTTTGTGCCCGCTCACCCCTAATATTAATCTTTTATTTCACTATATGTTGTTGTTAAAATATTGTATTTCACAATAAAAGTAATTCATGTATTAGGTTAAGTTTTCCCTTAAAGTTAAAGTAACCAATCCTTTAAGTTTGCTCTTATTTTGATGAATTTCCCCTTTCTAGTTCAAAGCTTAGTAAACGTCCTCTCTCACTAGGCAGGCAGTAATTTTTCAACTTTAAATCAGTTTCAATTTGTTTATTTATTTAACAATTACAAGTGGTTTCTGTGAGTGATACATGAGTAAGCAACGATAGGTGAAGTTTTAATGCACCGTGCATTTCTTTATGTTCTTTAAACTAATAATGAGAAGTTTCTTTGAATGTTGCTTTTAGAGTAACTGAATTATAAACAACATTTTGCTTTTGTTGAGTTTAATAAAGTTTTAATAAAGATAATAATAAAGACCCGGCCCAGCAAGCAATAGCCATCATTTCATGTCTAGGTTAGCTGTAGACCAGGTGGGTGTGCCAAAACTTTTTTCTACCAAGGGCCAAAAATCAAACCTGAATGAGGGCCATGGGCCGAAACTAAATGTTTCTGTGTTTATATTAAAATTAAAGTTGCCCTGATTTTCCCAACTTATAATTTTCTAATATAAAAAAATAAGCAAACATTACTCGGTTTATGCATAACTAATGCAGTTTTATTTTCAAAGGTACACTGCAAAAAATTATTTTCAAGAAAAAAAGAATTATTAGTATTTTTGTCTTGTGTTTTCAGTAAAAATATCTAAAAATTCTTAAATTAAGATGCCTTTTCTTGATGAGCAAAATGACTCAAGAAAATAAGTCGTTTAAGTGATTTTGTGCATAAAACAAGCAAAAAAATATGCCAATGGGGTAAGAAAAATGTTCTTGAATTTTGTGTTTAAGAAAAATGTTCAAGATTTTTTTGCTTACCCCATTGGCATATTTTTTTTGCTTGTTTTATGCACAAAATCACTTCAAAAAACTAGACTTATTTTCTTGGGTCATTTGGCCTATCAAGAAAAAGCATCTTAAACTAAGAATATTTAGATATTTTTACTGAAAACAAGACAAAAATACTAAGAATTTTTTTCTTGAAAAACATTTTTTGCAGTGTAACTGTTGAAAAAAATCCTTTTGCCAATCATTTTTACATTTCCTTTGTGTATGTGCCTCTGTTTTGTATGCATGTACATCAAAAAATTCACTTTAATTCCTTGCATTTAATTCCTTGCATTTAATTTCCTTGCATTTGCAATGTACACATTAAAGAAAACATTTTAGAAAATGTTCAATTAGAAATATGAACATTTGCGTCAATGACGTTTATCTTTTTTCTTTATGTTACGTGGCATGTTGGGCCAAATTAAAGGTCATCGCGGGCCAACTTTTGTTTAAATAAAGTGCTGATGGGAGTAGAAATTCCCCAGGCTGATTTATTGAGAAGTTAAACAACACAGTCGCAAAAATATAATTTCCATAATGTCCAACACAATCTACCGAGAAAAATGTTGCGACTGACAGAGAAACTCATAAAATGCATATGCAATAAGGTCAGTCACAAAAACAGGTGGGTCAGGTTCGTAAATCTGGCCCATAGTCCGGCCATGAATGACCCACTTATAACCAAAATTAACTTGGTTAACAGTGATTGTTGTTTGGTTTTATTTATTCAATTTATTTCATTTATTTTTAGGTTAGACGTCTACACTACAAAAAATGACATTCTTACTTAGTATTTTTGTCTTGTTTTTAGTAAAAATATAAAAAAAATGTAGATGTATTTTCTTGATGAGCAAAATGACCTAGGAAAGTCTAGTTTGCAGACTAAATATATATATATAGTCTGCAAACTAGACTTTCCTAGTCATTTTGCTCATATATATATATATATATATATATATATATATATATATATATATATATAAAGCACAAAATCTATCAATGGAATAACAAAAATTCTTGAAATAAGTAAAGAAAATTCAAATAAAGTTCAAGAAATATTTTCTTATTCCATTGGCAGGTTTTTTTGCTTGTTTTAAGCACAAATTCGCTTAAATTTTATAATTTTTGTCTGAAAACTACACTTATTTTCCTAGGTCATTTTGCTTATCAAGAAAATACATTTTAATTTAAGAATTTTTAGATATTTTTACCGGAAACAAGACAAAAAATACTATAAGAAAGTCATTTTTTGAAGTGTATAAATTGTCACTGACAGCCCAGATTTTGTCTTGTTTTAGCCTATAGATGTCTGACCCGTGTTTGATGGCTATTAGACGTTTTTCAAAGCAAATTCCTTGCTGTGTGCATATGTTATTTTGTGGAAGCGTAATAAAATAATATTGGAAATAAAATAAAGTTATAATAAAGAAAAAGATATGGGAAGGAATGAAGAGAACACTGTAAAAAAATTCCGTAGAAATTGCCGGTAATTTACCGTAGATTTACATTTATGTTTTTTACTGGCAACATTTTGTTCAAAGTTAAATGAACATTAAACATTTACAAGTCTTTATCTTTACAGAGTAAAGTTTACAAAGTTTCTGGGAAACAAAATCTGGAGCAAAAACAGAAAAAGGTTGATGATGATTTCTGGTTCCCAGAATGCTTTGCATGAGGCTGTTATTGTATAGTTTTATTCTGTAAATATAAAGACTTGTTAATATTTCAAATTTATTTGACTTTGAACAAACTCTTACCAGTAAATAACATAAATTTAAATCTACGGTAAATTACCGGCAACACAGCTGCAATAACATTGTAATTTCTACGGAATTTTTTTACAGTGAAGGAAAGAAAGCTTCAGTATAGAAAAACCTGAGAATGTCTTATCTCTTCTTTCTTGATCATTTTCTATCTGTTACTCTGTCATCCTAACACTCATTCACACAGAGACATCATCTCCACACAATAAGACAATAAGAAATCCAAACACACACAGAGAGAGAGAGAGAGAGAGAGAAAAGATGAATGCATCTAATTGGATTTAAATGGTTTAATGTCTTTTTTATTGCTGACAGAGCCGTCAGAGTGAGAAGCTGATAACCTGGGCTCTGTTTATTCATTGTGTGACTCTGTTGTGTAGCTGCTGTACATCTAAATAAGCTTACCGGTGACATAAGCTTCTCTCCAAGTGGTATCATTTATGAACAGTTTGAGCCCATGCGTGTGTGTTTTACTGATTAATCCTCTGTGTGTATAAGAGTGTATAAGTGTCCAGTGAAGTTAAGTGAAAGTCATACTCAATAAAAATAAAATAATCTTATTTTAATACTAAACATCTGGAATTGTCCATGCTGCAAGTGCCACACATGAGGCATAATGACAGTCAATCAAAATGGATGTTTAATATGCAGAAGGGTTTCGACCAATGAGATTTCAGTTAGAATAAAATACCACCTACCTGTATGAATACAGGAAACCCAAATCGTTGTGTACAGAACAAGATTATTGTAAGTACAAGATGGGTATGTGTTCCCTACGTGTATGGACATGTATAGATTCGCAACATTGTAACCAAACTTGGTAAAGTTTTACAAAAGCGATATTAAACCTGCAGGCATGGTGTTGTATTGAATATCAACAATCTGACGTTGAATAGCAGATTTTTTTGAGCTCTTATTTGTTGACTCTGACAAAAATGATTTCTCTATCTGACAACAACTTCCAGGTCCAAATTCTACATCAGATGCCTCAAGCAAACAACTGTACTAATAAACACTCACAGTACAGTGTAAAACTCCCCAAAAATTGCGATCTTAACCTATATCTCCATACTAAAATCCCAGATAAGTAATGAAAAAAAAAAATAGTGGACTTTAGTGGACCTCAACGGTTTGCAGCTTTAAAGGGCTCGAAACGATCCCAGCCGAGACATATGGGTCTTATCTATCTTTATTTTCACCCCCCCCCCAAAAAGGTGCTTTTAAACCACAACAACTGGTCTTGCACTAGCCGTGTGATGCGCCAGTGCGACCTTACATATTGCGTAATCATGTTGAAAGGTCATGCGTTACATTATGTGACACACAAACTTGCGGATCATTTTAACAAAATAAACTGACACAAAGACATTACTTAGTATCAATCCACATACAACAACATCGTAACGGTCCTCTTTCCCCTCATTTTTAAACGCTGGAGCGGGAGTTGACCTTTCGACATGATTGTGTAAGACGTAAGGTCTTAGAAGTTGTGGTTAAGAAGTACTTTTTTGACGAAAATGACGATTGGTTCGCTAGATTAGACCCTTATGCCTCGGTTGAGATCGTTTAGATCCTCTTGAAGCTGCATTAAAACTGTAATTTTAAACTGCATTGAAATTGCAAACTGTTAAGGATTAGTCCATTTTCTTAAAAAACATTTCACATAATTTACTCACCACCATGTCATCCAAAATGTTGATGTCTTTCTTTGTTCAGTCGAGAAGAAATTATGTTTTTTGAGGGAAACATTCCAGGATTTTTCTAATTTTAATGGACTTTAATGGACCCCAACACTTAACAGTTTTAATGCAGTTTAAAATTGCAGTTTCTAAGGACTCTAAACGATCCCAACCGAGGCATAAGGGTTAGAGTTCTCAACGGGTCGGGTTCGGGTCAAAAATATAAGCAACTGAGTCGGGTCGGACCTCGGGCTTAATCTTTTACGCTCCGTGAAAAAAAATTATTAATCATCACCGCTGTTCACCATAAAGAAAGTCTGGTCTGGCTGCTGCAACGTGCATCACAGAGAGGGGCGGGGGATAGCAATAAGCTCTGGGGCGGATCAGCAACGGATCCAGACCGGAGCTGCCGGCTTCAGAGCGGATCCGTTGTGGATCCGCTTCAGAGCAGATCCGTTGCGTATCCGCCCCGGAGCTTATTGCTATCACTGCGTGCACGCCTGTTGCCTGGAGAAGAAGAGATGGAGAAAAGTAAACTTGCCGCAGGTGAATTCACCGTTGCTTGCTACGAGGAGAAGCCGCTGGCTGGGTACATGTTTGAGTTCTTTTTATTTATTATTGTGTGATTTTTAGGCATATTTATATAGCCTATATTTAAAGTTTATTGTTTCAGTTGTTTGTATTGTTAAAAGGCGTGAACATTAAAGCTTGATTTGAATTCCCGTCTGCTGGTCATGATAATAGCCGTGTATAAGAAAAAAAAGGCAGGGGGGGGGTCGGCGGCGTCGGGCCGCGGGTCGGGTTCGGACAGATAATTCACGTTGATGTGTCGGGTTACATCGGGTCCGGGCTTTAAAAGCCACGGGCCGGGTCGGGTTGTAAATTTCAGGCCCGTTGAGAACTCTAATAATGGTCTTATCTATCGAAAAGATTGTCATTTTTTACTTTGAAACTGGAATTTTAAACTTCATTAAATCTGTTACGTGTTGGGGTCCATTAAAGTCCATTAAAATGAGAAAAATCCTGGAATGTTTTCCTCAAAAAAAAAAAAAAAAACACATAATTTCTTTTTGACTGAACAAAGAAAGACATCAACATTTTGGATGACATGGTGGTGAGTAAATTATCTGGATTTTTTTTTAGGAAAATTGACTAATCCTTTAAGGTCCACTAAAGTGCACAATATGGAGAGAAATCCTGAAATGTTTTCCTCAAAGAACTTAATTTCTTCTTGACTGAACAAAAGAAGACATAAACATCTTGGATGACATGGGGGCGAGTAAATTATCCAAATTTGTGAAATATTTCTTTAACAAGCGGATGGTATTGCATAAAACCTTTCTTTTTAAAAGTATATTACCTGTAAATTGTCGTCTTGGAAATGTACAACTTTAAAAAAGTTATTTATAATATTTTAGCAAGCTCACTACACATCAGTACTTGGCACATGAGTTTATTCAGAGAACATTGTGATCTTAAAAGTGTATTCTTCTGTTTGTATTTTTTAGAGCAAAAAAGAAGACCAAGCCCTTGAACCTGAAGATCCACAACAGTGTGGCGGGAAGCTGTGAAAACCTTCCCACCCAGCGTTCTCCGCTCCACTCGGATCACTCCCTCCGTTCCTTCTTCTTCCCCAGTTTTGTTCCTTCGACGCCTCCTGTGCACTCCGAAACCCCGTCAGCAAGTGAGTAACTCATTCACCTCACCAGAATAAACATTTTGTTTCTAGCCACCATTTTTTATGATTTTATAAGCAATCAAGGCCAATAATATTGCACAATGTTGAGCTGTCAATACAGTTTTTGCTCATTGTAACGCAAGTCAGACAGAGAAAAATCCCAGTTTGGTTATTGTGACACAGAGCCTTTTCCCGTTTACCTGTTTAAAGACACCGGAAGAGTTTGTAGTTTGGTCAACATCATTTGTTCACCGCTAATGTTGACAGATGTCTGGTGACGCACTTCAGGCAATTACAGCTTTCTTTGTTGTCTCCCGTCACAATATGACTTCCTGTCTCATTACCTATTAAAGGACCACTTCCCAAACCTCTGCGCATCCCAGGACACCTGGCGTGTTAGCGCATAACGTCCAAGCTTAATGTCTGCTGCTCCGCGGCCCTTAGCGTGAGCTATTCGAGGAATAATGGGTCAAACGGGGGCTGTGTGAATGTGACAAGACTGGGAATGACACAGGAATGACGCAAAAGTTTTGGTATGAGATTATCTTACAGATGGAGAAGAAAGTTTTGACTGAATAGTCGAATATTGTATGATAGACCCCCTCCACGCTTTGGCAATCTGGCATATGTATTGTACATAAGCGCTTTCCTGTATCATCATAGGAAACGGTTCATCTAACATATTTTAGCAGATTAAAGGACAAATTAATGATTTACAGTACTGCATTTTTTTAATTGTTGTTAAAAGCTAACCACTATCGATATATTATTTTTTTTACCCAAACAGCTACATTTCTCCATGGGTTGAGATTCAAGATCTTCTTTAGAAATCAGATGAAAGATGATTATTTAGTTGAATTTCCGATAAAGCAGTTTCAGGGGTATAATCTCATTGGGTTCGTATCAGTCTCTGTAATGGCATTACTTGCATTCTGGATCAACCCATGGGGCTCCAGGCCGGACGCTGTGGCAGTAACCAGGCCCCGCGAGTGTCGTCAGCCTGCTTAATGCATCTGCTGTTTGTCTGCATGTGGTGACAGTATTATTGCCCGAGGTCTGTACTCCACGGTTGTTTGACACGTACACAGAATGCAAGTGTGCAATACATGTGAGCAATACCATGAAATACTTGCACGAAGCATAACTCTGTACCTAACAATTTAAAGTTGAGGACAGGTTAGACAAAGACAACAACCTAAAGGAAAGATATTATTGCATGGAGGTTGTGCTTTCATAGCTTAGGTAACTTAATAGACTTGTGATTCATATATGATTAAAAACACACTTTAGACAGTTGTTTATAAAATGTATAAGTACAAAGCTACAAAATGTCGATAGCATAGCTCAAAGGATTCAGATATTAAACGGATAAGACTTTATAATAAGGTTGTATTTCTTAAAATAAGTTAAAGAATTATTCCACTTTCATAAAGAATAAAAACCTTGATAATTTACTCTACCCCATGTCATCCAAGATGTTTATGTCTTTCTTTCTTTAGTCGAACAGAAATTACGTTTTTTGAAGGAACATTCCAGGATTTTTCCCCTATTGTGGACGGTTTCAATGCAGCTTCAAAGGACTCTAAACAATCCCAATCGAGGCATAAGGGTTTTAAACGATCGTCATTTTCGCAAAAAAAGTACTTTTAAACCACAACTTCTCGTCTTGCACTAGTCATGTGACGCGCCAGCGCGACCTTACGTTTTATATGAGCACGTCGAAAGGTCATGCGTAACATATCTGAAACTCACACTTCAGACCATTTTAAACAAAAAACTGACACAAAGACATTAATTTGTATCAATCCACATACAACAATATCAGAACGTTCATCTTTCTCCACACTTGAAAATACTGGAGGGGAAGTTTTGCATACATCAAGCGTGACCTACGTAAGGTCACACTAGTGCATCACAAAGCTAGTGCAAGACAAGAAGTTATGGTTAAAAAGTAGTTATTTAAATTTTTTTTGGCAAAATGACGATCGTTTTGCTAGATAAGACCCTTATGCCTCGATTGGGATCTTTTAGAGCCCTTTGAATTTGCATTGAAACTGTAAACCGTTAAGGTCCACTAAAGTCCACTATATGCAGAAAAATCCTGGAATGTTTTCTTTAAATAAATGCAATTTCTTTTCGACTGAACAAAGAAAAACATAAACATCTTGGATTACATGGGGGTGAGTAAATGATCAGAATTGTTTTTTTATGAAACTATAATAATGCATTACCTAACATGTAGGGGAGAGCGGGGCACAACCTAACACTTTTTGGTTTTGGCTCAATCATTTAAAAATATTTAAGTTTGATTAATTATATTTTTACACAAGCAACACACACATCTCTACTACACATGAACATTTGAAGTTTGATTCAAGTACTTACCATTCTTGGACAAATACACCAAATGTGACAGAAGTGCAAACGTTACAACTTACCCCATAGGTGGGGTTAATTGTATAAGGCAGGGGGTTAGTTGTAACACTTGATAAAAATTAAGTTTGCATGCAAATATTTCAATACTATTGTGTCTATATACTTGAAGTGGATATTGTTTATATATCTGTCTATAATAGACAGGTATCCACACTGTATTCATTCATCCAGCCCTTTTCTAACAATAGTTTAATTATACAAAAAAAATTTACATTATGACAAAACATTTTTTATATGTGACCCAGTCTGTATTAACCATACTACAGTTTCAAAATCAAATTCTGATATAATGAGCATCAAAGTCTGATTTTAGCCATTCATTTCATTATGATTTTAATCTTTGACATGACCTTATTCAATCAATATTAAAGATATGAACCAAAAATAAATTCGACACATGATTTTTGATAAGACAGGCACATTTATTTTGTTTGCAGCCAGCAATCATTCATGTGTAGCGTTTTTAAAACAACGGCAAGAGTTACGCTAGCGGTTTTCATATCGTAAATGCTGAGGGGTTAGTTGTAACACAGCGTTACAATTAACCCCGCTGGATCAAAATATTTTCAAGCCCACCAAAAAAGTTGCTAAGAGCTGCAGACATATTTCAAAACGATGCTATGTTTCAGTCAACAAGACACTGATTAATATGACATAGCATTGGATTTGATATCTTACACACCCAACTTAGAAACCGAAAAAAATATACGATGAAAAAATTTACTTACATGCCACCAAAACACTCGTTCATCAATAACTCTCTGGAAAACATTATACATTTACAATAATTTGCGGGAGATCGTCTTTTGGCAGCGTGAAATCAGTACGGAAAAACAAAACGCTCAACCCTGTGCAACAATGTAAACAGTCCGTGTTACAACTAACCCCGGATTAGTTTTTGCCCCGCCCACCCCTACTAACAATAAATGATTCTTCTGTAGCACATAGGAACCTTAGTTTGTTTTCATTGCATAATTTACTAAAACATTAATAAAATCACAAGTTGTAACTGTTAACATTAGTTAACGCACAATGAAATTGTATTGTCGTTAACTAAAATTAACTCATTCCCCGCAAGCCATTTTTTGAAAAGTTGCCCGCCAGCATTTTTTCTGATTTTCACAAAAGTTTCACAAAATGCTTTCCAGGAAAATTATCTTCTAAAAATATATAAACATACAAATAAATCAAATGAAAGAACAGACCCTCTGCTTTTAAACAAACAATAAACAAACAAAACGGGGAAAACCTGTTTCATCCTATCTTTATTTTTTCCCTGCTTATAAACTCTTAAATATTGGTATTATTATTTTTTTTAAAAAATTTTTTAGCAAAAAGCTGAAATAATGGAATTTTTGTGAAGGAATTTTGTTAGAGATCAGATTCAGAACGATTATCAAAACATACATAGAATTAGTAAATAACGTTTTGGCTTCAGTTTCATAATAATTTGGGTAATCTAGTGGATAATTGCGGTATTGCAGATTAAATAAACATTCTTCAGAAACACGTTTTCTTAAAATGCAAATGTTTTATCTTAATTGACGAAATAACTCGTCAATGGCGGGGAAAGAGTTAACAAAGAATAGTAAATGCTGAAAACCTATATAGCTCATTTGTTAGTTCATGTTAACTGGCTTTTTAAAACAAATCCCCATTTATAATGTCATGTCGATATTTGATCGATGTAATAGTTCATTGCACAGTTGAATCAGTAGGACGGTTTTAAATGGCGGGTTGCTTGTTTTCGAATCATAAGGAGATCATTAAAAGTTTAATTGACACCTGCCTGTGGTGACTTTGCTATTCTTAGGAACATTCACGATGTAGTTTGTATCAATTAAAGTGAAATTCACCTGCTCTGTAGTGATGCTGGTGTGCGTCACAAACATGCAGATCTGTTTCAGTGCCTGCAGGTAAAAAACACACCTGCTGTGAAACTGGATGAGTTTATCATATAAAGACTTTCTCTTTTAACTCGCATTTAATGATCTTGCGCTCTCTCTCTCCCTCTCTGTTTTCATCATCCACCATACTCGGTTAATATGTTATTTTTGAACAATGTATCGTCTAATTTCTTAATTAATTTTAAATACTAAGGTGCATAAATATGGTATAGGTTATTCAGCACTATATGCTGTATATTAAAATAGTGTACTATTTGATACAATAAATATAACTTGTTACCAAACACAAGCTGTTATTTGTTTCAGAGGTTTATTTTGTTTATATGATATATTTTCTATTATATTGATATTATAATGAAATACTTTCAGGTGTTGGTTACAGTTTGTGTCTCATTTAACTTGAGGAGTTGCCATAGAAACAGGCAAGCATGGGCTTTGTCTAAAATTATCACTGCAGTGTTATGTACTTTAAATTAGCATACATAAATCACTTTATTGTAAATGCACATTTCTTATAGTTTAAGATTCAGATTTATAGTACAATGCATTAAAAAAATAAGTGCATGCATGGCCATTTTATTTTCTCCTAAAAAATAAACTAGGTACATGATTTTTGTTTACAGGACTATTTACCCAAACCAAACTTTTTTGTAATTGCACACCGTACTTTTAAATGTACTGGTTGTATGCAATCAAGTAAGGATCTGTAGCTATTCAATTCCTGCAGCATCACAAAGGTCTTGAGTTCGATTCCCAGGGAGAACACATACTGACAAATTTTTTTAGAATTGAATGCACTGTAAGTCACTTTGGACAAAAGCGTCTGCCGAATGCACAACTGTAATGTAAAAATCTATTCATGGATTGCGAAACTACCAAAGAGGCCCTTTGATAAATGATCTATCAATACTAAACTACACCATGCAAACTGTATATGCCATTTTTTTGCTAAAGATCCTTTGTGCTTGGAGAGAGCTACAGCAACCCAAAACAAAGATCACATCAAAGGTCTGATCTAATTTGAAACGCTATGTACATCCGGATTTACCAGCCGAGCAGAATGTACAGGTCACGACAGAGACAAGCTCACATCCGTGTTGACATAGAAATCTCAAATGAATATAAATATTAGATTAGTTTTAGAGATGGGTATACTGATGTATTAAAGTGCCGATAGTCTGATTTTAAGTGGAAAAGCAGGTACTGCATATCTTTTAATATTTTATTTTTATTAAGAGTCAAATATAAGGCGGCAGTGCACTATTTGTGTGTGTGTGCGCATGTACTGTAAATTTGTTCTTGTATATCAGTCTTAATCATAAACCAATGCGGTACAAGTGAGCATGGACAATCTGATAAACGGCCCCTTTGAACCCACAGGACTGTGGGAAGCAAATGTGATTATTGTTTAACAGGTCTCCGTTTAGATTTTATTAGACCTCTTTTATGTGAGTGATGGCAGCAGATGTACTGTAACAATTCAATATAACTCATCTGCTTAGGCATTCATACAGGAGATGGATAAATTGATAAAGGACATATGAATTGGTGCAATGGAACAGTTTGGTTTGATGTAGTTTTCCTCTCTTAACTGTTCTTGTAAGTTGTCTTAAAGGAACATTATGTAGGATTGTGGCCAAAACTGGTACTGCAATCACACAACTGGTGGCCAATACACAAAAAAAGAAAAACTTGACGGCAGAATGTGCGCACCTGTAAGCAAACTCTGACCCATGCGTACGCACATTCTGGAGACAATTAATGGGAATTGGCGACCCAGATGACGAGAAAGTGAACTGAAATCAGATTGAAGAAAGTAAATATGACAAGAACGATTATAAGTAGGCTATTGATAACACACACACATTTAATTTTACTATCATACGTTAGATCCACGTTATTATGATGATGAAATCCAGCAGTGTTATTTGCACTTGTACTAAGTGATAATTGTTTCATATACATCTTGTAAAATTCAATCTTAAATAAAAAATCTTTTTAAATATTTAATCAGCGCTTTCTCAAGGTCACATTGTCCACTACTTAGCACGATATGGACAAACAGATGGATAGCATCAAATATCCATTAAATAACTGCAGAACACAGTGTAAATATTTAAAAATGATCCTTAATTAATGTGCAGTTCTATCATCAAGTGTCCAAGTGTGGAAATACAGCCATCAAGCTCCCGGACAATCGTTTCTCTCTACATTATAGTCATAATAGTCCTTTGTTTCCTCGTTTTTATGTAAACCTCGTGCACGCAAAAAGACTGCTGGAAAACAGGCCAATCTTAACATAACACAGACTGTGACGTCACAGTCGAGATGTACGCCCCAACATTAAATGACACATTAAATTAATTACAAAGTTGATAAAATGCTAAAAACAAAGTTGTGAGTGCTGAGTTAGCGCTACATGCTAATTAATGCTACATGCTAATTAATGCTACATGTAAGCGTTTAGGCTGAGCTACTGGCATGAGCCGCAGAGCTCAATATTATTATTCCTGACCCTTCCAAATAGGGCAAAAATTGAGCATTTCATTCAAATCCTAGGGTTGTAAATGGTAAAAACATTTCTGGATAATTTTTGCAATTAATAAAGTTACCTTCTATGTAGATATCAAAGAACAATTTAACATATTATTTCAATACATTCTTTGTCACCTTTAATATAATTTACAGGAATATAAAAAAAATATTAAATTTTTGACTGATTTCTGATAGTTTGTCCATTGTTTATTTTAAGAGGCATTATACAAATTAATTCCTCCATGTCCACAGCAAGCAAAAGCCATCATTTCACCATCTAGGTTAACTATAGACCCAATATAACTTTAAGCCAAAATAACTTTGAATTTGGTCACATGTTGTTTTTGACAAAATTATGACATTCCATCATGTAAGCAAAGTCAATTGTGATGACAAGGTGTTTCATTTATTTTTAAACTATGGTTAGCTGTTTATTAATTTTTATTGATAGCCCAGAATTTACCTTGTTTTAGCTTAGACATCTGGGCTGTGTTTGGACAGCTACACTGCAAAAAATGATTTTCAAGAAAAAATGTTTCTTAGAATTTTTGTCTTGTTTTCAGTAAAAATATCTAAAAATTCTTAAATTAAGATGCTTTTTCTTGATGAGCAAAACGACCCAAGAATATAAGTCTAGTTTTTAGACCAAAAATATCAAATTTAAGTGATTTTGTGCATAAAAAAACAAGCAAAAAATCTGCCAATGGGGTAAGCAAAAAAATCTTGAAAATTTTTCTTAAACACAAAATTCAAGGAAAATTGAAGGAAAATTTGCTTACCCCATTGGCAGATTTTTTTGCTTGTTTTATGCACAACATCACTTAAATTTGATATTTCTGGTCTAAAAACAAGACTTATTTTATTGGGTCGTTTTGCTCATCAAGAAAAAGCATCTTAATTTAAGAATTTGTAGATACTTTTAATGAGAACAAGACAAAAATACTAAGAATTTTTTTTTCTTGAAAAATCATTTTTTGCAGTGTATTAGATGTCTTTTAAAATTCTTGCTGCACTGCAAAAAGTGACTTTCTTGCTTAGTATTTTTGTCTTGGTTTTCACTGAAAAAAAAATACTTTCTTTCTTAGTATTTTTGTCTTGTTTTCAGTACAAATATCTAAAAATCCATAAAACAAGATGTATTTTCTTGATTAGCATAACAACCTAAGGAAAAAAGTCTAGTTTTTAGACAAAAATTATACAATTTAAGTGATTTTGTGCATAAAACAAGCAAAAAAGATCTGCCAATGGGGTAAGCAAAATTTTCTTGAATTTTTCTTGAATTTTTCTTGAAGATTTTTGCTTACCCCATTGGCAGATTTTTTTGCTTGTTTTATGCACAAAATTACTTTAATTTGATATTTTTGGTCTAAAAACTAGACTTATTTTCTTGGGTCGTTTGACTCATCAAGAAAAAGCATCTTAATTTAAGAATTTTTAGATATTTTTACTGAAAACAAGACTAAGTAAAAAAATACTAAGAATCTTTTTTTTGAAAATCATTTTTTGCAGTGTACAGATACTATCTGCATGTTTTGACTGAAACTTTAAATTACTGGCATTTCTTGTGTTGTTGTCTTCTTAAGATGAAGCTGTATTCCTTACTGTAGCATATCTAACTGGCAAATGGAAAATGCCTCTTGTGGATCCTTTTATATTACTTTACATTTTTATAATCAAGTTTAATACTGTAGCTGACACTAAAAAATCTCCTTTTATTCCCTCTAGAAAGTGTTTTTTACTGTATTTAACCCAACCTCTTTGTTCCAGATACCCTGTCGGTTCCTCGCTGGTCCCCTCAGATACCTCGCAGAGACCTTGGCAACTCCATAAAGCACAGGTAACAACTCATACGGGTGTTTGCGCAGATGTCTTCAAATGTGCGTGAGGTAGCGGTTACAAAATGTCAAGCCAATTAACTCGCACGGTTGCGTAAGTCAGTCACGCCTGCGCACTGTCTGAGAAATATTTGATTACTCCAAATGCCACAGATCCTAAAGTCAAACAAAGAGCAAGATCGAGTGACTTGCGATGAACAATACTGTAGAATGTAATGAGAGCTCGATGCGCCGAGCCGTCAAAAGACGAATGCAAAGTTCGTCTGATATCTTAACTCTGTCTCTAACCTTTTCTCTGATACGTTAGACGTGAAAATCAATATCAGAGACGGACAACTGCCAAGGTTTCGAAACGCCAACAGATAAACATATCCAAAAAATTTAAACGCTCATGTCAACTGGAAACTGAAGCGGCTGCAGAAATGTGAGCTGCTTATTAAAACCAGCCTTCACTTTTATGAGGCGGCACGGCTTCAATCTAACGAAGACACTTTGACACTGTCAGAGCTCATTATTCATATTCTATTAACTGTCAGTCTCTGTTCATATCCGAGCAATAGATTGGCAAATGCACAGTGACCCCATCGAGCGATTCTGCCGAAAAGGAGATTTGAATGGTCCTTTTATTGTTTAAAGTACGGTAAATGTGCCCAGATGTAAACAAAGAGAAAAGAAATTGAAAATTAAGGAGAGCGCCTTCCCTGTAATCCATATATTTCTTATATACCTCGCTTCATCGGCCTTGGATTTCCACATGGCCTTTATCCTTTCATATACTCTTCAATTGGAAGTGCACAGTTCAATTTACAATGAAATTACAGTAAATTGAAAATTACTGCTAAAGTGTCTTTCTTCGGACGGGTGCTCTAGGTTACCTATGATTGGTGCTTAGGCACATTTGCTCTTTCATCGCAATAGGGGTTGTCAGAAGGTCAAAACCATTTGCTGATCATCTGTGAAGCAAACTGAACCTATTTGTCCTCATGCATTTAAGTATGGATAAAATGTATGTTTTATTTTCATGGATGCACTGACGAATCGCAATGTTTTTGCAGGTTTTCCACAAAGTATTGGATGTCACAGACATGTATCGTCTGCGGGAAAGGAATGCTGTTCGGCTTAAAATGCAAAACTTGCAAGTATGTACAATGAAACTAATTTCATGCCAAATCAAAAACACTGTATTAGTACTTTATGACGCTAAAATAAATGTAAGTATAGACAATCATTAACTAACACATATGTAAATGAATGAAAAATATATACTTGGGATGCATCAAAATATCGGCCTATATCGGAATTAACAAAAAAGCTATTTTCCTCACTAACGGACGGCGATTGTTTAAAAACAAATGATGACCGGGGCAGATTATATATTGGCAATCAAAAAGGGCAGAAAACTCATCAGATCTCATGCTGTGTGATTATTTTGAATTGGGTAACAGAAAGTAAAAAAGGAGTAAAAAGCAAAACTATTGGTATCTATCAGTATCGGTAGATGTCATTCTAAGTAATCAAATATCGGTACCGGTTTGTATGTGCTGCACTTCTAGGATTTAATGACGACATCATAATTTGAAACAAGGTGTAAAATGCAAAACTATCGGTATCTATCAGTTACTGTAGAGGCCATTCTAAGTAATCGAATATCGGTACCCATTTATATGTTCTGCGCTTTTAGGATTTCATGACATCATAATCTGAAACAAGGTGTAAAATGCAAAACTATTGGTATCTATCAGTATCTGTAGATGCCATTCTAAGTAATCAAATATCAGTACCCATTTGTTCTGCGCTTTTAGGATTTCATGACATCATAATCTGAAACAAGGTGTAAAATGCAAAACTATCGGTATCTGTCAGTATCGGTAGATGTCATCTAAGTAATGAAATATCAGTACCGGTTTGTACGCTCTGCACTTCTAGGATTTCATGATATCATAATTTGAAACAAGGTGTAAAATGCGAAACTATCGGTATCTGTCAGTATCGGTAGATGTCATTATAAGTAATCGAATATTGGTACCAGTTTGTACATTCTGCACTTCTTGAAACAAGGTGTAAAATGCAAATCTGTCTGTATCTGTCAGTATCGGTAGATGTCATCTAAGTAACCGGTTTGTATGTTCTGCCCTTTTAGGATTTCATGATATCATATTTTGAAACAAGGTGTAAAATGCGAAAATATCGGTATATAAAATTAAAATTATATGTATCTTTCAGTATCGGTAGATGTCATCTAAGTTATCGAATATTAGTACCAGTTTGTACGCTCTGCACTTGTAGGACTTCATGACTTAATAATTTGAAACAGAGTAAAAAGCTAAACTATCGGTATCTATTAGTATCGGTAGATGTCATTCTAAGTAAATGAATATTGGTACCCATTTGTATGTTCTGCACTTCTAGGATTTCATGACATCATAATCTGAAACAAGGTGTAAAATGCAAAACTATCGGTATCTATCAGTAGCGGTAGATGTCATCTAAGTAATGAAATATCGGTACCGCTTTGTACGCTTTGCACTTCCAGGATTTCATGATATCATAATTTGAAACAAGGTATAAATGCGAAACTATCGGTATCTGTCAGTATCGGTAGATGTCATTGTAAGTAATCGAATATTGGTACCAGTTTGTACATTCTGCACTTCTAGGATTTCATGACATCATAATTTGAAACAAGGTGTAAAATGCAAATCTGTCTGTATCTGTCAGTCTCGGTAGATGTCATCTAAGTAATGAAATATTGGTACCGGTTTGTATGTTCTGCCCTTTTAGGATTTCATGATATCATAATTTGAAACAAGGTGTAAAATGCTAAACTATCGGTATCTGTCAGTATCGGTAGATGTCATCAAAGTAATCGAATATCTGTACCGGTTTGTACATTTTGCATGTCTAGGATTTCATGACATCATAATTTGAAACAAGGAGTAGAAAGCAAAATTATATGTATCTTTCAGTATCGGTAGATCTCATCTGAGTAATCGAATATCGGTATCGGTTTGTACACTATGCACTTGTAGGATTTCATGACGTAATAATTTGAAACAGAGTAAAAAGCAAAACTATCGGTACCTATTAGTATCGGTAGATGTCATTTTAAATAATCGAATATCGGTACCGGCAGAGAAATTTAGTATCGGTGCATCCCTAATATATACAGTACTCATGCTTTTTATTTTATATATTGTTTTCCAAGTCCTTTAAAGCTTACATTTATTTTTAGCTTGTGAACACTTAGCATATCATTTTTTTGTTTTTTTTTGTTTGCATCAAAGCCTTTTTAGAATGCACTGCATTTTTTATGTTGTTTTGATTTTGCAGTAGTGTCTGAACATTCAAATTGAGCGTAATTATCATTATCATTAAAAGATGATTTGAATAAATTACCTACCTAGTCATTTCCACTCTGCCACCCTAGACTTTGGCATCTTGTTACTAAGATACTTTAAGGGCTTTTGACACCCTCAAAAAAACGAAAGCTGCATTTTAAGTATTTGTTTTGAATATTCATTAATTTACTTTTATGAGAGCAAACTAATAAAGCTTTCTGTCCGGGTTTTATCTGACAGATTGAAGTGCCACAACAAATGCACCAAAGAAGCGCCACCCTGCCATTTACTCATTTACCACAGAGGAGGTAAGCACTTTTTCAGAGCTTTTTCAGCTTTTTTGCTCATTAAAAGCTTACAGTAATTGTTTAAATACTGTACGCTATTCATTATGGTACAGATATGCCTTCAAAAACACAGCAGTGTCCTTTATGCCCACTGCAACTTAAATTCCTTTTTGTTCAACTGAGCGAAATTAAATAATTACATACCTTATCTTATTCAGGAAACATTGAGGCTTGTACTTAAAGGAAGAAAATATAAACAGTAATTGTAGTCAGAACAATGTCAATGTGTTTTTCAAAGACGTTTATTGTTGGCGGCTTCACATCTGCTTAACGCTTTGCATTAATGCACAAAACAAACAATTTGTCTTATGCCCTGTGAAGCATTATGGGTAATGTTAAACTTTTCAATTTATACCCATCTGCTTGCTCTCGTTCTCTTTGACTGTATCCTGTTTCACCGTCTCTTCTTCTCTACTTCTTGATGTTGAAGATCAAGGGACGTCTCAAAGTAAGAGATCACTTTTGTGCTCCTCACAGTGTTTTTGTATTTCACAGCTTTATTTAACAATAAATAGGTTCTCTCACACGTTGCCTTGTAAGAAAGGGGGGGGGGGGGTAAAACATTTGGGTGCATTAAAATTCCCAAATATGGCAAGAAGCAGTTATTTTACAAAAATTGGGGGCTTGTCCTCTAAATTTAGCTTTTAGATATGAACCATGATGGATGCCTTTGCTAGAAGTAGTGATTTCCCAAAAAGATTACTTTTCACTAATAAATAGTATAAAATTATATACTTTGAGATTAACACCTGAAAATAATTTATTATAGTTTATACACTCACCTAAAGGATTATTAGTAACATCATACTAATACTGTGTTTGACCAACTTTCAGAAATGCCTTAATTCTACGTGGCATTGATTCAACAAGGTGCTGAAAGCATTCTTTAGAAATGTTGGCCCATATTGATAGGATAGCATCTTGCAGTTGATGGAGATTTGTGGGATGCACATCCAGGGCACGAGGCTCCCGTTCCACCACATCCCAAAGATGCTCTATTGTAGTGAGATCTGTTCACTGTGGGGGCCATTTTAGTACAGTGAACTCATTGTCATGTTCAAGAAACCAATTTGAAATGATTCGAGCTTTGTGACATGGTGCATTATCCTGCTGGAAGTAGTCACCAAAGGATGGGTACATGGTGGTCATAAAGGGATGGACATGGTCAGAAACAATGCTCAGGTAGGCCGTGAAACAATGCCCAATTGGCACTAAGGGGCCTAAAGTGTGTCAAGAAAACATCCCCCACACCATTACACCACCACCACCAGCCTGCACAGTGGTAACAAGGCATGATGGATCCATGTTCTCATTCTGAAATCGAGACTTATCAGACCAGGCAACATTTTTCCAGTCTTCAACTGTCCCATTTTGGTGAGCTTGTGCAAATTGTAGCCTCTTTTGCCTATTTGTAGTGGAGATGAGTGGTACCTGGTGGGGTTTTCTGCTGTTGTAGCCCATCCGCCTCAAGGTTGTGCGTGTTGTGGCTTCACAAATGCTTTGCTGCATACCTCGGTTGTAACGAGTGTTTTTTCAGTCAAAGTTGCTCTTCTATCAGCTTGAATCAGTCGGCCCATTCTCCTCTGACCTCTAGCATCAACTGTCGCATACTGGACATTTTTCATTTTTCACATCATTCTTTGTAAACCCTAGAAATGGTTGTGCGTGAAAATCCCAGTAACTGAGCAGATTGTGAAATACTCAGACCGGCCCGTCTGGCACCAACAACCATGCCACGCTCAAAATTGCTTAAGTCACCTTTCTTTCCCATTCTGGCATTCAGTTTGGAGTTCAGGAGATTGTCTTGACCAGGACCACACCTGTAAATGCATTGAAGCAGCTGCCATGTGATTGGTTGATTAGATAATTGCATTAATGAGAAATTGAACAGGTGTTCCTAATAATCCTTTAGGTGAGTGTATATGCCAGTCATTACTGTTGCCAATATATCTCAATATATGTCATGTCTGATATGCACCAGAGACTTTAGTAAATATTGCATTTATATTGCATTATTAGTATACATTGCACTTTATATTGCATTTTAGTATATATTGCATGCTTTAGTGGCCTTTCCATGTAAATGTGACAAGAGTTTTTAGAGTTTTCCTGTTACCGTGACAACTGCCTCCTGTTACCGTGGATACTATGCTGTTTCTTTCTCCCTCTCTCTCAGCTCGTCAACTCGTCAGGACCGAGTCGGTACCATGTGACATAAACAACCCCCTCAGGTACTCAGATCTCCACATTAGCCAGACTCTCCCTAAAACCAACAAAATCAACAAGGTAAGACTTTTAGTTAGTCCCTGTTGGTTCAATATTAGTTTTGGGCAATCAAACAAACAAAAGTCAAGTGCTTCATTATCCTCTATCTAAAGTAAACACTGTTACAAACAGTTTCAGAAAGACAAACACAAAACATCCTTCCTGTCTTTTCTGACACAATTGGTTTACTTGTTTTGTTTTAATACATTGGCATGATCAGAACTCCAGTTGCAATATTTGGGAGATTACATCTAAGTAATGTAATGTAAATTACTTTTATGTTTCTTTCAATAATGAAAGATGTCATGTTAATACAAACCAGCGCTTTAAAAGATATCTTATTCCTGGGACACACTGGATGATTTATACATCTTACACGATTTTAAATCCATGGGCGGCCACAGATGTAAGGACAGTTTGAGGTTATTTTTAACAACATAAATCTCAGTACACACACACTGGATCATTCGACCAGACCGTGAGATCACACATGTGATGAGTGTAGTAATGATCTCAAAGTGACGTGAGATCTCACAGAAATACGATATAAAAAAGCTTTCTATTAAATGTATTTTATATTTTAAATCTTGGCCCTAATTGTTGTTTTATACTACTACTCTGTAGCACTTTGAGATTGCTCAAAATATAGTGCAAAACAAATAAAATATATTATTATTATTATTAAATTATTATTAAATGTGACTTGAGGAAAACAAATGTTGTGGTAGAAAGCACTTGTACTGTTGCCATAGTTGTCCAAGTCGATTTTTTTTCTCAGTACTCCTCTTTCATTTCATTTTTATTTGTGGGTGTCTTGTTTCAGCTATAAAATCATGCAACATCCGGTTATAGCGTGCATGCTCTCATTGGCTATTGCAGCTGTCATGTCAGAGCAGCTTGATTAAGAGTCGTAAATATTCAGCTTGTTTACGATTTGGGCTCGGGGATGCTCCAACGCGATTGGGAGAAGCAAAATAATTGCAATTACTTCACACACCAGAGGTTTTTTTTGGACGAAAAATCGCCTGCGATAAAACACTAATGTGGGATTCACACCAGATGCAGAAGAGGTGGCAAGAGCGAGTGATTTACATGTTAAGTCAATGCAAAGACGTGATTAGGCATCCTGCCTACGGCGCGATGCGAATGGGCGGAACGCACGGCATGAAGCTCACGGAAAGTGCGAATTGAGCGTTGCCGCGGGAAACTCCCGAGTTGAAAAATCTGAACTTTGGCGGATATTCAAGCCACGTTAACCAATCAGGAGCTTGCTCTAGTAGTGACGTGATTACAGGGAGCGAGCAGAGTCGCAGAAGCCCCTACCATGACGCGAATTTCCACGTGAATGTCTTGAATGACTAAAATTTCACGCACGGTTTTCACGCTCAAATGAAGCGAGTAAACTCAATATGTTCAAACGTCCAACTACGCGCGAATTACAGCCCCTTTCGATTGCGGAGAGGGCAAATTGAGCTAAAATCTTTACATGTGTGGCCAACCTTAGTGACTTCAGAATAACCACCTGATTTAAATTAGAAACGCGGCAAGCGCGAGTGATTTACATGTTAAGTCAATGCAAAGACGCAAATAGGCATCCTGCCTATGGCACGGTGCGAATGGCGCAGAACGCACAGTGCGAATGGCATGCAGCTCGCGGAAAGTGCGAATTGAGCGTTGCCGTGGGAAACACGCAAGTTGAAATATCTGAACTTTGTCGGATATTCATGCCGCGTTAACCAATCAGGAGCTTGCTCTAGTAGTGACGTGATTACAGGGAGCGAGCAGAGTCGCAGAAGCCCCTACCATGACGCGAATTTCCACGTGAATGTCTTGAATGACTAAAATTTCACGCACGGTTTTCACGCTCAAATGAAGCGAGTAAACTCAATATGTTCAAACGTCCAACTACGCGCGAATTACAGCCCCTTTCGATTGCGGAGAGGGCAAATTGAGCTAAAATCTTTACATGTGTGGCCAACCTTAGTGACTTCAGAATAACCACCTGATTTAAATTAGAAACGCGGCAAGCGCGAGTGATTTACATGTTAAGTCAATGCAAAGACGCAAATAGGCATCCTGCCTATGGCACGGTGCGAATGGCGCAGAACGCACAGTGCGAATGGCATGCAGCTCGCGGAAAGTGCGAATTGAGCGTTGCCGTGGGAAACACGCAAGTTGAAATATCTGAACTTTGTCGGATATTCATGCCGCGTTAACCAATCAGGAGCTTGCTCTAGTAGTGACATGATTACAGGGAGCGAGCAGAGTCGCAGAAGCCCCTGCCATGACGTGAATTTCCACGTGAATGTCTTGAATGACTAAAATTTCACGCACGGTTTTCACGCTCAAATGAAGCGAGTAAACTCAATATGTTCAAACGTCCAACTACGCGCGAATTACAGCCCCTTTCGATTGCGGAGAGGGCAAATTGAGCTAAAATCTTTACATGTGTGGCCAACCTTAGTGACTTCAGAATAACCACCTGATTTAAAGTAGAAACGCGGCAAGCGCGAGTGATTTACATGTTATGTCAATGCAAAGACGCAAATAGGCATCCTGCCTATGGCACGGTGCGAATGGCGCAGAACGCGCAGTGCGAATGGCATGCAGCTCGCGGAAAGTGCGAATTGAGCGTTGCCGTGGGAAACACGCAAGTTGAAATATCTGAACTTTGTCGGATATTCATGCCGCGTTAACCAATCAGGAGCTTGCTCTAGTAGTGACATGATTACAGGGAGCGAGCAGAGTCACAGAAGCCCCTCCCATGATGCGAATTTCCATGTGAATGTCTTGAATGACAAACATTTCATGCGTGGTTTTCGCGCTCAAATGAAACGAGTAAACTCAACATTTTCAAGCGTCCAACTACACGCGAATTACGTCCCCTTTCAATTGCGGAGTGGGCAAATTGGGCTTAAAATCTTTACATGTGTGGCCAACCTTAGTGATTTCAGAAAACCACCAGATTTAAAGTAGAAACTAAATTAGAAACGCCCATATCTCCAACCGTCCCCCCCCTTAAATATAGAAGTGGCCAAAATTAATATCCGGGATAGAGAACCTATACAATATTTGCGTTTATAACCCCCTCAGGTTAGATTAAACCATCAAAACATGAGGTATGATACAAAATGGACAAAACACTAAACGTTTAAGGTATTTATTAGACAAAATTATTTGGGTAAAAGGCAAAACACCAGTGTATTGGAAAATCTGGGGTATATTGATTTTTATATATGAAAAATAAATTGCTCACAAACATCGACTAAAATTTTATCAGTAATTAATATCTATTGATCCTCTTTTGTTAATATTTTATATTTATTGTCCTGGGCTATGTCATGATCAACATGCATTCAAAATCTTTAATGCATCTTTAATAAAGTATTTAAATAAAGAGCAAAGATGTGAATTGTTCAAAGTTATACATTATTTTTAACCACTACTATGCATGCACGGCCACACAGATGTGAAAAGAGAAAGTCATTTTGCATATTTTTGGGACATTATGCTGTACAAAATCACTTTCAGCATCTTCAAGTATGGCTTAATTCTCTAAATACGTGTTTCTGTTTTATTCTTTATGCATGACTTTTTCATGTTTTTTTATATTTCATTGTGATATATTATTCTGATGACAGCAAAAAGAAAAAGGTTACACATTGGTTAGATACAGTTAACATCATCACAAGTCATTAGAACTCTAACACTTAATTATAAATCTTTTCTTTGCTGTTTATAATCACATCTTTATATAATTCAATCACTGCATGACATCACTATTGACTATTAATGTGTTCCTCTCTGATCGGATGTTGGTCAGTTTTTGATGCTGTAGCTTTGCTCTCTATAGTTCAGTCCAGCGGACTCATAGGAGAGATGAGGTGCATAGCCACCCCACCCATGTTTTTTGATATAACATTATTTTAGCGTGCGAGTGAAGTCAAGCGCATTGATGTCTGACCATACTCGTAACAAGCAGTAACTGTGCTTTTGAGTGGTTTTGTGTCTTATGAAATCTCTTTCTTTATCTTCCTCGCTCATGCAGGACCACATCCCTGTACCGTACCAGCCTGACTCCAGCAGTAACCCCTCCTCCACCACCTCATCTACCCCATCATCCCCAGCACCCCCGCTGCCACCCAGCGCGACGCCCCCCTCTCCTATGCACCCATCACCACAGAGCGGCAGACAGCAAAAACAGTCCAACCTTATAGGTACCAATTCCAACATACACTTGTATATTACTTCTCATTCATTCTGCGATATGATATTAAAATTAAAATTCTCTCATATTTACTCACCCTCATGTTATCCCAGATGTATTTGACTTCCTTTCTCCGGCTGGACACAAATAATTAATTTTATATTAAAATGCTGTCATGTCATTTTCTTATATGGAAGCAGGCATGTTGAAGCTCCGAAAAGCACACACAGCCATCATTAAAGTAATCCAAATGACTCCAGCGGGTCAATATATGTCTTTTGAAGCGAAACAATACGAGAAAATGATTTATAACTTGAGCTTATTTAGCAAAATTGAAATGGAAACAAACAGATACAAGCGTTATTGTACCATATAAGATGCAATGTAAAAAGTAAATGTTGGATTAACTTAAAATATAACTTCAAGCTTTTTCAACTTACATTTTTTTAGATGTTGCCAGTTGTAGTTTTATTTTTTTTTAAATTCACCTTAAATTTTTCAGTTAAAGTGCGAAGTAATTTTTACCAATTTAAGTGATTTTTTTTAACTCTCACTTTTTTCATTGTAAGATAACATTTGTGTTCAGTTCTATACATCTGAGATGGCATGAGAGTAATTATAAGTGAATTTTCATTTTCCGGTGAACTAATCCTTTAATCCGCTTGTTGATTTTTTTCTTTTCCCCTATTTCAGTCGAATAAAATGAAAAACTAAAAATATTATTCGTTGCAAAAGTCTGAGACCTGTGGGAAAACTTTCGTATTTTTTTATAAAATGCAATACGTTTACTACCATTCCAACTGTAGACATAATTTGAATGAAACAAAAATTTGATCTATGTTAACTAATTCGACAATTTTACAAAAAGCAACCTGGAAACAATATTTTATTAAAGGGATAGTTCACCCAAAAATGAAAAGTATGTCATTAATGACCCTCATGTCGTTTTAAACTTGTACGACCTCCATTCATCTTCGGAAAACAGTTTAAGATGTTTTAGATTTAGTCCGAGAGCTTGTTGAACCTTCATTGAAAATCTACGTACGGTATACTGTCCATGTCCAGAAAGGTAATAAAAACATCATCAAAGTAGTCCATGTGACATCAGTGGGTCAGTTAGAATGTATTGAAGCATAGAAAATACATTTTGGTCCAAAAATAACAAAAAATACGATTTTATTCAGCATTGTCTTCTTTTCCGCGTCTGCTGTGAAGCGCATGCGCAAGACTAAAGTCACGTGACTGCAGTGATGCAGATGACATACAACGTGGCTGACGTGTTATCTGGTGGCCCCCCCAGCTGTTTTTTTTTTGTTTTGTGCGCCCGGGTTTCGTATACAGTCTGAGGGAGAACTGTTAGGGAGAACTTTGCAAACATGTCTGAGGATAACACGTCATCCGCGTCACTGCAGTCACGTGACTTTAGTCTCGTGCATGCGCTTCACAACAGATGCGGAAAAGAAGACAATGCTGAATAAAGTCGTATTTTTTGTTATTTTTGGACCAAAATGTAACAGTATGTAGGATTGTGGCCAAAACTGGTATTGAAATCACAAAACTTGTGGCTAAAACTGGTACTGCAATCACCCAACTGGTGGCCAATACACAAAATGATAACATAAACATCAGTTGAGGGCTGCAACTCCACTTTTTAAATAACAATATCCTGGCCAGACCACTGTTGTCAGTGATATAAGTACTTGAAATGAAAATGATTTCTTAATGTCTAGTGACATATCAGGGCCATTTTATGATTAATTGATATAAATTTCTTACATGCTGTTCCTTTAAACACATTCTAACTGACCCACTGATGTCACATGGACTACTTTGATGATGTTTTTATTACCTTTCTGGACATGGACAGTATACCGTACATAGATTTTCAATGAAGGGTCAACAAGCTCTCGGATTAAATCTAAAACATCTTAAAATGTGTTCCGAAGATGAACAGAGGATTTTTGGGTGAACTATCCCTTTAAAAACATATTTGTTTATTTGATTAGTTACTTTACTAAAATCCAAAAACTTTCTGTGGATCTCTATGTTTAAATTAAACTTAAATCAGACATTTCAGACTCCACAGTGTATCCTACCAGTCAATAGGCTTTTGTCATATGCTTGTTTTTGATGAACTCTGGCGAATTTTACAGAGCAATATCACAGACCAATAATGAGGCGTTATTGAATTCTGTCTTCTTCCCTCCTGTGCCCCTCTCAGCATCTCATTACTACAAATACAGGCAGCAGTTCATCTTCCCTGGTAAGTGCGTCATAATTGGTCATTACCCCTACCCATAATGCCGTGCGACATGCCGAGGCAAACTTTTTTTGATGTCAATTTTTATGCCATGTTTTCTCGGAGGCGCAACAACCCCCCATCCTCTTCCCCTCTCTTTCTCGCTCGATCGTCTTATCTTCTCTTAACCAGCAATGCTGTGTTCCCTAATGATGGTTCTTTTAAAGGCAAGGTCGCCTGTGCCTCGCTGACAAATAAATGCTGATAAGTGCCTGTATTCTGTGGGTGGCCCTCAGCTCTCGACATGTTTTTGATGAACGGATAGAGGCAGGAAAGCCATAAAGTGTTGCTAGCCTGATAGTTTAGAATAAAGGTTGATGAAACCAAATTTGCGGGTGCATTCCATAGAAAGGTTAATGCAGGTGGGCAACAAAGATCATTAGCACGACTTCGCCTTCAGGTTTTGTCCGGCAGGACTGTACTTTTTAAAGTGTTTGCCGTGATGTGGGATAGTGTGGAGCTATTAAAACTCCATTAGTGTAATGAGAAATCAACTTTTCCTTCATCTTTTGAAGTGAAAGAGTTTGATGTATTATGTAGACATACGTTGGCTTTGAATCAAAACTTCTCCTAACTAACAGCTGTTTTGATTTCACATGCTGGGAAGACATTTACATAGAAATCTTAAAAGTTACATCAATTAAATTGGCTTTGCATGTGAGAGGATGAAAATGGTCACTAAGGGTATGTTTACACAACATCGTTTTCAACTAAATAACTTTTTATGAGTCTGTTCGTTTACACGACAATTGCATTCTGGTCGCCTGAAAACGCTACATTTTCAAAACGAGTCTCAAAGTGCATGTTTTTGAAAGCAATACTGTTATCATTTACGTGTAAACTACAAAAACGTGTATTTGTAAAAACGGTGATGTATTCAAATACATGGCCTGGCGTCCATAATACAGCATTTTTAGTCATATCTGTCGATCTGTGAATGTGAATTGCTTTCACAACATTAGCCATGTTTCCATCACCATGAGTTTATGCGCATTTTGAAGTATCGCATCAAAATGAGTGATGGAAATGCCAAATTCCGAATAAAAATTCCTTAAAGGTGACATAGAATGATTGAACAGGGTATTTATCCTTGTTCTGTGATGTGACATGTAGACAAAAATTTTTTTGTTTGGGTCTGTAATGCCTTAGAAGCTTCCTAAAACCTCTCTCAGATAGCTCTATTAGGATGGGGGATTTTAAACAAGTGGTTTTGCACCTATTTGGCTCCCCCTACTGGCTTAACTTGCAATCTCATTACTGATTGGCTGACTTTGCTGCCCCTCAAAAAATTTAGCCAATTATTTTAAAGTGGAGGGGCAGTGAGATGCCTGTGATGTCATAAGCATCAGTTTTTCAGATTGGGCCGTTTTCTGGCTGACATTTCTAAAAGAGGAATTTCTATGAGACTGAGATGTTTAGCATGTCTAGCACTTTTTGTATGTTTGTGAATGCGGGTAGACTACCATTATTCAACAAAGACAAGGTAAAAATGGTTTATCATTCTCTGTCCCCTTTAATTTCGCAAAAACTTTTTTACGCTTGCCTGTTGTGGTTTTTTGACTCGCGAAAACGAGTAAATGCGAATACTGGGAGATGGAAGTGTATTTGCCGAATAAATTCTCACATAGCGAACATGAAATCCACGAGACTGACCATCTAGATGTTTCCGCTGTCGTTGTCTTATATAAACCATATATGGGGCTCGACGTCATCTTAATGCCCTTGCTGCTAGTGCCTGCATCAAAAATTCTGCATTCCTTCTTCTGTCAACAGCATTTAGTTTGGCAATTACAAGCTGCAATGCTAATAAATGAATAATTTGCCCCATCGTGACTACATGCAGTCCTGTTTCCATTTTCCAACCGTGCTTTGTTTTATTTACTGTTGGTTATTAGGCTACCAATACCACCATTATTCGCTTGAACAACTTGATGGAAACACATCTAATTTGCATTTGTTTGTTTGGGGGGGTTTTTGTGCAAAATTTGAAAATATTTTCTTCACGTTTGGATGGAAACTCAGCTATTGCCATCTATACGCAAAAAAATCTAAGACTTTTTTTTGTTTTTAGAACGTTGTTGTGTTAATGTACAAAAATAATGTTAACTAGTTAAAATACGACTCCATTAAAGGGCACCTATGGTCCGATTCACGTTTTTACATTTCCTTTGGTGTGTAAGTGTGTATTAGTACATGTTAACGATATGCAAAAGGTAGAGACCCCAAAGTAAAAAATGATGTGAGTTATCATCCCCAACATAAATCTCTTTTTTTGGACTACAAAAAACACACTTATAAGCAACAGTTTACTTCCTGGGATTAGTGACGTAGACAAGACTGACATTATCATAAATCCTTCCGCTAACTCCTGTTAGCATTGCATTGTGAGCGAATCTTTCAAACATGGTAAGGAGCGTCACACTTCCGGATGACGTCAGAGGTATTCAGGCCAATCACAACATACAGATTAGCTGGCCAATCAGGGACAGCGCTTTTTAAATCAATGAGTTTTGTACATGAATCAGTGCGGTTCAGGTAGAGAGTGAAACCTAGGGCTACAAAAATGTACGCTATGTGAAAAAATTATGTGCTTTTTGAACCATAAACCACGCGAACACATTGTATTATACCAAATACACAAAATAACGTTGTTTTTTAGAAATGAAATAGGTGCCCTTTAATACTTTAATACTGTTCTCAACAATAGGATTTCAGACGTGACATCATTCGCATGCGTATTAAAAATCGTATGACTTCGCCATCTACTGGCCTGGCGTGCATACTGCATTTGTAGTGTTTTTTGTGCATCTGTCTGAATGGGAATCGCTTTGACAACATTGTTGTCTGTACGAAAAAAACACTTTGTTCTTCAAGGAGTTATTAATATTAGTGCATTGTTGTTTGTGTAAATGTACCCTAAAATAATTTATGACCAACAAAAAATTTATCAGTTAAACTAGTTAAAATACGACCATGTTAATTCATGATTCTCAAGGATAGGATTTCAGTCGTTTGTGTAGAAGACAGGTTTAAACATCTTCATATATGAAATTCAGATGCTAATGTGTTGTTTTTCACAGTTTAGTTCATTTCCCTGCATATTTCCATCTATAAAAATAGACTTTTTAGAACTGAGTCATTCCCTTTGTGTTTTCTGCCCTCCTGACTTATCTTTTGGCTCTTTCTCACTATAGATGTGGCCCCTGAGGTCCCCAGCAGGGCCCCTCAGGTCATTCTGCACCCTGTGTTGTCTGAGCCCAGGTAAGCGTGCGTCATTTCGTCTTTGAGACTTTAATGTTTGTGTTAAATGTGGCTCATCCTGTGAGAATTTTGAATCTAAATCTTTACGAACCCGCTTTCAGAAATTGACCTATTTTATTTTGAACAAGGATTTAGATCACGTAACATTTCTATGCTTTTTCAGTCGTTCAGACAGAGGTCAGATGGCGTCCACGGCGGCATTATTCTCTTTTGCATCACTTCTAAATACATGCCAAAACCATTCAGGGTTGTTTACTGATATCACAGCATAGTCTGGCTGAAATGTTGTTTGAAAACGGTGTCTTGCACTGTGTGTCTTGTGTTTATTTAGTGGACTTGAGCATTTTAGATCTTGAAATTATTGGAGCAAACACATTTGTGGTGTGAAGGCGGATGTAACTTGGCCATAGGAAGATTGGGGCTTGACTTCACGCTACAGTGATGATGTCAACCGCATCCGCGGATGTTTCAGAAAACCCAAAGACCCATAAAAAGAAATGGCTTCTTTAAATAACCGATTCGAGATGTAATAACTATGGAAAATCAAAAAACATTCCCGGAAAGTCACAAAATACACAAACCTGTGTGTGTGTTGCATTATGAGATATCATGTAGTTGAAACGAATTGTTTAACAGAGCTGAACGGTACATAAATGGACTGACAGAGTCGTTCTGCGATGTCGTCACATATTTTTCAAGCGAAACAAGAGTCAAAGGCATGTTAAAAAAATATCTTATGTACGTACTGTATTATGTCTGACTTTATATATTTGTATGTATTTATATACACTGATTTTATAAGGCTTTAAGTTAGATTTTTTGTGGGTGATTATAATTACATGTTAGATCAACTGCATGTCTCTTACTTCACTTGCTTTTCAACTTTATGTAATTTTTTATTATATATTTTAAATGACGTTCATTATAAGTTTTTGTGCATGTGTGAATAGCACATTTTTGTATTAACTGGTAAAGTAATTCTGGTAAATTTATGGTAATTTACGAAAATTACTACTGTATGTGGAAGAGGCTATAGTCTGACCTGAGCTAACAACCATTCACACATTTACTAAATGACCACATCGTGCCAACAAATGATGCATGTTTAAATTCAAGACCAAGATCCCAGCAATTTTAAGTATGTAGTTATAAAGTAAAGGCACAAAAAGCCAAGCTTTTAAAAAGACATCTAATAGCCATCCAAACACAGCCCAGACATCTAGGCTAAAACGAGGCAAAATTTGGGCTGTCATTGAAAATGTAATAGATGTCTAACCATGGCCCCAAAATAATAAATGAAACCAAACTCTAGGGCTGCACATTAAATTGTCATGTGAATGTCATGCGTATCTCATCAGTGAAGCCGGTTCTGTGATTAGTAGTAAATCACCATCACCTGCTTTCAAACGGAGCGCCATTTACTACACAGAGCCGTAGTTCACTGAAAAGCAATATCCCATTAATTATCGCAGGCAATTCATCCGCGATTACGAATTGTTCTGAGAAATGCACTCATTATTTGAGAAATGCTATCGTAATATCATGCTGTCTTGAACAATAACAGACAGCTCCGTTAATTATATGACAGAAACTGTAGTGAGTAAACATTGAATATTTTTTACAAATTGTAAATGCAGAGATGAGCAAACTCATTTGTTATTAGATTATTTAAAGATGTAAAGTAAATGTTGTATTTCAATTAATTTATTGCTCAGTGAAAATCAAACATTCGTTCTGCAGTAGTTCAAACTCTTTGTCTTTATCTTCACACAGTACCAAAGTAAGCCCTCTACTACAGATCGAGGTTGAGCCAACATCTGATGTGAGTCACTGTTTCTCTTTAACTGTTCATCTCTCTGTCTGTTCTTTGACCCATGTCTGTCTGTCTGTCTACCTTTCTTCTATCTATCTGTCTATCCTTCCATCCATGTCTGTCTTTCTGTTCTTTTATCCATGTCTATCTATCTATCTATCTATCTATCTATCTATCTATCTATCTATCTATCTATCTATCTATCTATCTATCTATCTATCTATCTATCTATCTATCTATCTATCTATCTATCTATCTATCTATCTATCTGTTTATGTCTTCTTGTCTATTTGTCCTTCCATCCATGTCTATCTATCTGTTTGTGTGTATGCCTGTCTGTCCTTCCGTCCGTCTGCTTGTCTGTCCGTCCATCTGCTTGTCTGTCCAACTGTCTTTTTGTCTATCTATATGTCTGCTTGTCTGTCTGTCTGTTCTTTTATCCATGTCTATCTGTCCATCTATCTGTGTATGTCTTCCAGTCTGAGTGTCCTTCTGTCCATGTCTGTCCATCTGTCCATTAAATCTATCTATTTATCTGTCTGTCTGTCCATCTGTCTGTTTGTATTTCCATGTCTGCTCATCTGTCTATCTGTCCGTCTGTCTGTTCTTTTATCCATGTCTATCTGTCCATCTATTGTGTATGTATTCTAGTCTGACTGTCCATCTGTCCATTATACAGTATATGTCTGTCTGTCTGTCTGTCCATCTGTCTGCTTGTCTGTCTATCTGTCCGTCTGTTCTTTTATCCATGCATATCTGTCCATCTATATGTGTATGTGTCTTCTTGTCTGACTGTCCTTCTGTCCATTGAATCTATCTATTTATCTGTCTGTCTGTCTGCCCATCTGTCTGCTTGTCTGTCGGTCTGTCTGTTCTTTTATCCATGCATATCTGTCCATCTACATGTGTATGTGTCTTCTTGTCTGACTGTCCTTCTGTCCATGTCTGTCCATCTGTCCATTATATCTATTTATTTGTTTGTCTGTCTGTTTGTCTCTCCATCTGTCTGCTCGTCTGTCTATCTATCTGTCTGTCTGTCTGTTCTTTTATCCATGTCTATATGTCCATCTATCTGTGTATGTCTTATTGTCTGACTGTCCTTCTGTCCATGTCTGTCCATTTGTCTATTATATATATCTATTTATCTGTATGTCTGTCCATCTATCTGTATGTCTGTCCATCTGTCTGCTTGTCTGTTTGTCCGTTTTTTTATCCATGTCTATCTGTCCATCTATCTGTGTATGTCTTATTGTCTGAATGTCCTTCTGTCCATGTCTTTAAGTCTGTCATTTTTTCTTCCTGTCTGTTTGTCCTTCCATCCATGTCTATCTATCTGTCTGTCCGTCTGTCTGCTTGTCTGTCCATCTGTCTGTATGTCTGTACGTCTGTTTGCTTGTGTCTGTCTGACTGACTGTTCTTTTATCCACGTCTATCTATCCATCTATCTGTGTATGTCTTCTAGTCTGACTGTCCTTCTGTCCATGTCTGTTCATTATATCTGTCTGTCTGTCTGTCTGTCGATCTGTCTGTCTCTGTCTGTCCGTCTGTTTGCTTGTCTGGCTGTCTGTTCTTTTATCCATGTCTATCTGTCCATCTATCTGTGTATGTCTTCTAGTCTGACTGTCTTTCTGTCCATGTCTGTTCATTATATCCGTCTGTCTGTCTGTCTGCCTGTCCGTCCGTCCGTCTGATTGCTTGTCTGTCTGTCTGATCGTTTATCTATGTTTCTCTGTCCATCTATATGTGTATGTCTTCTAGCCTGACTGTCCTTCTGTCCATGTCTGTCCATTATATCTGTCTGTCTGTATGTTTGTCTGTCCGTCTGTTTGCTTGTCTGTCTATCTGTCTGCTGGTCTGTCTGTCTATTCTTTTATCCATGTCTATCTGTCCCTCTATATGTGTATGTGTCTTCTTGTCCTTCTGTCCATGTCTGTGCATCTGTCCATTATATCTATCTATCTCTTTATTAATCGGTTTGTCTGTCTGTCTATCTGTCTTCTTGTCTGTCCATCTGTCTGCTTGTCAGCCTGTCTGTTCTTCTATCCAGGTCTATCTGTCCATCTATCTTTGTATGTCTTCTTGTCTTACTGTCATTCTGTCCATATCTGTCAATCTGTCTGTCTTTCTGTCCATCTGTCTCTCTCTCTCTCTCTCTCTCTCTCTCTCTCTCTCCGTCTGTCTGCTTGTCTGTCTATCCATCATATCATATCATATCATATAATGTCTGCCTGTCTATCTATCTGTCTATGTGTCAGTCTGCGTGTCTATCTATCTACTATCTGTTCTTCTATCTGGATTCTTCCATCCACGTCTGCCTGTCCATCTGTTTGTCTGCTTATCTGTCTGTCTTTCCTTCCATCAATCCAGTTTTTTCCAAACAACAAACATTCTCCATTTTACAGAAAGCACATATAGCACACATTTTTAACTGCTATTCAAAAAAAATTGTGTCAAAATTGTTTGTGATAGTTGATCAAGATCCACATTTTCTCCCTCATTCAGAATGAGGAAGGCAACGATGAGGTGGAGGGCTCCGCGGACGAATTTGAGGAGATGAATCTTTCCCTTCTATCCGCACGTAACTTCCCGCGCAAGGCCAGCCAGACCAGCATCTTCCTGCAGGAATGGGACATTCCCATGGAACAGCTGGAGATCGGAGAGTTAATCGGCAAAGGCCGGTTTGGACAGGTTTACCATGGGCGCTGGCACGGAGAGGTGGCCATACGGCTAATCGACATTGAAAGAGACAATGAGGAACAGCTGAAAGCGTTTAAAAGGGAGGTGATGGCGTACAGGAACACGCGGCACGAGAACGTGGTCCTGTTCATGGGAGCGTGTATGAGACCTCCTCATCTCGCCATCATCACAAGGTAATCCTAAACATTTTCAGCACTTCGCTTTGAGCAGATGCATTTAGGTATTTAGCTTTCATCCAAAGTGACTCATGAGGAAAACAATAAAGCAATTCATCTTACAGTAAAAAATTTCATGTGCTGTACAAAATGACAAAGCTTTAACAGATTTTAAATGATTAATTTACCCAAAAATGACATTTCTGTCATCATTTATTCACTCATACATTTGGAACCTGTATGACCTTCTTCCTTCAGCTGAGCATAAAAGCAGATGATTCAATGAATTACCAGGTCGAGTGAATTCAATACAATGGCAGTACATTATTATGACTCACTTTACACTTTATAAAGCAACCAAGTGTAAGTAATAGTATGAATGTAGACTACTTATCTTTTCCATGTCATGCTGACAGAATTCTCATTTTTTGGGCAATTTTTTCTCACACTGCAGCTGAGTGTTTTTTCTAGAGTGACCGAACTGAGCATTGCTCTTTTTTCAATTTATACTGGAGTTATAACACTGCACCGTCATTGCAATGCAAAAAATTCTTAAATTGAGATACATTTACCTGATAAAAAATGACCAAAGATAAATCTTGTTTTCTGAAAATAATTAATTAATTAAGTGTATTTTTCTTACCCCGTTGGCAAATAAGTATACTTTTGTTAAACTTACTTGATTTTCATAATTTTTTGAAAACCTTTCCAAAGCACTTGGGTGCTTGCGCTCCCATAGCGTCTGCCGTTGCTAAGCAACCATGAGCCGCACTCTTCATAGATAATGCGCTTTCTTGCATTGTTTCTTCTATCTGTGTCAAAATAATAGCCGTTTGACAGATCGTACAGCTCTGGTTATCTCTGAACAGCTATGATCAGCTGTTCCTCCATTTTTAAAAAAAGATTGTCCACATCGATCCTTATTTGAGCATGCATTTGTCTACATTTAAAATAACGTACTTGTGGGCGCAAAAGACGTGAAATGTGAACGGCATCTCAAACTTCAACTCTGGTCGCTTCCCAGTGTTTTTTTGTGCTTTGTTTGCTTTGATACTTCTGTTTTGTTTATCAGTCGTTGTACGATGCTCCATTTGGTTGGTTTGGTATTTGTCCCGCCCCTACTACACTGAGATTGGACAGCTGAGTGAAAATTGACATTGGCAAGCATTTTTGCCAAAGTTGAACATTTTTAAACTCTCAACGACCATTTTTTTTAACCATCAAAACAATCAAAAAATATGCTGGCCTCCGGAAACATGCTTTAGTTGACACAGGGCATAAATCTCCTAGCTTACTTTGCTTCTCAAGTAAATATATCTTGAATTACTGGAAGAATTTTTAGATACAAGATAAAAATACTAAGTATGACATTTTTCTGGGCACAATGGACAATAACTATAAAGATATACAGTAGTTTTAAAAGTCTTTATAAATTTAAAAGATTTAATTTAAAAGCGTCCACATCACAACTGATTAATACAATGGAAAGATATTGTTGGGATCACTTTCAGAGAGTTTTTTCTCAGCTGATAAAGGATAAGCGTTTTTTTTTTTTATTGCCAGCAAGTACCAGCATTTTTATGATTTTCACAAAATTTTAATGCCTTCCAGAAAATGTTCTTCTTTAACTCTTTCGCCGCCAGCATTTTTTTAAAAAAAGTTGCCAGGCAGCGCCAGCATTTTTATGATTTTCACAAAAGTTTAATGCCTTCCAGAAAATGTTCTTCTTTAACTCTTTCGCCGCCAGCATTTAAAAAAAAAAAGTTGCCAGGCAGCGCCAGCATTTTTATGGTTTTCACAAAAGTTTAATGCCTTCCAGAAAATTTTCTTCTTTAACTCTTTTGCCGCTAGCATTTAAAAAAAAAAGTTGCCAGGCAGCGCTAGCGTTTTTCATGATTTTAACAAAAGTTTAATGCCTTCCAGAAAGTGTTCTTCTTTAAAGATATAAACATACAACATACTAAATGAAGGAACAGACCCTCTGCTTTAAAAAAATAAGTTTCATCCTACCTTCAGTGGTTCTTTTGTAATCAGCTTTTAAATATGGGTAGGTTTATGCAAAAACAACACATTTTGAGCAAAAAGCAGAGATAATTAAATTTTTGTGACGGACTTTTCATAGAGATCCCATTCAGAGCGATCTTTAAACAGACACAGACATGCAGCCGCTTGCCATAGGGCAACACTTCCGGGTTTAAAAAGTTGCAGAATGATAATAGCGGTATTGCGGAAATCAGGAAATACTCGTCATTGGCAGGGAAGCGTTTTCTCTTGATTGACGAGATATCTCGTCAATGGCGGCGAAAGAGTTAAATATATAAACATACAATATATCAAATGAAAGAACAGACCCTCTGCTTTCAAACAAAAAGTTTCATCCTACATTCATTTGTTCTCTTTTCATCACCTCTTTAATATGGGTAGGTTTCTTGTAAAATACAAAATTTTGAACAAAAAGTTCTTCCGAGCGCCACCTAGTGGATAATAGCGGAAATACGGAAAAACTCGTCAATGGCAGGGAAAGAGTTAAAGGAATAGTTCACCCAAAAATGAAAATTCTGTCATAACTTTCTCACTCTCTTGTTGTTACAAACCTGTATAAATGTCTCATGAATAGGAAGGAAGATATTTTGAGCCCAATTCATTTTCATAGTAGGAAAAAGAAGTGAAAGGGGCTCGTGAATGGTTTGGTTACAAACATTCCTCAAAATATCTCATGTTTATCAGAACAAAGAAATTTATACAGGTTTGTAAGAACATGAGAGTGAATAAATGATGAGGAAATTTTCATTTTTGGATGAACTATCCCTTTAACATCCATCAGAAACATCAAAATCCATTCCCCATCTAAAGAGCCTGCGCATTTAAAATGAAAAACTACTGAGCACAAATATAATGTAACATATAAAGTTATCATCTGTTGTCATCAATAAGTAACGTTTCTATGTGATGGTGTGAATGTTAATATAGTTATCCATTGATAGTTATCCTTAAAGGTATAGAAACTATTTTGGACTTTTATTTTCATCTACGAACAATTCAAACTCACCTTAAATATTTCATGGACAAATACGCAGCACATCTTGGGGGTACGACTGTAAATCTGCTGAGTTTTCAGTTTGCACAGATTTCATGTGGTCCTGCTGATAACATTTAATAAACCTCATGATGGAGTATTTTTATTATTGTATATTTTTTAGAAATTTTCAAATCAACTACATTTTGGTGTGAGTTATGTCCGAGTTGACTCGGATCTCCGCTGCGACCTCATAGCTCACATTAGTCGCTGCTTTCAACCTAATTTGAACAATTTTGTCAGGACTGGATGTCTGAAGAGTAATGTAAAAGAAAGCGATTGAATGCTTTCAGATTTCAGAGTTCTCAGAAAGCATGTCAATCATAATGGAAATATGGGAGAGTGTGATGAAAAACAGGCGCTTTTACATCCTGAGCAGGAGATGGACAGTTTTATTCTCCTCTTCCAGACATACAAATAGATGTTTTCTGCTTGCCTGCAAACAGATGTTGTCCTGCTTGCCATAAAAACCTTCGATAAACATTTGAACATTTCGTCTTTTTCTGTTAAATGTCTATGTTTTGTATTGGAATCGATTAACAGTCTACACTTTAAAACAGTCCTGGTTTGATTCAACTCATGTTGGCTGGAAAAATATGGACAAACCGGACTACACAACCCACTGGGATAACATTAATATGTGCTGGGCTGTCTTAACTCAAAATGCTGGTTTGTTTCAATCTAGGACTGGGCATGGACATGATTTGGAAAGGCACACACCTCTTTATAAAAGGCCTCAGAGCTGACAATGCATATCAGAGCAAAAACCAAGTCACGAGGTCAGCCTTTGGATAAGAGACATGATTGTTGCAAAGCACTGATCTGGAAAGGCAAAAAAAATGTTGCTGCACTGACGGTTCACACAAGATCACAGTGGCCTCCATAATTCCCAAATGAAAGAAGTTTGGCACAGCCAGGACTCTTCCAAAATCTGGTCACCCGGCCAAACTAAGCAACCGGTGGAAAGGGCCTTAGTAAGAGTGAGCATGAATATGATGGTCAATTTGACTGAGCTCCAAAGATCCTGTTTTGGAGATGGGACCAAGTTCAAGAACGCCATCGATCACTGCAGCCCTACACCGAAATAATCTCCCAACCCCCCACCTCACCCTACAGTTTAAAACACATTAAAGCCATCTTGGAGTTCGCTAATAAGCCTGAGAGTCCTTCAGCTGTTTTTGTGCAAACTCCAAGCTGGTTGTTAAAATGTTTTGCATTGAGAAGAGGCTTCCATCTAGCCACTTTGACATACAGCCAAGATCGATGGGATATATTTAAAGGATTAATCCACTTTCATAAAAAAATCCCAGAATTTACTCACCCGCATGTCATTCAAGATGTTTATGTCTTTCTTTGTTCAGTCAAGAAGAAATTAATTTTTTTGAGGAAAACATTGCAGGATTTTTCTCCATATGGTGCACTTTAGTGGACCTCAACATTAACATTTCAGCTTCAAAGGGCTCTAAATTATCCCAACCGATGCATAAGGGTCTTATCTATAATAAAAAATAAAGTACTTTTTAACCATAACTTCTCGTATTGCACTTACATTGTGAGGGTCCAACGTGACCTTACGTATTACGTAATCATGTTGAGAGGTCACGCATGACGTATGAAAAACTTCCACTCCAAAGAAGACAGTTTGACGTTGTTGTTTGTGGAATGATACTAATGGAAGGTCACATTCTTCAATGTGGCTTTTAGAACTAAAATGGCTTTTAGTTTGACAACTGTATTACACATTGATAAAAATAATATTGTAAAAGATAGTGAGAGTTTAATAAATGATATAGGAGTAACATTAGGAATGTGAGTGCTGCAAATCACAATATGCATGGAGGGCCAAAACTCTTTGATGTTTTATTATAAAGTAATAACAACAAACAGGTTACAGATAAGAGACTCTGTATCAGCCACAGCCTGGCACACACACAGGAGTTTCAAGGTTACTGTAAAACAGGTGGAACAAGGAATTATAAGATATTACAGATAGTATATACTGTATGTACTATTTAAAGATGTTTAAAATGGAAACAATTAAAAAGAATGTTTTAACAAATTAAAAAATTTGAGTAACTTAAATAATATTTTATAACATAAGCTATGCACTGCAATAATGGAAATGCAAGAAGTTGCATATAAGATTAATTAAATGTATTAATTATTGAAATAACTACTATATAGAAAACTGAAAAGAAATACGCTAATAAGGTGGACTATACTAACAGACAAAATTGCAGTGAATGTTTGCTTTTTCAGCTGTGACTTTTTTGTTTTTCTAAGCATTTTTGTGTATTTGAATGAAGTCCATACACTGAAAAACAAATACAAAAAAATAAATAAATACAGTGCATAATTTTTGCATCCACTTTTTTCCCCAATTAAGTTTTACATGGAATTTTAAACAAATTAAGCAATTGCTTTAAAGGTAATGTAAAATTTACTTTAAAAAGTGGATGCAAAAATTATGCACTATATTTTAATTAAATATTATTTTTAGTCCACTGCCTATTTAGTTATATTTACTAAAATAATTCAATTAGTTTCAACCAAAAAGTATTAATTAAATTTTCTTCTTACAAACTTTACATGATTAAATTTATTTGAATTTACGAAATGTGTTCATTTAGAATTACTCACCTTTTTGTGTTTTTTTTTTGGTTAAAAACAAGAATAATTTTTTTTTTAATAGAATTTACTCATTTTATTTAGTTAAATTTACTTAGCCACAGAATCATTTTTTTACAGTATCCCCTGATAAGTTGTGGTTTGCCTGTTTGTCCAATTATTTTATAACCTCATACACCTCATATTTAGATTGTTTATTCTAACCTTACGGGCAAAAAAAGGAAATATTGTACAAATCCCCCATCCCAGACAACAGTTTTTAAAACAATGGTTTTGGCTCACTTGGAGTGGTCTGTTCTTGTTATGTATAACATATTTGATAGTTCATAATCGTAAGTAAGCACACCCAACAGAACCACTGAGATATAATTGCTTGAATTTGACTCTTTTCTAAAAGTAAATAAGGGAAACAAATATTGATTGTTTCTCTTAGCATTGTTATGGGTAATAATGCATTGATTGTTTTCCAAATCACCTTGCAGCAAAAAATAAATGTCTGTATTTTCCTTCAAAAAAAAAAAGTAAAACAATACTGAATGTCAATGCAGAATGTCAAAGCCTGTTGTTATAAAAATCTTTCCTGACATTTTTACTGTCAACAGCCAAAATTCAATGCATGCAAGAAATTTCCATACTGATGGAGTATATACTGAGCCCTACATTTGCATTTGTCAGTGCGTCATCATGCGTTTGAAGAGCCCAACACTTTTAGAGGGCCAAAAGGCCAGAATGATGCTAAAAATGATCCTCGTACCCTGATGATGCTATTAATATGTATAAAGGGGCGAAGGAGGGCAGCCCGGGGAAAGACGCGGGCGTCTTCATCAGGTAGCTCAGCTGGAGATCAGGTACCAGAGTGAAGCAAACTCCTTCTCCTTCTTCATGTGGAGATAAAGTTCACTGTTATAAATATGTATATAAACTCTATGTAAATCTAGAATGGCGTGTAGTAGAAGCAGACTTGTAACCTAAAATACTCTCATGTCAGTGTAGGTTGTAGGTTCAAACGCAAGGGCTGCACGGGTTGATTCATTACCATTGTGCTCTTTAGCAGGTCCCCCGACCCATACTCCATGGAAAAACTGAACACAGCCAACCTGTGATCTAGTGGACTTAGATTGTGTTTGACATCAGTACACTCTTAAAATATAATGGTGCTACACGATGCCACAGAAAAACGAATCCCTAGCTATCAACAGGGCTGTGCCATTTAAAAAGGTCCTAAGTACCAGACATGTATACATTTGGTACCATTTGTACTTTTGAAGTACTAATATGAACTCTTTTGGTTCAATGATGTACTTTTTGAAATGGTACCACCCCAGTGAAACCAGTGAAAATGTTCTTTAAACGATAAAAAGGTATGTAAGAAGTGATTATTTTAAAGGGCACATATTTTACAGTAACATGTCAAAAAGGCGTCTATTTGCAACCTGATCTCATGAATTTCCGTGGTATATTCACAGAATATTTTGCTAATTTATCCGTGTCATTGTCACGGAACTCCGCATTTTTTCCGTGGCCGTACCACGGACTTTCTTTTCCGTGTCATTGTCACGGATTGCTTACTCAACTTAGGGTCCTGCAATGGGTTGGGTACCCACGGGTACCCACGAATACCTGCATAAAAGTGTCTAAAAAAGATGGAAGTGACATTCCTTAAATTCACGGACATGGATGAGGACGGATAATTAACTCTGTGCGGGTGGGCAGTAGCTCAAATGAAATATGTGCAATATTTATATGTCTATATTACCATTATACGCGCAACATATGACATTTGACCCATCACGTCACCACCACTGTGACAGTGGGCGACCTTTGTTGATGCTTTTCGAGCGTAGTTGGAGCGAGCGTTGCAGGAGTTGCATAAAGTTTTGCCGTTGATAGCCAGATGTTGGAAACGTCTTTTCTTAGGGGGCCAGTCACACCAAAAGCGTTTATGGCAGTTGCAGGCGCCTTTTTTGAATGATATTCTATGGGCAGGGCGCGTTTGCGCGCTGTTTATGCGCGCCGAGCGCCTTGCGGTTTTTTGCCGCCTGCCGCGCACATGTTTTTGAAGGAGCGCTGAGAGCGGAGAAGCGCCTGACGTCATTCATGTCTTTCCATTGTCCAATCGAATGAGGGGAGAGGCGGGCCTTACGTTGTGGCGAGGGAAGTTTACAGTTGCTTTGAAGAACCGGACTCCACTCGCTCACTCTCTCCTGCGTGTTTGTGCACCTCTCATCCTCAAACAAGGTCAGAGCAAGCGTCCTCTTTTTAAAGTTTCTGCTGATATGACAGTTAACAGCAAAAGAGCGCTCACGCTTCAATATTTGATTGACAAGACAGCTGACTCGGTGGTTGCTTAGCAATATGAAAAGCCGCGTCGCACTGCTCTTTTTTTTAAAAAGGCAGTGCGTCGCGCCTTGCGTTTGCAAGCGTTTAAAGCGCTTTTGGTGTGACTGAAGCCTTAGAAAGCAATTTGAGACGAGACTTGTATAGGAGCACAGCAGGGGTTGTGTAGGTAGGTTGTATTTTTTCTTGTTCTTTTTTCATTAATATGTCTATTTGTGTATAGTTATCAGGTTCCATAGCCTATGGTAGGCTACTTGAAAAGCACAAAGCTCACTTTAGCCCGTTTTTTATTAGCCCATTCATGACGCTATTGTGATGTTGAGAGAGGTACGAAATAAAAAATAAAGCACTTTTTATGCATTTTATGCATGTGCGGGTACGGCTCGGGTAAAGGGGCCAAATATTAAAGGGTCTGGGCGGGTGCGGATTTAATTTTGATATTATCACAAGTGATGGGTCGGATGTGGTGCTGAACTTTGTGGGTACGGGCGGGAGGGGGTCTTCAAAAATGGACCCGTGCAGGACTCTGACTCAACTGTTTTGTCCTGTTTTCTTACCATTGTCGCTTCGGTTGACAGTCTGAATACAGTCTGAGGCAATAGTATCTTTAGCTGTATTAGCGGTACAATGTGGTAACAAACACATTTAGAAAAGCTTTTGGGTAAAATAAACCAGTCAGTCAGTGGCCGTGGGCAGGATTTTATCAGTGTGACATCACATTAACAAAGAGAATCAAAAGGCCGTTCTAATTAAACTGCTTTGGTTTAATGGGGATTCAAAAAGAAGGAGAAGGTGGTTGTGTTCACACACTGTCAACATGCATTTATGTCCAAACATAACATAAGTAGATTTTCCATTATATGTGCCCTTTGCCTGAATTGTTTTTTGAAGAACTAAAATTGGTTCTTTTATCAATGCATTGCTGTGGAAAAAACTTTTTAGTTCCTTTATTTTTGTGTATTTTTGTGGTTTGAGCCTTTGTTGGGGTCATCCAATAAGTGTTGACTTACTAGAAATTACTTTAGATACAGTTCTGGTTGAAGATTTGTTTTTGTCCTATCATTCCCTTTAAAAACAAAGCCAGCCAGACAGATAAAACATGTGCATCCCTCCAACAACTTATTTTGCCATGCTGAAACTAACCAACACTGTTTTATGACAAAATCCTTTACAAACCTACAATCCGCACATGTCTGACATACAGTATTTACCACTAATGTCTAATACAGTTATGTGCAATTATGTTTCTTCTCTCTTGTAGTTTGTGTAAGGGCAGGACCCTCTATTCAGTGGTACGAGATGCAAAAGTCGTTCTCGATGTTAACAAGACAAGACAAATTGCACAAGAGATGGTGAAGGTAAGACAAGCCAAGGCTGTTAACTAGATCCATCCATCATTTATTACACTTATCCCTAGTGAGGCCACTGAGTCAGGCTAGGGATATCATCTCGGACAGGTGGCTGGTCCATCACAGGGATGTTTACCAGATTCGCATAATGCTAAATATTCCTTGCTGTATTAAAAACTTTCACTTAAACTTTGATCTGAATCAGATCTATGCTATTTACGTCTACGCATGTCTGATTCTGTGTACATAAAGTATTAATCCTACAGCATGCGTTTACATTTGTGTTTGTTTTGTTTCAGGGGATGGGCTATTTACATGCCAAAGGAATCCTTCACAAAGATATGAAGTCTAAGAATGTGTTTTATGACAATGGAAAAGTGGTCATCACAGATTTTGGCTTGTTCACAATATCTGGCGTTTTACAAGCGGGCAGGTACGTTAATTTACACACTTACACATGCTCACTTAATTTACGTCATGTAATGAAAAACATTAGTTCTTCTTTAAAGCTGTAATTCGTAGCTTTTTCTTTAAAAATAAGCAAACGTTTTTCCTTGATTCACAATGGTGAGCTTATAATAATGATTCATAAGTTGAGCTGTTGGGTCAGATTTTGCGAATGTCAGTTGTTTCTTAACAAATGTAAACATAAGTGTGTAAAGTAACCGGCAATTTTATGTTCAAACAGAGATGGCGATAGAGAGGCAAACATTACAAATTTCAGCTTTAAGAAGAAAATTTTAAGGCACACCACGGAACTTTTTGGCCACTAGGGGTTGCTAGATATGTATTTTTCACGTCTAGCGCCCCTAGAGGCCACAAGCGCCGCAGCACTGTCGCAAAGGAAAAGAACTGGACAACCTTAAAACTAAACTAAAAACTAAACCCTTAAAACGCTAAATGAACAACATTTTGAGGCATCAGGGAGAAACGCGATCAGGTAACAACTTTTTGATGAGGAACTCGTGGCAGAAGCCATTTCTCAATCTGAAGGTTGCACCCTCCGGATTTCGTATTTCTAAGCTGCATACGTCATCAAGACTGTCTTATTTCAGAATATTAACAATTATAAAGTTGATTATTATACTTAGTTAATCGTAAATTGTTGCAGAATGCTTATGACTTGCGAATGTAATGCTCAGTTACCTTAATAAACCAGGCTTGATGACGTATGCAGCCTGCATATTTGACCTCCGGAGGCTGCAGCCTTCCAATTGAGAAACGACCAGAAGTATTTCCTTGCCTCTTTTCGAAACAAATATTGTTGCATTGTCCCTCTCTCCCTCGCCACCAGGATTTTCCGCAATAGTGCTCGTTTTTCCTCTCTTTTGTGTGAAAATTGTCGCTCCAAATCCAAGTAAACCGATGTGTTTAGGTCTGTCGCTTTGTAATACGTCACGTGAGTGACAGCGGAACACAGCAAATGAGGAAGAGAGAAGAGAGAAACGCTCAGATCTGATTGGTGAATGAATAGGGTTTGGTTTTACATTGTGTGAGTTTGAGCAAGTTTGACTGCTATAGCATCCTGGATTGTAATGTAAATACCATAGACAGTAAAAGAAAGGTAAATACGTGAACACGTGAATGCAGCATCTGAATACAGGGAACTATATGCAAGATAATCGCCGTCATTTATAGAGAAGATCGCATTTATGTATGAATCAAGATCGTGAGTTTATATAAAAAGTTGCCTTAAGGGGGAATCAAACTCGGGTCGCCCGAGTCATAGGTCAGTGACACTTACACAGTGCCACAAAGTCACTTAATAAAAGTTGCTCGCTACACTCCTTAAGCAGCCTCCAGCAAAATTCATGTTAGAAAAAATTGTGTTGAGGAAGTGGAAGAAAGTGACGTATGCCGTAAAGCAGTCGAATTTTGTAGTTTTTTTGTGCTCTGGTTACTACCCGAAACCCTAAGTTTTAAAGTACGAGTAAAAGCGATACAGACCCCGTCAGGCTATGGTAGACATGTCATTCAACCTATTTAAAGTCGATGTACTATCACAAGGGTCTTGAAAATGTATTATGAAGGTTGAAAAACTACATGGTGTCGCTTTAACTCATTCCCCGCCAGCCTTTTTTTTTTTTTAAAGTTGCCCGCCAGCATTTTTTGTGATTTTCACAAAAGTTTCACAAAATGCCTTCCAGGAAAAAAATTCTAAAAATATATAAACATACAAATATATCAAATAAAAGAACAAACAAACAAATCTGGAAAAAAAACGTTTATAATAACATATCGTTATTTTTCTCTGTTTAAAAACTCTTTAATATGAGTATTTTTCTTAAAAAATAAAACAATTTTGAGCAAAAAGCTGAAATAATTGCATTTTTTTGAAGGAATTTTGTTAGAGATCAAATTCAGAATGATTATCAAAACATAGTGTACAATTAACAAATTTTTTTTGCTATAGTTTTTTTATAAATTGGGTAAGAGCACACAGTATTACAGATTACCATAAAAACTTATTAGGAACACGTTTTCATTCAAATGTCTTCTCTTAATTGACGAGATAACTCGTCAGTGGCAGGGAAAGAGTTAAGCAGTTTCCAGTTGCAAGTTTTACATTTTAAAATGTAGTCTTTTTTAATTGTATTAAATTATTATTAAATTAAGTATTAAATTATTTTTCAAATCATTGAAGAATTAAAATCTTTATAGGGCATTACAGAATTCGGCTTGAACTTTGAGATTGATAAAATTTGCAAAGTTTGGATTATATAAATAAATCTTTACGAAGTAAATTACTAGTGTATTTATAATAAGCTTTCTCTTTGTCTTCCACTATCTGGAAGGCATTGTTTCGTGAGCTCACTGCAGTGCATTCTGGGATTGCCTTCTGCACAAATGATATGCATAATAAATATTGGTGCGCTGTTGAGCTGTTGGGATATGTCAGTTGTTTCTCAACAAACCTAAACAAAAGTGCATAAAGTAACATGCAATTTTATATCTCAAACAGAGATGGCGATAGAGAGACAAAAGTTACAAATTGCAGCTTTAAGTAGAAAAATGTAAGCAGTTTCTCAGTGCATTTAAAAGGTTTTTAAATTACTTGTCAAAATCATTGAATAATCAAACATTTCATAAAAGTGTATTTAAAATAAAACTTTACCAAAATTATTAGCATATGTTATAAAAAGCTTTCTTTTTGTCAACCACTATCTTTGTTTCATTTTCAAGAGCATTCTGGGATTGTATTTTGCACATATAACATCCACCTTAAATATTAGCCAAATTTGGCATAATGTTGCTTTCTACCGCTTGAAACAGTTTGAGACATGGTCTAGATAAACAGCTCACTAAATTTGTAAAAGAGCACTGTACATGATGACAGTTCAGAGCAAATGTACATCTCATCATACAATACATTTATACGTCTCTAAATGACTTTCATAACTGCTTATTAAAATCCAAAGCCTGTAATTACATAGTGTGAGCCACTGAGCTAATTTCAGATTCACCTTTAATACTCTCATAGTTTTTAATAAATGTCTGATTCAAGGACTGTGAAGGTAGAAGCAAATGTTATCGGTATATGAGCGCAGGAAGATCTCATTTGACAATGCAACTGTATAGTAATTTGGGGCAGATGCCCTGTAGCAAAATCATTGCAATGCAGGACAAATTTAAAGGAAGAGTTTGCCATCATATACTCAAACTTGTGACTAATTCTCAGACTTTATTTGTGGAGATGTTTGTAAGAACATACAGATACCAAACGTGTGATTTTGAAGGGCACTTTTAGGATGCTCTACTGTCCAAAAATAAAAAATGTAGTCATTGTTTAGTCATCCTCATGTTGTTAAATGTCTCTTTTTTGCTCTACTGAGAAATAAAAAGGAAACGGGTTTTAAACAACATGAGGTTACTGTAAGTGAATCAATTTTGAATTCAATTTTGGGTGCACGATCTCTTCAATGGTGTGGGCTCTGCCTTTAGGGTGAGCTCTTTTCAATTTGTTAGGAACATTCAATTCATGGTGTTTTATGCCTTTTTTAAGTAATGAATTTTCTTCTGACTGTATATACTGTATGATGTGGAGGAGTCCTTTAAAATAAATCGATTTAGGATCAGTTTTTAGAATCCCGATCTTTTGTTACAGTCGAGTCTAGATTTTAAATCCTGCTTGACTCATCCCCACCTTCTTAATTGAGCACGGTTCTTATAGGACCTCTGTTTATATACATTACACCATCTCCTTCTAAAGACAAAGATATAAAAGATCTGCCCTTCTTTGCCACAATCCTTTAAATGTGGAAATCCTTGAAAAGGGTTTGTGATGAAAAGATCTTTTGGGTCGATTTTGGAATGAATAAAGTAATATACAGTGCCCTCCATAAGTATTGGAACAGAGGCACATTTTGTGTTATTTTAGCTGTTTACCAAAATGTATTCCAGTTACAGTCATATTATGACTATTGGCTTACAGTCCACACTCTCAGCTTTATTTTGAGGGTATTCACATCCAAATTTGCTAAAGGATTTAGGAATTACTGCTGTTTAATATGGAGCTCCCCCTTTTTAAAGAGGTCAAAAGTATTGGGACAGTTGACTTAAAAGCTGTTTTATGGAAAGGTATTGTCTATTTTTAAATAATTTCCTCATGAATGACAGATGTTAAAGGTCTGGAGTTGATTTTAAGTGTGGCAATTGCATTTGAAAGCTGTGGCTGTGAACCCAAATCATTCGGCTCAGGGACATCTCCATGCAAGTGATACAGACCATATTTAGGTTTCAAAAACACAACAAATCCATCAGAGAGATGGCAGGAACATTAAGAGTGGCCAGATCAACAAATTGGCACATCCTGATGTCTAAATAGGATAACAGTGGTGGATGATCGCATTATCCTCTCCATGATAAAGAAAAACCCCTTTACAATGTCCAGACAAATGAAGAACACTTTACAGGAGGTAAAGATGTCATTGTCAATCAAAACAATAAAGAGAAGAAATTACAAGGAAAAATACAGAGGGTTCACCACAAGACACAAAAGCCACAAGAATAGGAAGGGGAGATTATGGCGCTTTTCCATTGCATAGTACCCCACGGTTTAGTTTAGTTTGGGTCGGGTCACCTCACCTCACTTTGGCGTGGTTAGCTTTTCCATCGAGTTTAGTATCACTTCGGAGTGGGAGGGATTATAGGCGTGTCGTTACATTTACGCTGCCTACTGCTGTGACATCATACACGTGAGAGCGTTGTTGTACATTCCCATACATTCATTTATTTCTCAGTCTGCCACAAAATTAAAATTGGCCACCACAAATTGATGTTTGCACATCACGTTTGTCTCACATGACAGTTTCTGTTCAAACACCCGACCCGTGGCGTCAGTCGACGGCGCTCCGCTGAGCCTCATTCAAGTTGCATATAAGCATATATAATGCGGACGTGCACGTCGCGAATGTGCCGCCACAAACTGCAAGTCTGGAAAAAACTGTTATGGTGTCCCGGATTCTCAACCTGTGGATGTTTTTCATCACTAAAAGGGTGTTTGGAAACTTATAGCAGAACACAGATAACAACATGTTTGCTTGAGACAGCGCAAGCTAGCAGTAAGCTAAAGCTAATATTTACATTACAGCGATGACGCTTCTCTCAGACCAATCAGTGATCTACAGTGTTTTCGCGTCACGTTTGGTATCAGCTCGGGTCGCTTGGAACCCCAACCGAGGTGGTACGAAAAAAAGTATCGGGTACTACGTACTGCACCCAATGGAAAAGCTCCCAAAAGTAAGCTGACCCGACCCAAACTAAACTAAACCGTGGGGTACTATGCAATGGAAAAGCGTCATTAGACTCCAAAAAAAGTCAGACAAGCTCTCAAAAAGCTTTTTTTGGAGGGATTAAACTAAAATCAATCTGTATAAGACTAATGAGAATAAAAATAATGGAGAAGGCCAAGAATATCTCATGATATCAGCTGACAACATCTTCAGTAAAATAGTGTTTTTTTATGGATTTTTTTTTATGGACAGGATTTTTATGTTGCTGAGCTTACCAGTGTTGTTTTTTTTTATCAGGATGCACCAATTTGTTGATCTGGCCACTCTTAATGTTCCTGCTATCTCTCTGATGGATTTGTTGTGTTTTTGAAACCTAAATATGGTCTGTATCACTTGCATGGAGATGTCCCTGAATCGAATGATTTGGGTTCACAGCCACAGCTTTCAAATGCAATTGCCACACTTAAAATCATTTTCAGACCTTTAACATCTGTCATTCATAAGGAAATTATTTAAAAATAGACAATACCTGTCCGTTAAACACCTTTTAAGTCAACTGTCCCATTACTTTTGACCTCTTTAAAAAGGGGGAGCTCCATATTAAACGGCTGGAATTCCTAAATCCTTTAGCCAATTTGGATGTGAATACCCTCAAAATAAAGCTGAGAGTGTGGACTGTAAGCCAATAGTCATAATATGACTGTAACTGGAATACATTTGGGTAAACAGCTAAAATAACACAAAATGTGCCTCTGTTCCAATACTTATGGAGGGCACTGTAAATACAGGTCACAGGATATGTAAATATAGTAAAGGAATGTAAACATAGTGAATTAGTGCAAACATTTAAAGTGTTGTGGGGTATTATTAAAGCATGTGTCCTGGGGGGTGTAGGAGGGTGGTCTGTTGGTTTTTACAGAGATGAGTCCCTTCCAAAAGGTAAGGGAGAAAAAAGGTGATGTCCAGGGTGGGTGGGGTCTTTAACTCTTTCACCGCCAGCGTTTTTAAAAAAAAGTTGCCAGCCAGCGCCAGCGTTTTTCATGATTTTCACAAAAGTTTCATGTCTTCCAGAAAATGTTCTTCTTCAAATATATAAACATACAATATACCAAATGAAAGAACAAACCCTCTGCTTTCAAACAAAAAAAACCTGTTTCATCCTACCTTCAGTAGTTCTTTTGTAAACAGCTTTTGAATATGGGTAGGTTTCTGCAAAAACACCACATTTTGAGCAAAAAGCAGAGATAATTCCATTTTTGTGACGGACTTTTCATAGAGTTCCCATTCAGAGCGATCTTTAAAACAGACACGGACATGCAGCAGCTTGCGGTATTGTGGAAAGACGGAAAAACTCTTCATTGGCGGGGAAGCGTTTTCTCTTGATTGACGAGATATCTCGTCAATGGCGGGGAAAGAGTTTAAATGCCATTAGCCTTTTTTTTAAGTCGGCTAGTGTATGTGTCTTTGAGTCACTGAGAAAGTAAAGTCTTTGTTGAGCCTTCCTCACCTGATGAGAGATGAATGTAGACCAGGTGAGGAGCTTTCTACCCTTTTACCTCCTCCTTGTTTATGTGGAGAACGCTGTCATTTCCTTGGTCTTGGTGATGTTTAACTCCAGGTTATTGTGTGAACACCATTCTGTTGAATCTCTTAGTGAAAGTACTGTATGCTTACCATCCCTGTTTACCATCTTATTGCTGATGTTGTTTTGGCACCCGTCCCGATTCTTTTTGCGTGTCTCTTCTTTTTGAAAATGCTTTAGTTGGCATCGAAAGCGGCAAAACCAACATCCCCGTCGGGGCGAAATTACAAATGTTCATACACATCGGCTCATCTGATTACGAGGCTGATCGTGTTTACGTACATTGGCAGGAATCTCAGTGAATATCCTACATCCCCACAGTTTCAAGTTTACATTCATCAAATCTTGATCGGCCCACTCCCACACATCCAAAGCCATGAGAATTATCATCAGGAGTTATTAGGAAGACGTAGTATTTGAAACGGCATATTTCTCAGGCCGTCTGGGACTCCGGGCGTGCTTCGGCATAATTATGAATTGTTTATCTGACTTTCAATAACAGCATTTTACATTAGTTATGTGTTGTGACTCTGGGTATTGTAATAAGATCGGATTATTCTGGGATTTGGTCTGGTTTGAAACACTGCATCCATCTACGGCAGCAGGTACGATGAGGATGTTGGAGCCACTCATATTGAAGCATCGTGAAATGTCAGGGTTGCTTAAGAGAGCTTTTGTGGGTTATGAAAGATGAAGTCATTGGACATTTTCATTCGACCGGTTATGAGAGTGGTTCAAATCCTAATCCACTAATCAGAAAATGAACAGCTGTTAGCTTCACGTGAAGAAATGAATAAAGAGCTGCTTTAGATGAAGAACTTGTTAGTCTTCACATAAACAGTGCTTAACAAATTTATTCGAGCACCTGTCTATTCGTCTCAAAGATCATCCAGCATCATGAAGTGTTTTAAAGTGGACTCTTTATTTTTTTGAGATGTCTTGATGTTTGTACTTTGAAGTCTGGCTGTCTGAGAATTTTTGGTTAAATTTTTGTGACAGAACTGTCAATAAAATTACATTTTTGTCAGTATTCAAAGCATGCACATGTTCTGGCCGGTCATGTTGTTGATTCAGGTTTCTCATTCTCTCTCTTCAGTAGACGGAAGGATAAGTTACGAATCCCTAGCGGCTGGCTGTGTCATCTCGCTCCCGAGCTCATCCGTCAGCTTTCCCCTGAGACGGCAGAAAACCAGCTTCCTTTCTCCAAACAGTCTGACGTCTTTGCTTTTGGGTGGGTACCCATCAACTAACATCAAAAAATCTTGATATAAGTAAATAATGACAATTTTGTAATTTTGTTTGGGTTACTTCAAGGCTTCAATATCAGGATTCAGTTTTTTGAAAGAGTTTTACACGTTGTATAAAACATGTACAGTAGTAGACATACTCCATTAGGAATGGCTTAAAGCTATGACACCTATATAACTGTCATTGTTTAATGTACTGTATATTGATCAAAACACAATAGTGGTATAGACGGTCGGTTTCAGCAGTAAACACATAAACGGCTTTCGTGGTAAACATTTATTTTTGTTTTTGGTGGAAAATAGTCATGTGACGTCAAACTGGTGCAGCAACCCTCAACTAGGAAAAATGTACAATATGCCACCTTTGGTGTGATTATAACGGTGTGCCAGAATTAATTCACCAACTTTCATCGAGCGCTAAGCGGACTAATCAAAGTCCATTCACACGAGACTACATGCAAAACTGAACATCCACCTGTAGTTAATTTTACCTGACCTGAGCCGTTCCAGAAGCAGCGAGCGTGTGGGCCAAATGAATAACAAGATGGATAGCTGGATGAAGAAATGAAGGAATGCTGCTCTGTTGAGTCCTAACACAATCGCGTCCTCATGTTTTATCTCCATATGGAGGCTCCGCCACACTGTCACTCTGTGGGAGCCAAATACAAAAAGACAGAAAGTTGTCCAGCTGGTACCTAGAGGTCACCCCGAAGCAATTTCTTCCTGCCGTTTCTCTGTTTTTGCATCCACTGATCTCTATGAGTAATGTATTTTAATGCAACAGAGTCCTAAGTTGAGCAGTTGTTTCATATAAAGCCTGATTTAGACTTCTGCGTCATTGTCCATCTTAAAGGAATATTCCATTTTCTTAAAAGAAAAATCCAGATAATTTACTCACCACCATGTCATCCAAAATGTTGATGTCTTTCTTTGATCAGTCGAGAAGAAATTAAGTTTTTTGAGGAAAACATTGCAGGATTTTTCTCATTTTAATGGACTTTAATGGACACCAGCACTTAATACTTAACTCAACACTTAACAGTTTTTTTCAACGGAGTTTCAAAGGACTATAAACGATCCCAAACGAGGCATAAGGGTCTTATCTAGCAAAACGATTGTCATTTTTGACAATAAAAATAACAAATATCCACTTTTAAAGCACAACTTCTCGTTTATATCCGGTCGTCATGAGCTAGCGTGACCCGACGCAATACGTCATCACGTCAAGAGGTCACAGAGGACGAACGCGAAACTCCGCCCCAGTGTTTACAAATGTGGTGAAAGAGGACCGTTCCTACGTTGTTGTATGTCAACTGATACTAATTAATGTCTTTGTGTCAGATTATTGTTTAAAATGGTCCGCAAATGTGGGTTTTATATATGTAACACGTGACCTCCCTACGTCACTACGCATTTACGTTAGGTCGCGCTGGACCGGACCTAAACGAAAAGTTGTGCTTTAAAAAAGTGTATATTTGTTATTTTTCTTGTCAAAAATGACAATCGTTTTGCTAGATAAGACCCTTATGCCTCGTTTGGGATCGTTTATAGTCCTTTGAAACTCCGTTGAAAAAAACTGTTACGTGTTGAGTTAAGTGTTAATTGTTGGTGTCTATTAAAGTCCATTAAAATGAGAAAAATCCTGCAATGGTTTCCTCAAAAAACATAATTTAATCTCGACTGAACAAAGAAAGACATCAACATTTTGGATGACATTGTGGTGAGTAAATTATCTGGATTTTTCTTTTAAGAAAATGGAATATTCCTTTAAGATGCAGATCGCTTACTGCTGTAACATACAATATCAAGGCAAAAGCAGAGGAGGTAGCAGCTTGTTGTGTGTGTTGTTGGAGAATAGACGGCAAATACACAACAACTTTTGTTACAGCCTGTTATCGCTTTATCTTTGTTTTTATTGTCGCAAGTAAAAAATCACATAGGGCCCTATTTTAACAATCTAAGTGCATTGTCTAAAGCGCACAGCGCAACGTCTAAATGGACGTGTCCGAATTCACTTTTGCTAATTTAACGACGGGAAAAATGGTTTGTGCGCCGAGCGTATGGTTAAAAAGGGTTGGTCCTTTTTTTTGGGCGTATAAACGTGCAATAAACCAATGAGAGTCTCATCTCTCATCCCCTTTAAAAGCCAGTTGCGCTGGCGTTAGGTCTAATCCCCATTTAGATGACGGACTTTGTAAACTGAAAAACTAAGTGGAGGAAGAAGATCCGCAGTTTAAGATTAATGTTAAATAATTGTGTTGTTTTTCACTTGTATTGAAATTGTTATTTTTTTATTAAAACCTTTAAAACCTGTTTTCTTTTAGTCATGGAAGTAAAAAAGCAGGCTTTTAATTGCTTTAAATGTATGGCTATCCAATATCTTTAAAAAAAATATTACATGTATGTAAGAAAAGATTTGTACTGTAAAAATACTTTTTTGTAACAAACAGGAGATAAAGAATTTATAAACGGCTCTCCGCACATTTCAGCACTTGGACAGCGTCAGTTTTTTTAAACATTAATTAAAAATGTTTCTCATCTCACCATATCCACAGGTACAGAGTCATCATATACAATAAATCCGTGAGGTAGCATTTAAAAAAAAAAACATTTTAAAACAGATGCATTTGTTTAAAGCAAAGCATTTATTTACTTACCAGGCTGCAGGTGAAGCGGCTCTTTGCGCCTTCTAACGTCTCATAATCGGTCCTCGTCCAAGAGACTCAATAATAATCTTTTACATTCAATCCTTTCATCTTTCATATTTATCTTTCATACATATGCTGCTGCGCATTCATGTATGTGATAAGCAAACCCACGTTGTCCTCTCGTTTAAAGACCCATTTTACTAATGCGCTCTTTAAATAACATAAAACACACTGCCCCATTGACTTTAGACTTTAGAGCAGGTTTTTGTTGTTCAATGGCGTAGTCTATTTTAGTTGACAAAATAGCAACGTTCCAACAATGCGCCTGAACACACCTCGTTTTCAGACCAGATCGCCCATGGGCGCAAAAGGGGGCGCAAATGCATTTGCTTTTTAAACGATGTTAATTGCGCAGGGTGGAAACTAGCAAAATACACTTGCATCGTGCATTGCGCTGCATTGCAGCGGGTGTAAGATAGAGCCCATAATGAAATGTGACACTATATATCAGGTTTTTACCTGAGGGAGGAGTTCTAGCAGACCAATCACAGTGATCTGCGTAAAATTGACGTTTTGTTGCATTTTTGGGGAGGTGCGCGTCATGCATAGACTATGCGGTACACTCGACACAGAAGTACACTGCAAAAAATGACTTTCTTACTTAGTATTTTTGTGTTGTTTTCAGTAGAAATATCTAAAAGTCTTAAATTAAGATGCTTTTTCTAGTCTAGTTTTAGACAAAAAATATACAATTTAAGTGAATTTGTGCATAAAACAGGCAAAAATATCTGCCAATGGGTTTGAGAATTTTTTTCATTTTTCTTAAACAGTTAATTCAAGCTAAATTTTCTCACCCCATTGGCAGATAATTTTGCTTGTTTTAAGCACAAATTCACTTGTTTAGACTTTTTTTTTCTTAGGTCATTTTGTTCATCAGGAAAATACATCTTGATTTAAGAACTTTAAGATATTTCCACTGAAAACAACACCAAAATTCTAAGTAAGAAAATCATTTTTTGCAGTGTGTAAATAGCATTTAGTGGATAATAGCAGAAATATAGATTACCGTGAACTTGTCAGGGAAGCATCATTGGCAGGGAAACATTTTCTCTTAATTGATGAGAGAACTTGTCAATGTCGGGGAAAGAGTTAATGTCTGACAGGTTATGATTATCTGCATCCTTCATAGCTGAACAGCACCGGCCTGATGATGACAAACTTCACTTTTTGGGGGGCATCTTTAGGGGTCAACCGAGTTGCAGAATACAACAAGCAACACAGACAGTGCGTGAATATCGAAGTCTTTGCAAAAGTATTAAAAAAACAGATTTTTTACTGCAGGCCACATGTTTTACATTTGGTTTTAAATTGTCGAGCTCAGATGAGCAGATCACTTCCCTCATTGATTTTTAATAAGCTTTTAATAAGCTCTTAAGTGTGGTTTAGTAAAATTTGCCCTTTAGAGATCAATACCATATTTTCAGCATTATCTTATCAGATGACTTCTAAATAAATGAACTGGAATACAAGAGCATGTGTGAGATAGTAAAAGTGCTTTTGAAAATGTGGTGTTGAAGTCCTTAGCATTTTTCAAATACTCTCATCTCAAACTCTATACTCTTTTTTTTTAGACTCACTTAGTTAAGTTTTTATTATCCTTAAATTGAAGCAAATTATAATTAAGATTCAGTGTTCTATGTATAACATTTATATATAGTAGATATTATGGGGCAGTTTCCCGGACAGTGTTTAGATTAATCCAGGACTAGATCTTGGTTATATTAAGAATTGTTTTTTACAAACGTACCTTACAAAAACAATACTGGTGTGCATCTTGAGATACAACAATGGCACTGATGTATGTTAAGATATGTCTGTACAAAATGTTTTTACATTAAAGGATTACTTTTATATGTACTTTTAAACCACAACTTCTCGTCTTGCACTAGTTGTGTGATGCCCCAGCACTACCTTACGTATTACGTAATCACGATGAAAGGTCACATGTAACATTTGTGAAACGCACACTTGCAGACCATTTTAAACAATTAAACTGACACAAAGACATTCATTATCATTTCACATATAACAATGACAGAACAGTCCTCTTTCTCCACACTTGTATACACTGGAGCGCTAGTTTCGTATACGTCATGTGTGACCTTTCGGCATGATTACGTAATACGTAAGGTCACGCTAGTGCATCACAAAGCTAGTGCAAAAAAATGAAAATATTTTTGCTAGATTAAAGGACAAGTTCGGTATTTTACACTTAAAGCCCTGTTTTCAGATTGTTCATGATGAAATTGAACGGTTTTGACTGAAATTTCGACATATGCGGCTGCCCCGAGAATGTTTGGGTGTTTGTGTTTCACCTCCCACCTCTACAATGGCTCTATGGGTGCACTGGAACAATCCTTCCTAAAATGCATTAAACTTTCGTTTACAAAGACGTAAAACTCACCGAGTGGTCAGGGGTGTTCACTGATATGCTCACACAAAAATCGCTGCAAAATACGCATTCCAACAGATTTTATCGTAGTTTTTGCCAACTCCATTGACTTGTATTAGTTGTGCTGTGTGAGGTACGGTATTACTCCGCGCCGGGAACTTTGTTTCTATTCTTGCAATTGGCAAAGGCGGATTAGCGCCACCACCTGGGCTGGAGTGTTTATTATTCAAGCTCTAAGCGGAAGAATATACGGGTGTGAGGCGTTTGGAAAAATAGGTCCACAAGTTAACAACGAATGCTAAAACAGCTGTTGGAAAGCATCTTTTGCAGCGATTTTTGTGTGCCCCCCTGACCACTCGGTGAGTTTCATGTCTTTGTAAACGAAAGTTTAATGCATTTTAGGAAGGATTGTTCCAGTGCACCATTAAACCCATTGTAGAGGTGTGAGATGAAACACAAACACGCGAAAAATCTCAGGGCAGCCGCAAATGTCGAAATTTCAGTCAAAACCATTCTATTTCACCATAAACAATCTGAAAACAGGGCTTTAAGTGTAAAATACCGAATACATTTCATGTCTTTTGCGTGCCTAAGTTCGTTATTTCAAATGTAGGCGCGCAGTATGCACGCTCATAATGGAAGCGGCGTGGTCGCGATGCGCATGCCATGCGACGCGCTTGTTTTGATCCAGGGGCGTCCGCACCGCATCGAGTTAAAAACATTTTCACTTTCTAGAATGCCGGAAGTGCACTGCATGTCATGTGACAAGAATCAACAGACGGTCACATTTCCGCACGGATTTAGACGCGAAATGTGACCCGCCCCAAAGACCCTTATGCCGCAGTTGGGATCATTTAGAGCCCATTGAAGCTGCATTGAATCTGCAAACCATTGAGGTCCACTAAAGTCCATTATAATTATGGAGAAAAATCCTGGAATGTTTTCCTCAAAATAAAACTTGATTTCTTTTCAGCTGAAGAAAGAAAGAGATAAACATCTTGAATGACATGGGGATAAGTATATTATTAGAATTTTTTTTTATGAAAGTAAAATAATCCTTTAAGGATTTTAGTCTAGGAATAGAATAAACCCTGTCTGGGAAACGGCCCCTATTACACTCAATGTTTATATATTTATATTTTTTGTACAAAATTTTAAGTATAGTGACACAATTCTCATTGACATATGTTTCAGCACTATCTGGTACGAGCTGCATGCGCGCGAGTGGCCCTTTAAGAATCAGCCGGCTGAAGTCATAATCTGGCAGGTTGGCAGTGGAATGAAGCCCAACCTCACGCACATCGGCATGGGCAAGGAGATATCTGTGAGTCTGTACACTCTCATAAAACACATAGATATGGTGCTTAACAAATGTATTGGACCACCACCAGTGGCAACTCGTGACTGCTCATCCGAGGGGTGCTAATTCAAAATATGTGTTATGCGCTTTGAGAGATCCTATGTGCATCATGTGTTTTGTCAAAATAAGTGCCTGCTGCACACGCGTCAAAACCGTTTATGATAAAAGAGACGCTCATGTTCGCAAAATCCACACAAGACACTACCTTAACACTAAACTCTGATTACGAATGAAATTATGCGTGTATCTGGCAAACGCGAGTGTCTCTGTTATCATAAACCCTTTAGACGCATCGGCAGCAAGCACTTATTTTGGCAGAACACATGATGCACACAGGATCTCTCGGTGCGCAGAACACGTATTTTTAAAAAAGGAACCACACACATGACGGGCTACATACATTTTGTGATGAACTTCGTATCGAGCGCCCTCGAAAACAGAAGTCACGGGCCGCCACTGACAGTCACAGCTGGCATTGTAGTAAAATCATTCAATTAACTTCTTATGAGGCAAATAAATTGGCGTTAAACCTGATTATGATAATTATAGTTCACACGACATGAAATTCATTTTCTAAACCTCATGCTTTTCCAAACCCCTGTGATTTCCATTTGCCTGAGGAACACAAAAGGAAAATTTAGAGCATTGAATGAATGTTTTTTTTTATCTCGAGCAGGACATTCTGCTGTTTTGTTGGGCGTACGAATCGGAGGAGCGACCCAGCTTCTCCAAGCTGGTGGAACTTCTGGAGAAACTCCCCAAACGCAACCGTCGCCTGTCGCACCCCGTGCACTTCTGGAAATCAGCTGAGTATGTGAAATGAGCTAAACTACAACAACAAATAAACAAATAAAATAAACTAGCGCTAAACTATACGATCGAGAGATATAACGTTAATATTAAAACAAAGACTGCGTCAACGTGGCTACGAAAACCTCACGAAGGGTTGCTACATGAATTGTGCATGTATTTTGCGACGTAATCATTTAGCGCAATATATTTTCTTGTGTTGTATTTGATCATAAAACAGATTTGTTTTGTTTTTTGGCTTAATCTGTTCGCATATTTCAACTGCTTGTGATTATTTCCCATTGTTATCTTTGAATGAATTACTCCACTTTTGGTGAATGTCGTTTTCTTTCGTCCGACCACATAGATGATGCATTTTTATAAACGATTACAACTTGTTTTATTGTAAGTGAGTTTTGTCTGTATTGTTATATATATTTTTTAGATTCAGTATTTATTTTCTTCTTTAAGAAATGGTTTCTTAATTTTCTTTCATTCATGGTCTATCAGTGTTTCATTGATTTCCATTCTTGTATTGCGCATCGTTTTTATTTTTACGCTGGGACGTTCAAAGCTTTACCATTAGGGAGGTGTACATGTATATATTCTAGAATGTGACGAATTTCCTGTTGCGTTGTAGATAAGGTTGTGCTCTCATTTGTGCATTTAGCATTGCCTATAGATGCGATGGCGCCGTATTTAAACGTGTCGCCGTCCGGCACGTATGTATATTATCGACACTTGAATTGTATCATGCCTAACTGTGACAAAACCTGGGGTAAAATGCTATTCCTGAGCCTACCATGAAAGGGATAGATAGCCGACCGTATCTATCACACTTACGAACCTTTTACTTATCATTGCATACTTAAGAATGTTTAAGCATAAATTAAAGCTTTGCGTTGTTTGTACTATAGGTTACACATTCTTGTATTGTAAAGAATATATCATAAGTAACAGTGCACTTTTCTCCGCACACACATTTGTATATTATTATATAGTTCACGACTCATTAAAATGACTGTTGCATGTTGCAAGTTATGGATTGTGTCCATGTTGTAACACAGAACGACGATCACGTCAACACGCGTGCGAAGGTTCGATTCGATCTCTTTTAAGTTCGCTGTCGCTAGTTGGGTATGGCTTGCCGAAAAACGCTAAACCGCTTTTTCTTCATCTCAGCGCCAAGCATTTACAGACAATCCGCTCACGTGTAAAGCCATGGTTTTCGATCATAAACAGTGCCAGTGTTGAAATGCTCACAAACTTCTTGCTGCTGTTATTTTTCAAAGTCTATTTTAGGATCGTCGGGCGTGCGTTTATATTTGTACAATGCATGCGAACCTTTTTAGGGGGTCTGTTCATTTTCGAGACCCTCAAGATAGGGCCACACAGTACAGTAGTTTTACAAACTACGACAAACAACCAATGTAAGAAAGTAATACAAATATAGTCTATATCAGGCACAATTTTAAACCTACAAATATATAGATGTACTCGAATGTTTATAATGTTTTAAAATAGGACAATGAGGAAGTGTGTGGACAGTGTTTACGCACTGAAAATGTAAGGAGAAATCGGATTTTGATAAGCAGCTTCCATATCAGGCCTATTTAACAGGCTGTAGACTTTGCTTAATGATCTGTTGCTGTAATTAATATTCAAATCATTGAATCCGACCTCATTGCCATCTATTATTATTATATTTCTGCGTCATTAAGAATGTATGAATTGTATTCTCTCTCTTTGTGTGTGTGTGTTTTTACCCATCCATACGTTTATTTGGTGGTCATTATTTCATAACACTTTTCCATCGCTCTAGTTTACATTTCTTTTACTGATACTTTGTGCGCGTCTTTGCGGGTTTATTTGAGTTTTTGTATGTATTATTTGTTGTAAGTATATAAAAGCTTGTATTTACTGATGCCTTACGGCTCATGGCTTTGCGACTGGTACTCATCCCAAGCTTTCTTTACATTCATCCTTTATGAAGATGTATGAAAATAAAAAGGTGTTGATTTTGGACTTTCGTTTTTTGTTTGTCATTTCTTTTACTCCTTGTCATGAGTCACGTTTTATGTTAACAAAAAATGTGTCAAATCTTAACATACACACATATTAGTTTATTTTAATTATTTAATATTTTAATAAGATTGATCGTAATCAATAAAAGCTTTGACTAAAATCTTTAATATAAACTAAAATAACAGTAGCCTATAATGCAGTTAAAACTGCACTACATACACTCACCTAAAGGATTATTAGGAACACCATACTAATACTGTGTTTGACCTCCTTTCAACTGCCTTAATTCTACGTGGCATTGATTCAACAAGCTGCTGAAAGCATTCTTTAGAAATGTTGGCCCATATTGATAGGATAGAATCTTGCAGTTGATGAAAATTTGTGGGATGCACATCCAGGGCACGAAGCTCCCGTTCCACCACATCCCAAAGATGCTCTATTGGGTTGAGATCTGGTGACTGTGGGGGCCATTTTAGTACAGTGAACTCATTGTCATATTCAAGAAACCAATTTAAAATGATTCGAGCTTTGTGACATGGTGCATTATCCTGCTGGAAGTAGCCATCAGAGGATGGGTACATGGTGGTCATAAAGGGATGGACATGGTTAGAAACAATGCTCAGGTAGGGCATGGCATTTAAACGATGCCCAATTGGCACTAAGGGGCCTAAAGTGTGCCAAGAAAACATCCCCCACACCATTACACCACCATCACCAGCCTGCACAGTGGTAACAAGGCATGATGGATCCATGTTCTCATTCTATTTACGCCAAATTTTGACTCTACCATCTGAATGTCTCAACAGAAATCGAGACTCATCAGACCAGGCAACATTTTTCCAGTCTTCAACTGTCAAATTTTGGTGAGCTCTTGCAAATTGTAGCCTCTTTTTCCTATTTGTAGTGGAGATGAGTGGTACCCGGTGGGGTCTTCCGCGTTTGTAGCCCATCCACCTCAAGGTTGTGCGTGTTTGGCTTCACAAATGCTTTGCTGCATACCTCGGTTGTAACGAGTGGTTATTTCAATCAAAGTTGCTCTTTTATCAGCTTGAATCAGTCGGCCCATTCCTTAAGCATCAACAAGGCATTTTTGCCCTCAGGTCTGCCACATACTGGATGACCTGTGAAAATCCCAGTAACTGAGCAGATTGTGAAATACTCAGACCGGCTCGTCTGGTACCAACAACTATGCCACGCTCAAAATTGCTTAAATCACCTTTCTTTCCCATTCTGACATTCAGTTAGGAGTTCAGGAGATTGTCTTGACCAGGACCACACCCCTAAATGCATTAGATATTTGCATTAATGAAAAATTTAACAGGTGTTCCTAATAATCCTTTAGGTGAGTGTATGTGAGTTTAAGTCCATTGTTTTCTACACATAGTTTATGTCTGTATTCATCCTGGTATAGTGATATGAATAAAAAAATTATATTAATTCAATGAAAGTCAGAGTGGCCCCTGTAGATTTCTTTAGCTTTAGCTAGCAGTGAAACTTGTATTGAATGGTATTTTATTATTTAATTTAAAGAAAAAAATAATGCATACCCCTATTGTCACCTTGTGTACCCGTAACACCTCGGGTACATTGATTTAATCATACAAATATGTTAAACTCTAATAAAACTGGTTCAGTTAGATGTTACTGCACAAGCACATTTTACACAGTCAGATATTAATGTACAAAGCTTTCACTGGGACAGTACCATTTAGAAAAGGGTCCTTATTTGTAACATTTAGGTACACATATGAACCTTTGAAGTATACCATACCTTTGAGATACTTATATGCACCCTTTAGGTACAAATGTGTACTTTATAAGAAACTCATGAAATGTCATAAGCTAATTTCTTCACTTGCTTTTAATTCCTTTCTTCACAGATGAGTTTTTACCAGGTCAGATCATTGTTTAAAAATCCAAATGTGATGCCATATTTATAAATGCATAATTAACTCTTTATTTGTTCCTGTAGCTCAGCTGGTAAAGCATTGCATTGACAATGCAAAAAGGTCATCAGTTTGATTCCCAGGAAACACACAAAAAGAATGTATGTAAGTTGTTTTGGGATAACAGGCAGCGTCTGCCAAGTCCATAAATGTAAATATAACACCTATATGTAACCTATAAATATTGTTTAATATTATTGTTTAAAGAATTATACATATAAAGCGTCATCCTATTCAAAACATATGCATAAATGCCAAATGCATAAATGTCAATGCAAAATGGATAATTAATAGTATAGTACTATAAGTGCATTAAGTGATGTTCACCAGACAACAACATAAAAATGAATTATTCCACACAAGCACTTTAACACAACACACTCTCTCTCTCTCTCTCTCTCTCTCTCTCTCTCTCTCTCTCTCTCTCTCTCTCTCGTGTTGAGAGCACACAGTAGTTTCTCGGGACACCTATGATGCTTATATGAGTCATAGAGTGAACAATTTTTTATTAAAAAACAACACCTACAGCACCTTTAATAAAGATGTGAGCAAAATCACTTGAAATTACATTTTACATTTTGTCTTAAAAAATACACCTTCGCCGAATAGACTGGTGTGAAGAAACATACAGATAAAGGGATCAATGTAGTGTCATTGAGATTCTCTAATTAAAGCAAATAAACTCAATTACTTTCCTGCAGAGTCATGCAAGTGTTAGTGCTTATGTGCAAGCAAAGGCAAATGGAGTACTGTTATAAAAGACAATAAAACGCAAACCCACACAAGATTATTAGTAGGGGAACTTTAATTGAATTTGGATCACTAAGTTAGAGAGAGAGAGAGAGAGAGAGAGAGAGAGAGAGAGAGAGAGAGAGAGCATTATAAAGCAAGTAAAGGAGGACAAAAAATACAAAATTTGTATTTATATGTACTGCTTTGTATTGTTCCAAAACCACGTGAGAGAATAAAATTTAAAAGCATTGAGTTTATCGATCTTTGACCAAATCCATAGGTGTTTGCATGTAGTGAAGGTAAACCCAGAATGCATTGCGACAAGCGTGATGGAGAAGTAAACCTAAAATGGTGGAACAAAGGAAGTAAATTATATATTTTAGAAAGAAATTATATAATTATAATCTAAAATTTTAATAAATTTAAAAGGATGTCTAATATTGACTTTGACTCATTTTACTTCTTTAATATTTGCATTATTACTATAATTACATTCTAAATGTATTAAAATTAATATTGTATTTGTTATTTGTTTAATTAAACTCAGAATACTCTGAGTAAACACTTTATTTGAAGGGGTGTTCATAAGACTGACATGTGTCATGTCATAATCATGACATGACACATGCTATGAACATGAAAGAGATTTGACAAATGTCAAAAGTGTCAGTCGTTCAATTATGTCATTTTTAATGCAAAGATGACATTGTTTGAGATGTTATGACAACTTGACATTAACCAATACATCATAACTTGTCATAACAACTTGACATTACCAAGACAGCATAACGGACCACTTTTTACCAGTAATATAAATATAATTTGTCATTAAAATGTTATTAAGTGTTAATGCTCTGTCAAATAGTTTTATAACAGTGTCATGAATATTTTTCTTGACCTCAACTACAGTGGTACAAATATAATTCATCATTAAAATGTCATTAAGTGTTAATACTCTGTCAAATAGTTTTATAAAAGCGTAATGAATATTTTTCTTGACCTCAACTACAGTAGTACAAATATAATTCATAATTTAAATGTTATTAAGTGTTTATACTCTGTCAAATAGTTTTATAACAGTGTCATAAATATTTTTCTTGACCTCAACTACAGTGGTACAAATATAGTTTGTCATTAAAATGTAATTAAGTGTTAATACTCTGTCAAATAGTTTTATACCAACTTCATTAATATTCTTCAGTTCAAGATGTTTTTTTAAGTTTCCTCCATTTGTTTAACAAATAAAATCAGTTATTCAATAATAATAATAATAATTGTAATTGATATTATTATATTTTATTGCATTTGGAGACCAAGGGCCCTATCTTGCACCCAGCGCAATTGACTTTGTCAGTGACGCATGTATCATTCGTATTTTGCGCCGGCGCACAGCGGGGTTTTTCCCTCCACAGATGCACGTCAGCAAACTAGGGAATGAACTTGCGCTCCCTGGGCGGTTCAGCGCAAAAAGGAGGCGTGTTGCGGCGCAAACCATCTCTTATGCTATTTTGCAGTTTCAAAAAACAATTGCGCTACTAACCAAAAAAAACTAGTCTAAAGTCAGTGGCGCGTTGCGCGTTGTTCATTATGCTATTTTAAGGGCGCATGCTTGACCATAATGTATAGCGTGCACAACGCGCACACACTTTGCTTATCTAATCTACACAGATGCAACAGTTATTTTTGCAAATCATAAATTGTTACACTTAAAAATATTAATACACGAGATAAGGGGAATCATAGTGGTGAGCATTGTGGTGATAGTTTTTATTTATTCTCATGCAAATAACGATTAAAATATTTTCATAACTTTGTTGTGTGGCTGTATTACATTTATTTTATGTAAATAATAGTTAAAATGTTTTCATAAGAAACCTTAATGTATATGAACTTGATTTGTAAGAGTACTTTGAGGTTGGACCTTGCTTGCGTTTCTTGGGTCCGATTTCAAAGCCCCCAAACCCTTTCAGCGGTGAGGGTGGACGCAGCGATGTCCTCTGCTGGCGTCAAGTCCTGAGGCAGATCCACCTCCCGTTACACGGCGTGCCCGATTTATGCTGGCAAGTGCACTGTAAAAAATTGCTGTAAAAAAACGGGGAATTTTGGACAGTAATTTACCGTTTCTCATAAATACAGTTGAATACTGTAAATAAACATTAATATGACAAACAAAATAATAACAGCAAGCTCCTGTTCAGTCTTACGGGATAATACAGTATTTTTTGGTTTGGTCAGGCATGTCAGACATGTGACGAGCTCATCTGCAACCATGAATAAAACTGATTTAACTACACTGTTTTTCTGCATTTTATTATACGAGAAGGAAGCAGAATTAAAGACTGTCTATCCATTTTCACTCCGATTGTGACCCTACCAGCACTGAGACGGACGACGAATTCACTTGTTTTTTACTCCTCGCCTGTATATCAAGGTAAGCACAAACTGAACAGAGTCTGTGTTTCTAAGTGAAATAATTGACAAAATGTTATATATATTTGCTTATTTTTGAAATATTTCTAAAAACGATTTATTTGATTTTGACATATTTAGGGCAGATTGTTAAACGAATTGGCAACTAGCTATATAGGTTAAATACAAATAAAGATGCTAATGTTAATTTGCAATCTAATCAAATGTCTGACTGATGTGCGATTATCTATTGATATTTTTTAAAATCTACATGAGGGATTGGGCTCTGTTTCACCATTTGTTTGTATCTTTTTTCAATGTGTGCACTTTTAATCTTTGTACAGTGCCTCGTGAATGTGTTAACATTTAGCCTAGTCCCATTCATTCCTATGGCTCCAAACAGGGATGAATTTAGAAGCCACCAAACACTTGCATGTTTTCCCTATTTAAAGACTGTTACATGAGTAGTTACACAAGTAAGTTTGGCACAAAATAAAACTTTTGTTTGGAGCCATTGGAATGATTGTGGCTAGGCTAAACGCTACATTCACGAGGCACTGTAAAAGATGAAGTGCACGCATTGAAAAAAGATAGGGCTGTATTAATTCGTCTAAGTTGAGGTAAGAACATAGTAAAATATTGAAAACGGCTAGTCCAAGGCTGATACTGCTGGGTAAGTGTAACACTAAGGTATGGAGTATAAAACAATAAAACAGTAGGCCTATAGAAAAGTCTTTCAGTCTGTCTAAAAAATCTCTTTCTGTAATTAATATCATTAGCTTTTCTAAGTAATGGATTTGTAGCAGTATAATATCTGATAGTTTTTTGGGACATTAACTATAATTGTTGTCTGCATCAGTTGCTGGTGATGAAGTTACATTTGGAGGTTGGATGATCAGCAGTGAAAACATCATCATCTGTGAAGGCAAGATGAAGCTGTGAGGACACTGGAGTTTGTTCAAAGGTAAATCCTCTACTAGCTGTTCAAGAATGTCACATTGCGTTAAATTAGTGTCACATTGCGTTAAACTCTTTCTTTTTTGTAAATTGACTTTAATTGCATTAGGTCTTTTAAATAGTAAGTCGAAGTTTAAGCTAGCATGTGCATATAGACATAACACTGGGTTTTGGCCAAATTTGTTGTCATGCTACATGTTTTTGAATAAAGTATTTCTCTCTCATTACTGCCAGAATGGCAACAACCAGAATATTTATACTGTGAATGCAGTTGGTTTTATCTGTCTTCATTGCAATTAATCTTTACTTCTCTCATTGTACTTTGTAGATGCTTAATTGGTGTGAACCCTAAGAGGTGAACAAAAGCAGGCAGGTGAAGGTGTCCGAGAAGACAGGAAAGCTTGTCCAGAAAAACGCAGCAACTGTTAATCCCCATGTGACCACCCTCATCAAAAACTTCATGGACTTTGAGTGGCTTTCACATTGTATTGTGCAGTGTTGTGATATTTATGTGACATCACAGCATTATGTTTTATTCAGCCCAGTCTCATTAGTGAGGCAGAAACTGACATTTAAGAATGCACTGAATTTTGTTATATTTAATAAAAACAGTGTTTTATCATCATCCTTTGTTTGAGAATTTTTTTGCAAGCAATTTTAAGTGTTTATTTTAAAATTACATTTTAACAATGCTAGAAAAATCACATTCTACAGTATAAATAACAGCAGGAACCCTAAAATAACGTATAATGCATCCAAACATCTGACAGTATTATACTGTGCAGCTCCCTTTTTTTACAGTACTGTCTCGTAATATTTGTACAGTAAAAAACTGTTGTTGTAAATTACAGTAGGTAATCTGTAAAATTACAACTATATGCTGGCAAATCTAGCTGCCAGTATATTACTGTAATTTAACAGTGAAATTTTTTACAGTGTGTGGGATTCCCCCGTACAAGGACGTCGGTCTCCTCGGCTGTGAACCGCTCCTGGCGTGCGCCTGGTAAATCCGTCATAATAATAGCAACCAGCCATGGAACTTGCGCCCTTGCGTTTAAAGGGAATGTTGGCTAGCGTTCTGATTGGTTTATTTGACGATACGCCCAAACCACACCTATGAATAATGAACCTACTTCAGACCAACCCCTTATTGATTTGCGCCCGGCGCAAGAGTTATTTCTCACGCCGGGAAAATAGCAACAGCACCCAAGATCCGCCCACAAACTCACTTGCGCGTTGCGCTTCGCACTTGCGTTTCAGATCGTTAAAATAGAGCCCCAAGTCACCTTAAATTAAATTAAATCAATGCAATAATCGGTTAAGCCATGCAATGTTGGGTCATGCATTTTGCTGCAAAGTTAATTACAATAAATTAAATTGATTAAATGTTTTGTTAGATTTTTCTTCTAGGTTAGAAATTACAGACCCCTCTGTTTGAGGAGGAACATGTTCTGTTAGTTGTCAGTTTTTTATGTATTTTGCTCATACATAAAGTTAAGTAATATTTTGACGTGTCTGTTGCATTTTGTTAAGGTATTTAAAATTAATTGACATATATTAAAACTTAATGACATTTAAATGACAGTTTAATGTAATGTTAACTCATGAAGCTAGGTATTTTCTTAATATTTAATTCTGCTAATTCTGCTAATTATTCTGCTATGTAATGTTTATGACAGATTTATGACAAGTTATGATGTATTGGTTTATGTTAAGTTGTCATAACAAAGACACTTCAAACAATGTCATCTTTGCATTAAAAATGACATAATTGAACAAATGATACCTAATGACAAATGTGCATAAAATCTGCTTCAGTTCATGGCACGTGTCATGTCATGATTATGAAGGTGTCATGTCAGTCTTATGAACACCCCTTCAAGTAAAGTGTTACCGTAATGTCTCCATAGCAGGGCTTTTAAAAACTTTTGTCATCCATATCCTAAATTATACCTAAACATTTTAATTGAATAGTGCATTTGCATTTTTAACTCCAAAACATTTATTTTCATCCATTTTAAAGTTTTTATTAGTAGTATTTTACATCATTATATTTATTGTTACCTGTTATTTGTACATAAAACATATATGTCCATCTTGCATGAGATTTCAGTTTTACGATGGATTGTAGTGTTGTATAATGGTCACATGACATTCAGATTAAACAAATAAAATAAATATTTTTGTTAGTAAATGTTTTATTTAGATTAAATTTCTTTACATTTTATGATTTCATTGTAATTAAAAAAAATTATTTCATCAACTCACAAACCCCCTACAATTACCCCACAAACCACCAGGACTTTACGAACCCCAGATTGGGAAACCCTGTCCTATTGCAATGCATTTTTAAGACAATACACACCAAACAATATTTTGTCTTTTTGTCCAGTGTATGATGTGTTGAATTTAATCTTTTGTTGAAAAGTTTTGAATGCGTCACTGTCTCTGTTTTACCCAAACATGACGGCATCTCTCATCCATAATTAATGAATCGGGTCTCTCTGAATGAATCTGGAATAATAACCAAACACAAAGGTAAACAACATTTCCAAATCTCGTTTTTCTACGCTCCTCTTCGAGTTTGAAGTGAATTCATGGCTTCAAGCTCTTCGAGTTTCTACTGAAAATGAGCATTTTCGCTCCAATCTAAAGGGTGACCAGGCACAGGTACTCTATCAATATATGCCTTTTCAACGTGGGAGGACTTTCTGACCAATTTCATGCTTCAGATGTCTAGTTTAAAAGTCATACGCGCAGAAGAGCACAGGTTTCTCTAACCCCACAGAAGACACCCACACGCTTCACTAAGCTTTCTCAGATTAGTCACGAACTTGGGCCGACAAAACAGAAAGCAGAGAGAGACCGAAAAGGGGTTAGATTTAAAGTTGAGTGATGAAAGCGTGGTTATTTTCTATTGGGCAGCAGGTCGGTGATCCACTAACAGTGAGCTGATGGTACCGACCAAAACGCTGACTCAGAATCTAAAGTATCTGCAAATCCAGACTTGCAACATATACAAGCAACCATAATGCAGACGGCAGGGTGAATAACTAACAACCCCATTTAAGGGGAAAACATTTTGGAAAGGATACTGCACTAGTGGCAACTATAGGGACAGTCCAATCCATCAGAAAAGAAGGACAGAGTCATAATCTCTCATTCTGGTTCAACATGATCTGTTTTCCTTTTCATAGGCTGTGACAGCGACGGCCTCCTGTTGTTCCTCACCAGGCTTTGCTACTGTATCTCCCATTATCCTACTTTTGGACAACAACCAATCACATCCTCAAGGTTTTTACATCATCGATCACATGACAGGAAATCACGATATGCTGGCTTTGGAGGGCAATGGGCAGAGTTCATATAGACAAACCTTTATATGTGTTTTAAGTCTAAGCTGGCTTATGATGGTTAGTTGTGACTTTAAGGATGCATCTTTAAGGATGCACAGATCTCTCAATTTACCAAAATGATCTTCTGCTGACATCACAACCATGCCAAGACACTCATGCTGTGTGCACTTTCACTTGTCCCTGATGAAGAAAAGGTACAAAAGATGGGTCAGTACCCTTTAAAAAGACCCTAATATGTACCTGTGAGGTACCAATATTTGAAGTACTAATATGCACAAATGTGTACTTTTTGAAAGCGTATACTGCCCTAGTAATCTTTTTCCAAGAGTCAGTCATTCATTTTCTGAGAAATGTAACCTTGCAACTCTGTAATTCTTATAAAACATCACTCGACTTTGTCTGAGAGATCGAACATGTAACATTTTGACTCAACTTATCACTCATTTCATCTGAAAATATAAAAATCTTCTTATTTTTTTAAATGTTGGGTTATTTTCAACCCAGTGCTGGGTTAAAAAGGAGCAAACCCAACGTGCCACGTTATAATTTAACTTATGTTGGGTTGTTTCAACACAAAAAATTGGGGTTAATTTAACTCAATAACCCATCATATTTTGGATTGTGGTAGAAGTGCACACTTCATATTAACATCTCTGTTTTGCATCCAATCTTTTGTTCGTTTTGTTGTTTCCTGTGTGTAGCTACTGCTTCGATGCCCACCTGACTTATTTGTTCTTTAAAGTAAAACACACAACTATGGTTAAAGACAGACTCAAAAAAAAAAAACATGCTGGGTTATCTTCAACCAAAATGGGAAAATGTTTACTTTTTCCATGTTTAAGTGCTATAATAGTATTTATGCCCAGCTGCACTACTTCCTGAACTTCACCCAGCTCCTTGTTTCCTGTCTGCCATTATTGGACAAACTGATTAATCCAGGTGTGTCTGATTATTGTTGTTGTGACTACTGAGGTCAGGCACACCTGGATTAATCAGTTTGTCCAATAATGGCAGACAGGAAACAAGGAGCTGGCTGAAGTTCAGGAAGTAGTGTAGCTGGGCATAAAGCCTATTGGGTCCACAGTGCTTCTATTAACCTACCTGTAGAAAATGTGTACAACCCAAACTTAGTTTGGTAAACCATTCTCTGCAAGCATAATAATAACTCCCCTTGTGATGTCAGAAGGTGATAATACCTTCCCTTAATAAAAAAAAACATGTTTTGCGTTCACCCTCCTTCACTTCCTTTTTTTATGGAATATTAACAAGAACACAATATTGGTTACAAAAAAAGTACATATAACCATGCATGTGAGAGGTAATACAAAAAATGAAAAGAAAAAACAAGGGAGGAATAAGAGGAAAAAAAAAGAAAGGCATTTTACATGAAACATATCTATTAAACAAGCATATAGTCTTTATTGCTTTCAAGTTATTGCTTTTGAATATTGTCTCTAAATATACTTTAATATCTATTTATTTTAAATTATTTAAAATTTGGCATTTTATTATTCCATTTGACTTTATGAATAAAATAACAGGCAATTATAATAATTAAATCAAGTAAAAACAAAAAAATGTATCTAATGAAAAACATTTTAGAATACCTCCCCTTAATCTGCACTATCCATTCAAAGCACTGCTATTTTGTGGAGAGAGAGAGAGAGAGAGAGAGAGAGAGAGAGAGAGAGAGAGAGAGAGATAGAGAGAGAGAATAATTGTCTCAATAATCGACTCATTGCATTTAAAAGGACACAAAACCGGCACATTTCTGCTCACACCTACAAAGTGTCAATTTTAGCATATTATAATAAATTATCTATATGGTATTCACATACGTACTCTGGAGACACCAAATTTATTTCACATCTTAAAAATATATTTTGAAATGTCCCCTTTAAATTAGCCCAGAAAATGTTTATATTTACGCCCACAAAATGGGTTAAAATAACGCAGCATCTTGGTTTTGAAACAACTCAGCTTGTTAAATATAACCCAACAGGTTGTGTTTGTCACTTTTTGACCAAATGCTAGGTTGAAAATAACCCAGCATTTTATTTGTGTGTATAAAGTCTTTGCAGATGATCCAGTCAGTGCTGCGCAGGTGTTGTTGAGGTATGCAGACACACAAGAGTTGATTTAATTATAAAACCTCTTTGCAGTCAGGACAGTAAAATGATCTCACTGACATTTTCTTCCCACTGGACCGACAATGTTTTTCTTAGACATTTGCTACTTGAACTTTAACTTACAGCATAATAAATGATTGTATTAGTCATACACAAAGAGCAAGAAAGGTACAAACAAGTGGCATGTGGTTAATTGTATTTATGTGTGTGGTTCTTGAGAGAGAAAATGTGTATTTGTGCTCTCTCTCTCTCTCTCATTATATGTGTGTTTTTGTATAAAGCTTTTTCTTTTAACATTATTAATAATTTATTTTTATATAACTCATTCATTTTTAATAACCTTTATATAGGGCTTTTCACATTGTCCTTTACCTGGGTTATCTTCGTTCTAAACCCCGCTTTTAACCCTGTAGATGTAGCTTAAAGAGAAACGAAGCGATGTTAGGGGCCCATCGCACCAAACGCATTTATGGCAGTTGCAGGCCCCTTTCTTGACAGATTTTCTATGGGAAGTGAGCGTTATGCTCACTGTTTATACACGCCAACCGCCTTGCGGTTTTTGCCAGGAGCGTTGATAGCGGAAAAGGGCCCGATGTCGTTTGCATCTTTTTATTGTCCAATCGAATGAGGGGAGAGGCGGGGCTTTCGTTGTTTCGGAAGTTTATAGTTGCTTGGAACAACTGGACTGGACTCAATTACTGTCTCTTGTGTGTTTTTGCACCTCTCACCCTCGATCAATGTCAGAGCAAGCCTCCTCAATATGACAGTTAACAGCAAAAGAGCGCTCACGCTTCAATATTTGATTGACAGGACAGCTGTCCTGCTAGGTGGTTGCCTAGCAATATAAAAAGCCGCATCACATTTAAAATGCATTTGGTGTAATTGGCCCCTTACAATTTTATGACTCGATGCTTAGTAACAGACAGCCAATCAGCAACCGAAGTGCATGTACCTTATATCAAGATATGTGTAATGAAAACAACTTAATTGGATTAAAAATTGCATCCCAGAAGGCTTAAAACAGCCAAGAGAGATTGAACGTTGCGATTTGTTCTGGCACTCACGCGGAAGTCCGCGACAAGCAGTTATTTAAAGCGACATCGTGCTATTTTAATTAATTCAGTTTGACATCACTTTCCAATCATGACTGTAAAACGTGTAAAACGTCACATTATGAATAATCAGGGTTACCTCAAAACCCCTGGTTAAAGGCGGGTGCATGATTTTTGAAAAACACTTGTGCTGCGTCCGAAACCGCCTACTACATACTATATAGTACGCGAAAAGCAGTAGGCGAGGCGAGTAGTATGTCCGAATAGATAGTATTCGAAAAACAGTATGCGAAAGGTACCCGGATGACCTACTACTTCCGGTTAGATTTTGCAGTGTGCATAGGATGGACGCTTCACTATCCCATGATGCCCCAGACGAGGAGTTATCCAACGAAGAAGAAGAGGCACGCGGCTGTTTTCGCGCTGAAATGACATGACGTGATGACGACGTTTGTCACGTGATGTAGCAACATGGCGGAATGTAGTACGTCCGAATCTCATTCATACTACCCGGATTCATACTATACAGTACCTACTGTTTTAACGCCAATTAAGTAGGTACTTCATCTAATTCAGTACCTACTATACAGTATGCGGTTTCGGACGCAGCCTTGGTCGGGACGAGTACCGAAACACACTTGTAGCCAATAAGCAGTAAGGGGCATGTCTACTAACCGACATCGTTGCCTGGGTTGCGTATGTGTGGGGCGGGTCTATCAAAAGAAGGTCCAGATTCTATTAGGGTAGGGGCGTGTTCGTTTAGGTGATTTCAAATATCAACATTGGCTTTCAGAACATGCACCCCGCCTTTAAAGAGACACTCCACTTTTTTGAGTCAAATTTTAAATAGGAAAAATATTGACACTCTTTGGTTATTATTCAGCGCGATGCTAATGGTCTAATCAGATTCAATGGATTATGCTAAGCTATGCTAAAAGTGGTACCGCCAGACCCGGAGATCAGCTGATTGGATTCCAAAACGGTAAAAATCTAAATGTTTAACTCTTTGGGAACTGGAAAATTAGCATATTCTCCTTACATGGAAGTCACCACCATGTTTCTACAGTAGCCCTAAATGAACAAACTGTACAGAGCACATTTCATCCCTATGTTGTCTTAGACGAGGTCATGTTTGTCCAGTGGCGGCTACCATATGTGTTTTGAAATTGAGGGGTGAGTATTGGTTGCAATTTGCAATCTCACCACTAGATGCCGCTAAAATTTACACACACCATCTTTAAGTATGAACAGTATGAAATGTGAAACAGATAACCCAGGATATAGAATAACAAGTGTGAAAAGCCCTTATTTAACCCTGTCTGAAATCCATCCAAGTTAAAGTCTCATAATCTAATGATGAGATTTGAAGCATCAAATTTTGGTTTTCGTCATTGAATTGAATCTTTGACATAATCAATATTAAATATATCAATGTTATATTTACAGAAAAGGATTAATATTTCAAAAAAATAACTTTTTTGTTCGTTCACCCCTTTCCTTCCTATTTCTTCCTGTGTATGTCTACTTCATTAGCATTTTTAGGGTCTTGAAGGTCTCCGATTTTTAGGGTCTCCAAATAACCTGATCCCGCCCCACACTCTCAACCTGCCTCTCAAACACATCGAATTAAAAATGCAAAGCACCTAATTACTTATGACGCAATGTGTTTACAATCAAACTGTTGCATAAAAAATGTTTCCCCTTCAAACATAATGACTTATCTCATAATTCTACAAGTCCTTAACTAACGCTGAATTGTTAATTTTTCTATGCGGCCCGCTTTGAGACATGTATTTGTGTAATTTTCATAGTAGGCGACTGATTCGCTTCTTTGATAATTACCAAATAATTCACATTCAGGATAATTAGAGCAAACAAGCCTCTGAGCAACAGAATTCATTACCACTCCTCTCTTCTGATGCTCTGATTAAAACACATATCACACATTCTGCCACAGAGCTCATTTGTAAGATGTTTAGCATATCATCATACTCTCATTTGTGTTTTTTATTTCATTTCATCAAGTAAATATAATTCAAGTAAAAATTAAATTAAATTCTCCCACCTTATCGATCATGGCATTATTTGTAAGCCATAATTCATATATAAGTGCGTAGATCTTACAAAACATTTCTATCCCTAAATTATGACTGATAACAAGAAACATTTATTATGGGTCAATTTTTTTTAATGTTTACTCTTACCAGCTTAATGTGTTAGGATATCAATAAAAAACTATATACAATAAACAATATTTCGAGGTTGCTCAAAGCCTTTAAATATTTCTGAAATCACATATTTTAAGCGCACAACACACATAAAACTTGCTTCTTGGAGGGTTCCTGTTATTTCAGTCTCTTCTGATCTGAGTAACCATATAGCGGACTTGCTTCGTGTTGCTTCAGCCATTGTCTCAGTGTTTATTGTCTGTTGTGCTTCATTCACATTGAAGCTTTGTTGCTTTGAAAGACACAACTAAAACAGGAGTTTAAATTGCATGGAGCAAGGTCTAATAATAAGTATATATTATTAAACAATTATACATGCTAGCACAAAGTATCACATAATACGCAAATGTGTTAAACTTCAAAATTCTTGAGCAACCTCTAAATATTAATTAATATTGAAAAAAAAAATTATTTATTCAAACATATTGGTGGGGTGAGAGCATGAACTTTTAAAAGTTGAAAAATGAGTGCCAACCTACTATATTTATTTTTACAAAAAAGTGAATTTTTGGTTCAACTTATAAAGGAATCTACCTGGTTGCCTTAAAATTTGAGGTAATTCAGCTTAAAAATATTAGAATAAAACTTTCTCTGCCAGCGGTTTTTTTTTTTAAGTTGCTTGCTAGGAATTTTTTTTGTGATTTTCACAAAAGTTTCACAAAATGCCTTCCAGAAATTGTTCTTCTTTAAATATTTAAACAAACAATATATCAAATAAAAGAACAGATTATCTGCTTTTAAACAAACAAATAAATAAAAACCGGAAAAAAATCTTAATTTGTTCTCTTTTTATCACCTTCCAAATATGGGTAGGTTTCTTAAAAAATACCTAATTCTGAGCAAAATGCTGAAATAATTGCATTTTTGTAATGGATTTTTGTTAGAGATAAAATTCCGAAAGATAATCAAATCATACACAGGCTTTTGTATGTTTTTGAATTAGTTTGAATCAGTTTTTTATAAATTAGGTAAGATGCGCCACCTAGTGGATAATAGCGGAATTATAGATTACCGTAAAACCTTGTCAGAGAAGCTTCATTGGCAGGAAAGCGTTTTCTTTTAAAGGGACACAAGGCAGCATTTTTATGTTAATAAATCATCTTCGTAAGTCGGTATATGGTTAAATGACTCATTACAGGAGGAATGAGGACTCTCCCGCCCGCCCCTACCGTCTGTAGGAAGAATACCCTACTTGCAAGTTTGCTGTATCCGACCCGGCGTCCTTCAGTCTCGCAAAGATATCGCATCTCATATATCGCGAGAAGCAGGATCACTTTACGGCAAACGAAACACAGCTAGATATTGATGCAAATGGCAGATCCAGGGAAGAGGCAGCGAAAACCCTTGACGAAAGATTCCAAGAAAAGAAAAGAGCTTCAGACCTAATATATATATTAGGGTGACCATACGTCCCATTCTTCCCGGACGCGTCCTGGCCAGGATTTCGGATGCGTCTTCCGGAAGTCATATTTGTCGACCGCATACGTCATAGAGGATTATTATTATTATTACAGAAATAATATATTTCTCATGCCCACACTCCCAAAAAAAAAAAAAACACGAAAGCCTCATTCATATCGGTTGTTCACGGTAAAAATACTATTATGTCAACACAATAAAAAAAAATCAGTTGGAAAGGAAATATTACTTACCTAACTTAGATCGACATTACTGGATTGGAAATAAGATGATAAACTTTTTTGCGAGGGGGGAGGGACAACAGTTTGTTTTTACGACAGTGTGTTTGAAAGCATTTACTTCCAGACACTAGGGGGAGCTCGTAGAGAAATAATACTCAGACTTGCCTTGTGTCCCTTTAATTAATGAGATATCTTGTCAATGGTAGGGAAAGAGTTAAAATAAATTATCAACTAATATTTTTAAGTTGAATTAACTTAAACTTTTAAGGCAACCAGGTAACTTTAAATTTTTCTATTGAAGATGTCACTGGGGCAGTACCCTTTCAAAAAGTACACATTTGCACCTTCATATATTAGCACCTCAGACGTATACTGTACTAGTACCAAACGTATACGTATCTGTACCTAAATGGTACATTTTACACTTTAAAAAAAACTCAGCGTTGGGTCAAACAAAATTTTTTGGGTTAATTTTAACCCGGCTGCTGGGCTTGTCCCTTTTTGACCAACACTGGGTTGAAAATAAGTGTAGGAACTTTTTACAGGGTGCTGCCCCAGTGACAGCTAGCTAGGGACCACTTTTTCTGAAAGTAATTGAGAGTACGAATTTGATGAGTATAATTATAAAAAATAAAATATAATACAACATCATAAGCATAAGGTGATGAAAAAAAATAAAAAAATTCTAATGGCCCTGAAATAGATTGTTTTTGTCTGCAAAATATTTTTTTTCTTTATTTTGATTTCACTTTTGTGGTACAATGTATGTTTTTGACATGCTGTGTACCCAAAGTTTGTGGTTTAACACTGTATGGGTCTGTAAACATTTTCTTGAGGTTGAAAGAACAGTAAAGATGGACAGATTGTTGCCACACATATCTCCCAGAATCCTTTGTGCTGTAAAAAGAGACGTGGAACAGCTCATGTAAATCAACATCTACATCAGTTTGTTCATTATTGGGGTCTACAGACAAGAAATCCTCACTATAAATTAATAAATCAAATACTTTCATGATGTATTGTATATGATGTGCTTGATTTACAAGTGTAATAAGATGCTTAAGGTTTATCTGATAAATACAACATACTTTGATTAAGAAAACCTTCAGCATTAAGAAAACCTAAAATATCACAACATAAAATATCAAATAACATCATACCTATACAAAATAACAGATTTAAGCATTGCAAAAAGATTGCACACATATTGTCTTTACAGGTTTTTTATGTTTTCATCAGGTTGGTCATGCATAACTGTTTCCATTGCTACAAATTCATCCTGCTCATGGATTTTACTTAAAAACTCCATGTTCTGCAAAAAATGAGGATTAATGTATGTGTAGATTTTGTACAGTGATATTTCTATCTAGTTTTTCTACTCTTGTAAACAAAAACAGTATTTATATGTCATTGAATGTCCATTCTGGAGCACCGCAGGCCTTGCTACCAAATATGTGTCTTTGTTGTGCTGCATTTGGTCAGATTCTACTTTTGCCCTGAGAAATAAAGACTTATTTATAAAAATCTGTAATGTGCATTCATGTTTAAGCACTTTCCAAATATGAAACATTTCCAAATATGAAGTCATTTACATTCAGAAATCTACCTTGTCAGAAAATAAGGTTACAAGAACAAGAGTTCATAGTACCCCAGACTATTGGTACCATATCTGTAGTTTACATAGTTAATTAAAATCCTTACACAGGGAACTGCCCCAGAGACAGCTAGTTTTGCCAAATCAAATTTATTTTGAATGATGTACACTTACAGTCTGTAAAGATATCTGGAAAAATTTTGAAAAATGCTTTCAAATCTTGAGTTGACCACTTTCATAAAATCTGGAGGAGTGATTGAGAAAAGACAATAGATGAAAAAGGTTGCTCAGGAAGTGGTTTGAGTCATAACTTGCCTCAAGATATTATTAATCTTCCAAATTTCCGCCCTTGTTCTGATATTGAAATTAGATCATTAATGCATCATTATTCCCTTAAAAATGACCAGGCTTGCATAGCTTCAAATTAAATGAACAGGCATGGGATCTGTTGGCTTTTTTCCAAAAATATATTTTTTCCAACAAATATCTTTCTGACCCTAATACAGTATTTATGCACATCTTTTAACCAATTTGCATGTTTGTTTGTTTTTTGCATTTAGAGAATATGCTGTATTGCACATTTCAGAAACAATAAGTTTGTGTTTACTTTGTCCGTCAAAGGAAATATTTAGTTTCAGAAACTGAGCACAAATTTTGCAGCACATTTTTAATAAACACATTTTTTTTTTGCATTGGAGAAAGGTTTTAGAGTTCTGATAATGGTCATAATGTCACTGACTTACAACCTGTAGGCTGCCAACCCAGATCTTTAACCAACTGCAATGCATCTTCATTAATTTACATCATAATTTGAGATGTCTTTTTTTAAAGACTTCATGCTACACATTTCACAAATAAAGATTGATTGTAATTTCTTCAAGATTAATCTAATGCAAACCTTTTTTAGTGAATGCACATATTAATGCAAACCTTTTTTAAGTCTGTGGAATGTGTGGGTTTATTTTATTTAGCATTTATATTCAATATTATTAGTAGTGCAATTCTAATTTTAGATTAATATACTGCATAGTAGCTTATGTACATCACTTGTGTGTTTTTGGAGAAAAGAATGTTGTTAACAAAATTAAACGTGCAACATTTTAATTTGATGCTTTGGTCACTCTGAGCTGTTACCATGGCAAAATGCAGAATGCTGTGATTAACTTGTGACTCTTTGCTCTCTCAACATTCTGATGTGATGCAAGCCTGTACCAACAGAGAGCATCAGAATTTTGAGGGACAAGAGTCTGAGTTAACTTTGTTGAAGTTTACCATTTAATCTGTCTGCAACTGTGCAACTGTCATAAAACTTTTTGATCTCAATAACAAGTAATATTTTTCTGATAATGCCCCTTACAGTCTCTGAAACAGTTATTGTTAATACTTTACTTTCTGCTGATAAATACTGTAAGTGTAACTGGACGTGTAACGTCATTTCGGTGCAGTAGATCTGATAATGTAGTGGCTACATTATCAGGTCTACTGCACGGAAATGACCTTACATATTGTGCCTTTAAAATAGATAGCCTATTGTACATTAAAGGAGCATATGCATTTAAAGGGCATCATAGTGTGTAGTGTAGTTCCTTCTTTTAACCAATTTCATTCAATAATGATAAATAGCGTTAGGGTTGTTTAGTGGGGGATTTTTTGTCATTAATAATTTATTAATAATTATTTCGATGGTCAAATTATTTCAGCACAAAGAAGACGTTCAGAAAAATGCAAATGGCGAAAACTGCTATACAGTCATCCAACGCTAGAGGGCGCAACGCTGCACGTCATATCCACAGTCTCATGATGAAATATGCCTTGTTTAATAAAACGGGCTTGACTGTAATAATGTTTCACTATATCTGTAACTAAAGATTGCAGATATATTGCATTATACTGTAAAAGTGTGTAAAACAAGACAACAGACACACTTTTATCTGTTTTTTTCTCACATTCGAAAGTCACGACAGTGCGGCGGAAGTGCACGCGCACACCGGAAATGGCAAGGTAGGTCGACTTGTGAAGCGGTGGTTTGACAGAAATTGATTTGCGTTGTGAGGTAATGGTTTTAAAATTAATTAGGTTTAAATGGAGTCTATAAATATAATCAAATCCTGGTAATAGAAACAATACAAATATCAGATATTCTAATAGATTTAATATATAAAATGCTAATTTTATTGGCTATATAATGGACATTATGTGAGTAACTCATGTCTCTGTGGGAACCAAACATTTAAATACTACTGGAATGAGACCCAAAACACACTATATGTTTCTCATGGTAAACCGATGGTTATTTATAGAGAAAACCAATAGAATTTAATTTGTATTATCTGTGATTATGCTTTAAAAACAGTACTCTGTTAATGATGAACAAACTCACAAGAAGAAGAATTAGACTCAGCATAAATCTCACGTACAAGTACTAGTCTAGTGTATCTTCATAAAACCTATTTTTAAAGCCCAAGCCACACTTATTTTTTATTTCTCAACATGTTTTACAACAAACGCCAGGTTTGCCCTTTTGAGCCGGGATAAATGACTGTTGTGGGCATTATCTGTATATGTGCAGTAGGGACTGAACCATGAGACCCTTCAAACAGAAAGGCCACATGTCAAAGTGAACCTGTGATGTAGAGTGCTTGCCCTCTGCATATTGATACAACAAGAGTGCTGATAACAAATTTTAATCATCCAGTATAAATATATCAAAACGTATTTTTATGAGTGGATGCACTGCTAAGGACTTTATTTGGACAACTTTAAGGGCGATTTTCTTAATATTTAGATTTTTTACACCCCTAGATGCAAACCATACATCAATGAAAGCTTATTTATTCATCTTTCATATTATGTATAAATCTCAATTTTAAAAAATTGACCCTTATGACTGGTTTTGTGGTCCATGGTTGCATTTGTAAATGGTTTTATTTATTTTACAATGCTCACGCCAGCTCAAGATATTTGTTCAGCAACTCTATAAATAAAAAGGGAAGAATTTGTAGAAATATTTTTTTTTAATTTGTGTTAAAAATGTCAGAGGTCTGCATTTACTTCTGGGCCTCCTCCTTCTAATTTTACAACCATAAATCTCTGTTTTAAAGCATCTGATCAATTGCAACCTGGTATTTTTGTGACATTTAGACAATTTGTGACGATAGTTATTAAGTTGATGCTTTTATCTTGCAATAGGCTACACCAATCATCACCCATGCAACCTGAAGATAGATGTCTTGGTCAAAGCTCAAACGTGATAATTCATCTCTTGACATTTGGACAAACAACCTTTTGGTAACCAGCACTACACTTTGAGCGCTATGGCACAACACCTGCCAGTAATATGTTTTTGTAATGCACTCAAGAATATCTTTATATCTCAATATTAATTTAAATCTCTCAGTTTTATTTATATCTGTTACGTATTTCAGTTGACTGCTAAGAATCAGAACTGATGTTTGATTTATAAATGCATCTCCTGTTTGAGTCTTTTCATGAATTGCATGACACTCTTAATCAGTTTGTTATTCTGTTTGAATAATTTAGGCAGCTCATAATCCTTGCTGACGAATGATAGGCTTTAATATATGTAACTCTGGACCACAAAATCCATCATTAGGTTACATTTTTTATTTATACATTCTCTGAAAGTGTGACTAAATAAGCTGATGTATGGTTTGTGAGAAAAGGACAATATATGGCTGGAATCAGAGGGTGCATAAAAAATTTAATATTGAGAAAATCTCCTTTAAAGTCGTTTAAATAAAGTCTTTAGCAACTGCATACACTCACAAAAATATATTTTTTAATACATTTACGGTAGGAAATTTACAAAATATCTTTGTGGAACATGATCTTTATAATATCCTTATGATTTTTGGCATAAAAAATCTATAATTTTGACCATGTATTGTATGTATTGTTGGCTATTGCAACAAATATACCTGTGCGACTTAAGACAGGGTTTGTGGTCCAGGGTAACATATAATTTCAATAGGGGGTCATTCCAGTTTAATCTAATTATGTAGGTCCTATTATTATTATTTTAAATGAGTTGTTTATCCTAAACCCTCTGTGTTATTTCAAGAAATGAGGTGCTCGGATGCAAAGGCCAATAAACGCCACCTGCTTCAAAAATGTGATAATGATATTAACCGAATGCTATCTGCGCGTATTATACATTCATCACATAATTTTAAACCTGATTAATCTCGGCCTCAGAATAATCATTGTCTTCAAACTGTGTGATCATAGCAGGACTAGTATTTTCTGACTGGAGGGGTCCAGGTCCTGCACGTCAAGTAATTCTCTTGCTCCACATGCCATTGAGACCGTTATTAAAGGGAACATCTGTCACACCTATCTGAAACGTACTGTTATCTACCTGAATTCTAGCTGACCTGTCTCGGATCTCATTTGACGTCATTCGCATTTGTCATGAACATGCTAGGTACCATCAGAAGAAATGTTGGAATATGCATTTAGAAATGTGTCAGCATCTTTTCACTCACATTGAAAGTGAATAAAAATTATTGGATACTTGCAAGGGATAAAAATGCTTTGTTTCTGTGCTGTTTGAGCATCACTTATGAAATATTTATGAAGTTAAATGGACCAGCTTTTCACAAAAAAATAAAAATAATAATAAATTGCAAACAAGAAACATTGTTTTTTCCAATCTAGGAATCTGCTGCATGTGTTAAAGATTGACCCTGTATGTGAAAGACCAACATCAGTAACAATGAAGTTTCCATGGCAACCAGAGGTAAATGCATGCAGAAATAATTGTTTCTGTCATTCTTGACCAATTAAAATATCACTTCGAGTGATTACCTGTAATGCACAATGGCTTGCTGAATGAGAAAATATACTGTATGATGTGTGCATGTTCTCGTTTTATATATTTCCGCTGTATGCAGACAGGAAACATAGCAGTGTGTTGCAATGTAACACTACCCACAATCCCACGCAAACTGAAATGATGCTATGAAAAGACACGCATAAATAGAAACATTTGTAATCTTGGCTTAAATCTTGAGTTTTGGCAACTTTCAATGAAATTCTGCGTGTAAGCGTTTGCTTGATTGTTGCTGAGTAAGAGTGTGTATGAGAGAGAGAGAGATGAGCCACATTGCAATGTTTTATTAAGGAGGCAGATGGCACTCAAGTCGGAAGTGACTGACATAATGGCTTAACCGTGGTGGACGAGCTGTGTGTGTCTTTGCATTTGTTCACGTCACAGATTGAAAATCTCACGAATGTTCCCATGCGTAGTCTCGGTAGAATACGCTTGGGTTTGTCTTTTAGCATACTTTTTTTACAGTGTAATTCACGTCTTCACGTGTAATTTTAATGCATGAGTCTTATCCAAGCTTAAGGGGGCAGCTCATCCAAAAATTACAATTCTGTCACCTTTTACACAACTTCATGATTTTTCACACCTGTTTGACTTTCTTCTGTGAAACACAAAAAGAGATGTTAGACAATGTTAGTGACTGACAGACTTGGTCACCATTCACTATCATTAGACGTGTTTCCATTACACTTCAAATTGCACAAATTAAAATATGAATTGAAAATGTGCCCAATGGAAACACGTCAATTTTGTTTTTACGCTAAAAAGTTTGGGTGAGGTGTTTTTTTTAGGCAATTCTGCAATGGAAATAGGTTTTTTTTGCATTTACAGGTCACCTGAAGTGCGTAAATGTCACATGAATACACTGTTAACGATTTCCCTGTATTTTTACAGTACGGTACTGGCAGCACGGTTGCCAGTAAGTTACTGTATTTTGGTTTTACAGTACTGTACTGTAATACCATTTTACAGTACACAAACTAGTACTGTATAGTTACAAAGCAGTACTGTACTGTAATTTTACAATATTTTATTACAGTAGTCTATTTTTACAGTAATTTACTGTAATGTCTATATTGACCCATAAATACTATTTATTACTTATTACAGTTAATACAATAATATTATATAAAATAGCTAGATATTTAGGTTTAAATCTATAGTTATTAATATGGTAAAAATGCTATCCTTGACATGACATAATGAATTAAAAGGCAATCCAAGCAATGTTTGTATCAAAATTTTATTTAAAAAACATTTAATCGAAACAAAACATATTTAAAACAAGATTTTAAACAATAATAAACATATAATCAAGTAACATAAAATAAAATCAACAAGTATAAACAAGTTTGGAGACCCCTGCTGTAACATATTTAACTCTGGCAAATAGAACACTCTTCCATAGTTTGAAGTTTTCAGTTTAAAGTCCATCATCGACTAAAAGGTAACATTTCGCTGTGGTAAAAAGAACACTGGCTCATAGTTTTAAATATTCTACTTGAATTTCATTTAACACTAAAAATAAATGCATTAAACTGTGGCAGACAGACCACAGTGGCCTTTACTTTGAAGTCGTCCATTCGAACTCAATCAGGGACTGCATGAAGCTGTTCACATGGGGGTTAATGGCCACAGCTTTTCTCTGCACCAAGTTCCTTGTCTTTTTGCTTGCTCCTTGTCTGGATGTGCACTTTTTCCCATCTTTGGAATTAATTATATCCAGAAACCTGTTAGAAATATCATAAACATTAAGTCAACAAATATAAGATAGAAAAAGATTCTTAAAAAACTAAACTCAGCCTTGAATTTACTCCTATTCTGAAACCTTTTGCTCTTATTCTACTGTTCCACACCTAATTACATTAAAATACAGAAGATTCACTTACAGCTGAACAAACTCTTTCCTCAATGGACAGCATCCACATGGATCATGTCATGATTGAATGTCCTGAACAGAAAGTACAATTGTTACTGATTTGGACACAACTTTTTATTCTGAAAACAAAATCTTTTGTCAATAAAGTCCAGGGACACCTCTGCTAAATAAATACAACTATTAAATTAAATTTCTTATAACCAAAGTCTGAATATTTCTGTTTGTATATTTCTACATGGCAAACTAAGACAATTGTGTACATGTTGTGTATGGTCGTGTTACAGTGTTGTGTGTGGGAATTGTGAATGAGTGTATACATGGGTATTTAAAGAAACTGTAGTGGTAAAGTGCAAACTTACCGAACAATGTGCTTGGTGTGTGTCTGGTGTCACCCGTTGTGCCTCCACATCTGCCTTAACTCCTGAAAAGTGCAATGACACTCATGTAAACTACAAATAAAAAGTGATCAGCACATTCCTGTGTACTTTTACATGTGACGTGAAAGCATTTAATATTGCAGTCAAAAAATACATGACTTGTAACTGTACATCATGTACTTGCCTGGTGCCTTTAAAGATGATCCATCTTACCCAATCCGACTTACAAGCAATGGTAAGACTGTAAAAAAGACAAATGTTACAAAATCTGTTAGCCATAGAAATAAGTAGACATTGTGAAGGAAATGGTAAAAGAAAACTTAGTAACACTTTACTATAAGAGTTTATTCCTTAACATTTGGTAATGCCTTAGCTAATATGAACTAACAATGAACAATATATTTTACAACATTAATAATATTTGATAATGTTCATTGTGCAGAGACAAAGTGATTGATTTAAAAATGTATTAAGTGTTTAAATCTAATATCATGCTATGCTAACAAATAAAACATTACTGTAAGTGTTAAGTTGTAAAACATTATATATATATATATATATATATATATATATATATATATATATATATATATATATATATATATATATATATATATATATTAGTTGTTATATTATATATAAATATCTAAATAAGTCTTTTTTAATTATTATTCTATAACATCTTGTCTACAGAAAATCTCTGAAAATGTCTCGTTTACTGCAGAAAATAGCGATTTATAGTGACAAGGTAAAAGGACTGTCCCTTTAATGTTTTACCCGGACGGCTGCGGTGTAACACTATTTCACGCAAAGTTTTTTAACAAGTTAGTAGCTAGCTGCTCACTTTAAAGATAAACATGATCGCCTAAATCTGAGCAATCCTGGTGATGCCAGTTTCCTACACGATGTTATAATGGACTATTTTACATCCAGAGTTGAAGGATCAGATGACAGAGACGAGAAGACAAAGGTACGTAAATGCGGAGCCCATTCTCTTTTCGTGCATTGATTTGATGCGTTTTGGAAACTTATATACAGCGTGTAATGCATCTGAAGTGGTGGAAACAATATGCCATAAAAATGTATTGGACAACTTACTGGGCGTGTAAAACGCTTAAGAGAAGATATTCTCTGCTTTTGCTGATATAACGTAATATAATAAAAACAACAATAAGCGCGGCAATCCCTTTCGTTCATCTGATATTAAGATGAGCCCAGGTCTGAATTATATTTGGTCGAAGTTAAAGCTGCGATGAGTTCGATGCATGTATCCAGTTAAATATGAGGTTTCTTGTTTTCACTTCTGTGGAGTAACTAGTTCGGTACTATGCTGTGTACGGGGTGTCAAGTCCTATCTGTTTACAACCACGAGTCAGCCTTGCCAAACAGTCGAACTTAATACTTTTCTCTGACGCTAACGTTAACTGAACGGATGAAACGCCGAGATAAACGACCGTTATGCTGGGACCGCAAGACCGCGCTGGCGGGTTGTCTTTGTCCATTTCGTTAAAAATAGTTTCATTGTCACCACACTTTCAACACAATATAAACTCAACAAACCGTCATAATTTAGTTAAAACAACCCTATATTCATTAAAAAAAGGTGTAAAGCGAGTTAAAGCAGCGGTAGACATCTGTGTGTAACGTGAGCTTACTTTCTGAGGGAGATTGAAACTTTGTTGGCGACCGTTTTTCTCTCTCATTGCACGTTTAAAACAATATTGTGACAAACTATTGACAACATTCTTAAACTAAAAATTAAGTTTTCATGAAACAGAAATATTTCAAACTTACCGAACTGACAGAAATCAATCGTCCTCCTTCAGCTGCAGCCAAGAGTTGTGCGCTCCCTCTGTCTGTGTGATTTGACGTTGGCGCACTTTCTCTGATTATTGCAAGTACACCTGGCACATTACAGCAATGGCTACAGCAAGGTTACATCAAGACCAAAATATACTGTAAAATGTTCCCGCTCAAACAAATTTACCCAGAATGCATTATGAACTGCAGTACTGTACTGTAATGTACACATACAGTATAGTACTGTGGATTTTTACAGTACAGTGCTGCTAAATCTACAGCGACATCTAACAGTGTATGGTGTGGTATATAGAAACAGATGAGGTATGTTCGACTTCATGTGACATTGCAAGAATTGACAAGCGCAAGACATAAAGTGTCGACTGCTATTTAAGCTATCTAACATTTAGTTGCATAACATGAATTAATGTTTAATAAACCACATAACCTAACCAGCTTAATATGTATCAGTTTGCTCCCTGTGAAGATACTGACATCATGAAAAAAAACATCTAGCACTGTGTGCAAGGTTGCAGTTAACACCATAAGTAAAATCCCTTGCCTGTTTTTGAAGATTATATTCACTTATACTGCCCAGATAGCCTTATCTAGTGTACAAGAGCATCTCGCCAGAAGGGAAAAACAGTAAATCATGACCTAGGTTCAACTTCTTATTAAAAAAAACCTAGCCTCCAGTTTTTAATTGTGTGGATGCTTCTAGAATTGTGTTTTTGAAGCAAAATGTGTCATAAAAACCAATGCAATCTTTGGTGGATTAAACTTGATACAGTACAATGTGTGCCGGAATTTTTACTATCACAAGGTTAAGCTCAGGGTTAAAATGAAAACGTGTTTATGCAGTTTACTATGCATGCATTTACAGTAAAACAAATACAAACGTACTGTATAATCTATAAAGGTACTTTTTTAATATTTGATATAGAATGCATACATATTGTAAACCATATTTGTTTATGCCAGACAGGTACAATAGTGTTGTTTTTAATGAATGCCAAACGCCAATCCATTATTTTGACCAATTTGATGTTGTTGATCAAAGAGATATATTTAATATAACATCAACATTAAAACTGATGATTTTGCTTGCTGTATAATATAGCTTACTATTGCATTTTTATAAATTGACGATGATTCATTGAAAATTTGTTTTTTATTTTGTGGGATTTATTGCTTTAAGTAATACACAGTCAGCCAAAACAGGTCATTATTTCAGCACATTCGATGACTAAACTATTACATTTGTCATTTGAAGAGTAATTAGTTTATTAAATTACTAATTTGGATGCCTTTTTAAAACTAAATAATCCACAATAGGTAAAATTTGCCCACATGAGAAAAACATACTTTATTTACCAGTGTAAATTGTAATGCACTTTGTTAATGTATACTATTCTATACTAAAGCAAATTCTAGATAAATTGTACTAAGTAGTGTACTTTAATATGTATTATGCAAAACCACTACAGTATCTAGCATTTTTTTTACTACAGTTTACCTTAGTAAATGCGAAAGTATTGTTTGTTCATGTGTTTGGGTTCATAAACTGCGTGTGAGAAATGATTATCGCATGCATGCGCATAGCAAATGCACAAATATTTGTGTTAAAATATTTTTCATCCTCATAGATGCCAATGCACAGTGTTTGTAAAGCCCACCCATCGAGGGAGGCAGTGCGTCGCGAGGGCGCGCGGAATAAATGCTCGCGCACCGGAGCCGCAGGAGCGCAGAACGGCTTCACACGCGCGCTGCGTGTTTATACAGCGAGACGCGCGCGGACATGTCACGCACCTTCACAAGAAAACTCTGACTCGTGCATCGGAGTACTGACAAGAGGATAATAAAGAGGTTTTAGTCATTATTTAAAGATTTCTAAAGAGAAAAGGTAAGTTGCAATTCTTTTATGACTTTATGTGAAAGTATGTTTTATTGATTGATTTCACATGAAATGCATTTATATATAGATAGTGTGATATAATGTGCATGTGCGGTTAATATAGCAAGAATGTATAAGGCGTGCCAGTTTATATCTCAGGAGCAACTGGTGTGTTACTGTATGTTGAACACTGATGATGATGATGATAATGAATGCATGCTGTTGCGCATAGCAAGAAATGACTTAGATAGGTTGTGCACATCTTTACTTAGCAAAATAAATGATTTAGCATAATTGATTGCATTTTTTGCACAGATGTTAATTTTAAAAAAGTGCACATTTTCCCATTTCTTCCCTTGCATGGTAAGAAAACAATTTAGGGCTGTTTACATAAGGTTGTGGTGGAAAAATATGCAAAATATACAAAAAGAGAAAACATTAGCTTTGCAAGTATTTGTTCTTGTAAGTATCTGCATTTAATTGCTACAGGTTATGCTTATGTAAATATATAGAAGGCAACTTTGTAAAGCTTTTCCATTTTAAGGACAACAGTTGCTTTTCATCTCTAATAATGGATTATCACTTAAGCATCTGTGTGGTCAAAAATTGATTTGTTGTTACAGTATGTTCAGCTTATGTTATAAGAATGCACTATTACTTCTTTATATTTAGATATTTATTGGCTGTTGTCATTGTTTATTGGGTTGGTTATTGTACGGTTTTGTTTATATGTTACTAGTCTAAAAATATACACACTGTACCGAGTGAAACTAGGCAGTAGGAGCGATTTTTCTGCCTGATGCAAGAAATCCCTTAAGTTAAGAAACCCCCTAATTATAAGATTATCATCTGGATTTTTTAACTGAAGTGGTTTCCTGCAACTAATGCTCCTTAAAATAATTTTGGATACTTTGGAGTCAGGTTGATTAAAATAAGATTTAAATTTTACAATACCACATTAAGCAGCGAATATCAACACACCATGTGCTCTTTATGAGCTGATGCATCGTGCACAAAATATAATTGCAGTTTTCTTCTTAGTTTAATTATTAGGCACAAATAACTAAAATAAGTATTTTAAGAGAAAGGGACGAACCCAACCAGTTGAATTGTAATTTAACCTACATGTATGCTGGGTTGCTTTACTCATTGTTGGGTCAAATATGAACATTTGCTTGGTTAAATTAACCCAACGGCTGGTTTTGTCCCCTTTTGACCAACGCTGGGTTAAAAATAACACAGAGTGTAAGATTGTGCCCAAAGTTGCAGATCACACTGAGGCTGCCTTGCAATTGAAAGTTGTGCCTTTTTCCCATTTTTCATTACAGTACAAAACGGTCCGAGCAGTTGTAATGTCTCACTCCAGGATTTCGAAGCTGAATTAGTAATGTCGAAATTGGTCAATTATCGCTCACACGAGGCCATAGGTGTTTTGTGCTGCCAAGAAAGGCGAGGTGCAGGGTGGCTGTATATTACAAGTGTTTTTTTAGATGAACATTTTGTTAAGATTAAACAAGATGATGATGCACACTGAGGAAATGTTATTGGCCTGTCAATGGAAAGGAAGGACTGAATTGAAGCTTGTAAACTGTGAGTCACTGCTGAATCATTGAAATTATTTGTTAAAGAAATGATTGTGCTAAACTGAATGACGTCTCACAAATAATTTTTGGCATTTACTGGTTCTTGTCATTAATCGTTACTTATTTCGAGTGTACCAATATTTCCTTAAATGTCAAAAAATGGCATTTTTGGAAAAAACATGTATTTAAGATGTAAGCCACATGTCTTTGCCTGCCTTTGATCCACAATCTTCTTTGTCACATTCAACTCAATTACAGATCGACGGTGACGCACAGTACGACACAATGCAGGAATCTGAGCCCAGCGTGTGTCAGCTGCAGCCCAACATCATCTCCGTCCGTCTCTTCAAGAGGCAAATCGGTGGGCTGGGCTTTTTGGTCAAACAGCGGGTGTGCAAACCTCCCATCATAATCTCTGACCTCATTAGGGGCGGGGCGGCTGAAGAATGCGGGCTGGTCCAAGTCGGCGACATCATCCTGGCCGTGAACAACAAGCCTGTGGTAGATATGAGCTACGAGCTGGCACTAGAAACCCTGAAGAACGTGTCGCCAGAAACTCACGCCGTGCTGATACTCCGAGGACCTGAGGGCTTCACCACTCACCTGGAGACCACGCTCAGTTCAGACGGAAAATCCAAGACGGTTCGGGTCACCAAGCCAGTCATCCCTGCTCCGTGTAGGCCCTGTGAACGATGCTCGCCCCTCACACCAAACATGACCAAAGAGCTCAGAGCCATCGAGAACCTGTCCTCCGACTCCTCTACCAAAAAACCTCTGATTCCACTGCTGGCCCAGGACTCTTTGCTCAGAGAAGGAGGCCATTCCACCCTTCTCCTTAATGGGGTGGAGGACAACGACCTGTTGAAGGAGATCGAGCCTGTTCTGAAACTCATCAAGAACAGCAAAAGAGAGATGAATGGAGAAGGTCAGAGAGTCGTAGAGAGGAAGGACGCAGAGGTGCAAGTGGAGAGGTGAGCGACAATAGACATGTGATGTACTGTATATTGATCTGGAAAAACTGTATCTGATTGGCTAACTTTATGCAACTAAGACTGCAACAACAAATTTAAAAGTCGATAATGAAAATAGTGTTCAATGAATGTCATTATTAATACATTTGGTCTGTGACATCACACCTGTCCACCTTTCCACTATAACAGCACGAGCTGCATGGTTATGTGTTCCTGTATAGCTCAGTGGTACAGCATTGTGTAAGAAATGCAAAAGGTCTCAGAGAATACGCATAATAATAAAATGTACCTCACTTTGTAAGTCACTTTGGATAAAAGCATCTGCCAGATGCATAAATATAAATGTTATAAAGTCAGGCGCATCTGCTCCAAACAAAGACAAAGTCACTTAGATTAAATGAAGGGATAAAACTTTTATTAACAGACATTGGGTCTCATTCACTAAGCATGCGTACGCACAAGTTTGTGCGTGAGATATGCGTACAGATGTTTTCACGAACAAATCATGATTCAACAAAATTTCGTATCAAAATGTCTTCTAAATTGAAGAAAACCTAAAACCACTCGTATGCAATAATCACATTCGCTATAATCAAATACTAGGCCTATAATTATAATGTTTATAATAATGTTGATATATAAAATTTACATGATTATATTTTATATTATAATATTTTCTGTACTATTTTAAACATGATCTATATTAGCCTATTATTATATACATTATAGCCTATTATATATTGCTTACTTATTTTTTCTACACATGTAAAGAAGATGCACATAATGACAAATCTTCACACTTTCCTTCCTCGCTTTTTAAATCTCTATAGCCTTTGAAAGCGTCTGCTTAAACATCATGTAAATGTATTGAGAAGTCTAAAAGTCAATCCCTTGATCTCCTGTCTGTTTTATTTTAGATACAAATGTGCGTCTCTGTCATATTAATTAAATGTCATATTTGTTGACGCATCCAATACAATTTAATGTTACTCCGGTCGGTGGACAGCACTGGCTTCCTCCAATATATGAGGCAAAACCTCCCAAATAAAAAATGCATAGCAAAACAGAACTTTACAGATAAAATTATCATCATGGATTTTTTTTCGAGCTCTTTTGCTTCTATGACAAACTGGTCTAAAGTTTTCTGTGGACCAACGCTGCGGAAAACCCTTATAATTCACTAACTTGAGAACAAGTATAAGAACAAACTCATGTGTTGTGAATTAGGTGGAACGTTTCTGTGAGAAGGTCAAGTGTGCGTATAAATACGAAAAACGTACACAATTATACGTGAATGAGACCCTTTGCTCTAAATACTCTACAGTAGAGGTCTTCACGGGTCCACTTACATCCGAAAACCTGATGTCCGACTTGAGAACCAAGTGGGTTCGGATCTAACAGTTTCACTTGTGCCTCGGACACGGGCCTTGTGTAATTAATAATGATTGTCGTCATTTAAATTTGGTATCGTCTTCAGATAATTGGAGAAGTGGGCCAAATTGAATGCGAGGCCGTGGATGCGGGGATGCAGATTGCACACAAGTCGGTGCCGTTTACATTCGGATCCAGTTGGGTTCTAAAAATTGCAACTGGTTTGGACTCGTTTCTGATTTTCTCGTGTTTTCTCGGGTTGGGTCTTTCTTATTAAAAAAATGTATGCACGTCGGATAAAAAGTGATTTGGGTCCTTTTGGGTGAGATACTTTCTTTTGGTCTGCAGAGTAAATGTTTTCTCGGGTCCAGAGACATGCAGGTTAGGTTAATTGGAGATGCCAAATTAACCTTGTGTGTAGATAACCGTGTGCGTAGTTTAACTGGTTATTATTATGAATAGCCATAGATGCTGGAATGGTGTTAAAAAATATTAAACAAACAAACAATAAATCACGTATGAATTTTGTTGTTGATCATGGGTTCAATTCCCAGGGAGCACAAAAACTGATGGTCACCTTCAATGCACTGTAGGTCTCTTTGGGTAAGGGTGTCTGCCAAATGCATAAATATAATAATAAAAATAAAGCCACGCGGTAGTCATTTCCCATTTGTGATTATATTATCCGGTGCCTGTTGTGAGTTCAGTTAGTCTAATCATACAGTATGCTCTTCAGATAGGAATCTAATTTGGGTGTTTAACTCAAATATTCTTTTGCCTTCAGGCTAAAAAACGTTCAACATCGTATTCATCCTCAGAGTGTGAGTCATTGCTTTGAAAACCAGTAAACCACTTACCGTGAATACACAACGTTTGGAGCTAAACAACCCTGAACGACACGTGTATACATGTACAAATAGAGGTTATGAATGCGTCTTCTGTTTTGGAGTCCACTAACCTGATTTTATTTAATCTGGACTTTTGCAACCAACATCACTTTATTCCCAGAAAGCTCTTGCTGTAAAGCTCCAGGTGGTAGTACATGAGTAATGAGAAACGCAACAGGAAATGACATCAGCGTTATTAAATCTGAACACAAGCACGTAAAAAGTTTGCTCTTAACATTATTGGTTTAATGTTGTAAACAACACACAAATCAAAAAGACATCTCAGGTTCGTAGACTTTATCTTAATTCATCTTCATCCCAATATAGACCTACAGTTGCTCAGTGCAAATTTGATGTTAGAAATGTTCAAAAAACAAAGGGCAGACCAAGTCTCATTGTGACACTTTACTCCAGTGATCACCTTTAGTTGTGTTTTATGCATCTTCACGCCGGCGTGTAGACTAGTAATGCTCATTGAAGTATTAATGCTAAGCACTACAGTGTTTAATTTAATACCAATAAAAGCCGTACATACCAGCAAAACGCTCTTCATCGATCCTGTGTGTGCTGCTGCGTTATGTTTTGGAGCACGAAGGAGCTGCGTGCCAGCTTAACCAATAGCCTTGTTCGACTTAATGCGGCGCCACAAGAATCGACAGCTGGATTACGTCAAAGTACCGCGAGAGCGATTCGCAAAATCATACGGAGGAGATTGCTGTTAACTCTTTCCCCGCCATTGACGAGATATCTCGTCAATTAAGAGAAAACGCTTCCCCGCCAATTACAAGTTTTTCCGTCTTTCCGCAATACCGATATTATCCACTAGGTGGCGCCCTTCCGCAACTTTTTAAAACCGGAAGTATTGCCTTATGGCAAGCTGCTGCATGTCCGTGTCTGTTTTAAAGATCGCTCTGAATGGGATCTCTATGAAAAGTCCGTCACAAAAATGGAATTATCTCTGCTTTTTGCTCAAAATGTGGTGTTTTTGGAGAAACCTACCCATATTCAAAAGCTGATTACAAAAGAACTGCTAAAGGTAGGATGAAACGGTTTTTTTTTGTTTGAAAGCAGAGGGTTTGTTCTTTCATTTGGTATATTGTATGTTTATATATTTGAAGAAGAACATTTTCTGGAAGACATTAAACTTTTGTGAAAATCATGAAAAACGCTGGCGCTGGCTGGCAACTTTTTTTTTAAAAACGCTGGCGGTGAAAGAGTTAAGTCGCTCTCGTGGAACTTTGACGTCAACGTCTGTCGGTTCTTGCGGTGCCGCATGAAGTCGAACAAGCCTAATGAAAAGTGTTGCAGCAACAGCACCTTGTGCGTGCTGCGCATTCACGTCCGCTGGGAGATTTGAGAAATATTCGTAAAAATTAAACAGTGTAATGTTTTCAGCGGGGTGGCAACAGGGGTGGCAAGGACTTTGTCTGGGGTGGCAATTGCCACCCCAATTAGCCCCCTGGCTCCGCCACTGGACACGCGCATGATAATCGCAGTCGATTTTTTGCACAGCCCTAAGTGTTAGAATTCATATTTATTCAATTCTGGATGAGTGTCCATATCACGCTTTAGTGATATTGTTAGGATAAATTGAAAGCAGTTTTCATCTTAAAAAAACAATTTGATTATTTTATCGGCCACTGCTTGTGACCATTGCGGGAATAGATGACTTAACCGAATTGTAAAGACCAAACAACTCCTCCACACTGTTTAAATCGGATTAAACAAAACTGATTACCTCTCGACCTTATGCTTTCTAGACAGCAGCTGTTTGAGTGTCTGTAACCAATTTTGAGTTTCCCATATAAAGCCAATCACGCTTCTCTCCCTCTTCTCACATATAAAGGTGTTACTATCAATCCCATCATGCATTGCAACATCTACAAGAAAAATGTGTGATGTTCTGGAGGTGTTTATATTACATTTTGAATCTGCATATGATGATTTGTTTTATATTTTTTGTAACTTCTGGTAAAGGTATACTGTAGTTTTGTTAACATTTACTAACATGCACTATCAATCCCATCATGCATTGCAACATCTACAAGAAAAATGTGTGATGTTCTGGAGGTGTTTATATTACATTTTGAATCTGCATATGATGATTTGTTTTATATTTTTTGTAACTTCTGGTAAAGGTATACTGTAGTTTTGTTAACATTTACTAACATGCACTAACAATCAGCAGGGTACACACTTATAGTCTAAGCCTAAATTTAACTAAATTACTGTACAAGGATAAAGAAAAAGGAAAGCTAGTTTGTTTCCCAAAGTGATAAAAAGACAAGAAAAGTGTTTGAAGTGGGTGCGCATACACTTGTTTTCTTCGGGCTTATGTTAAGCTGTCAGCTAAACTGTTTGTGACTTTCAGAGACCTTGGTGTGGAAAATGGACAGAACGCCCAGCTGGCGTCGGATAACGACAGAGTGTTTGATGACCTCTGGAGAAAGGACAACATGCCTACAGTGCTAAACAACCCTTACTCTGAAAGTGACAAGGTAAAGCATGGGCTAAATGACTTCGCACATGGCTGTGATGGACTGCTGAGATGAGTCAGCAGTCTGTCATTATTTGTTTCACAGTTTTAAAAGTGCGGTAATATGACACGTACTGTATATATAACCCTACCTGTTGTGCGCATATATCTAATAGTTGTAAGCCTGATGCAAGTGAAAAACCTTTTAACTTCCACAAATAACATCTTTACAAACCTGTACTGTAAAATATAAAGCGGTGGTTCTCAACTGGTGGGTTTTTGGGTCACAGGTGTGTTTTGATCAAGTCACAAAGGCAGGGAACAATGAAAATGCGAATGATAAAGTGTAGCTAAACATATAATTGTGCTAGTTCGGATAAGTGTTCCAATATTCCAAGTTGAAAACTGCATCACAAGCATCTTCTACACTGTAAGAAAATTCCGTAGAAATCGCAGCTGGGTTGCCGGTAATTTACCGTAGATTTACATTTATGTTATTTACTGGCAAGAGTTTGTTCAAAGTTAAATGAACATTAAACATTTACAAGTCTTTGTCTTTACAGAGTAAAACTAAAAAAAACAGCATCAAGCAAAACATTCTGGGAAACAAAATCTGAAGCAAAAAACAGAAAAAGGTTGATGATGATTTCTGATTCCCAGAATGCTTTGCATGAGGCTGTTATTGTATAGTTTTATTCTGTGAAGATAAAGACTTGTTAATATTTAAAATTTATTTAACTTTAAACAAACTCTTGCCAGTAAATAACATAAATGTAAATCTACGGTAAATTAACGGCAACCCAGCTGCAATAACATTGAAATTTCTACAGATTTTTTTTACAGTGTACATCTGACTTATATTCATCCGTGTGCCACAATTTTCATATATTCCCGTCTAATTTTCATGGAAAGTTTCCAGAAATCTCAGAATTTTGCAAATTCCTGGTTATGTTGGAAAATTAATAGGCTGTCTGAAGGCGCAGATGATTACCAGATGGCTTTTTTGTTGACATCGGTGCATCCTATTAAAACTTTATATTTATACTGTATTTTGTACTGTATTTTTGATTTATCTGTCATTTGGCACAAGCTACAGTAGCAAGCAGATGCCAGCATGGACAGGTGTGACATGCCCTCAACCTTAAAAACCATGAATAAGACTTAAACTAAAAATACATTAAATATGAGTTCTCTTGCAGCAATGTTAAATGTGGTTTGTGTAAAAGAGATTTATTGGTGGTTTGAGATCATGAAACAAAATTTTAGAGGCATTTAAAGTCCCCATGTAGTCGATAATTTTACCCATGTAGTCGATAATTTTATCAGTTAAAACTCCTTTGAGCATCAAAATATCATATGTAAAAAAAAATCATGTGACAGTAATTTCTTCATGCTTTGAAATGGCCTTAATGTAACTCTACACCCTTTCCTCATTTAGTATTCGCAGATTAATGAATATTCCCATTAGTCCACGCCTCAATGGCACCAGCTCGGACCATAGAAATGAATACACATTAGTCCACGCCTCCACACAATCTCATCATCTCAGACCATAGATATATGTAAATAGATGCTATATTTGTCCGTTTCAGACCAGAGCTACTAAGTCTGGTTTCACAATGCATACGTAAGCTGTGATTTTGCAGCACTAATTTTTTAGCATGATATTAGAGAATTCAGACTGCATGTGTGAGCATTACAAAAGTAGAGCTGAAGCTGCAGTCCTGCAATCGTCTATGTAGCATCCATACATAATATCTATGGCTCGCACTACTGATCCACTCATTCGGCCGTATTGATGTGATTGGTTACGTGTTTGTGACGTAGGAAACGAGACAATTTCAAATCGCATTTTTGAGATTGTCTTTGGAAAACTACAATTTTAAGGAAAAAATACTCAGGAATGGTGTTGAATGGTGAATTTGCACATGGTTTGTCCTAAACCATATTAACTCTTTCCCCGCCAGCGTGTAAAAAAAGTTGCCAGTTGGAGGGGGACGCAAGACAATGACGACGTATATGCGACACACCGACGCAGTTTGTTTATATCTATCGATCCAACATGGCAGCAGATGCGAAGTTACCTTTCGATGCAGCCTTAGATAGTGTTCTAATTAGTTTAAACGCAAGTTTATTTAAAAAAAAAAGAGCAACTTTTGGCGTTAAACAATTTCATATCCAAGGAAGATGCGATCGATTCCAACTTCTGTTCGGCAGTCCCGAGGCCTGGATGAGCGCAAAGTGGCGACATGTTAGCCACGGAGTTTTATAGGACTAACCTGCTAGGCATCATTGTCGACCAATGCCATTTAACTTATTAATGGTAAGTGGTGTTTGTTAATATCATATCGTCATCTGGTCAATGTCAATAAATGGTTGATAAGCACAATTACCTGTAGAGAGGAAATGTGGCAAGCTCTGCACCCATCTTGAACCCTTTAAAATCTTATAGATTCCTCCACCTTTCAAATGCTGGTTTGATATTGATCCTAGTTTTATTACGGTCACGGTCGCTTTCTATCTTTGTTTCCTTCTTTTCATAGGTTGCTTTCCTAGCTCTGGTTGTTAACCAAGGAATCTGACGTTTATTATTGAAAGTTATCTTCGCCATTACACTGTGTTTAATCCAACACGCTTGTGAACTTCAGACGGATGCACGTGATATTGTAAGGCACGTAAGGGGGAGGGGAACTGTGGCGCGTGCAGGTACTGTGATTGACAGGCATATTTTCCACAGCCCTGCACTGATTGGACCAAATGAACCGGCCTGCGCTGATTGGACCAAATGAACCGGGAGCGGTGGATTTTTGCAAAACAAATAACAGGCTCTAGGCGGGGTTTTTTCTTAAACAGTCTAATTTATGTTGTTCTACCGGAGCATAGTGTTGGTTTCAGTGAATATGGTAAAAAATATGATCAAAATAGTTGCCGACCGCAGCTTTAAATATATATACATACAATATTTCAAATGAAAGAACAGAACCTCTGCTTTCAAACAAACAAACAAAAAAATTTAATTCTACCTTCATTTGTTTTCCTTTTATCACCTTTCAGATATGGTTAGGTTTCTTCAAAAATACCAAATTTTTGAGCCAAAAGCTGAAATAATTACATTTTTGTGAAGGCATTTTGATAGAGATCAGTTTCAGAATGATGATCAAAACATACACAGAGTTCTTACTGCTTGCCATAAGGGGTTGCTTCCGGGTTTTATAGGTTGGGTATAAAACCACCTGGTGGAAAATCACTGGAATACGGATTGCCGGAATAACTCGTCATTGGCAGGGAAGTGTTTTCTTTTAATTGACGAGTTACCTTGTCAATGGCGGGGAAAGAGTTAAAACACCACATAGACTTATAAACAACAATAAAAACTTGATTTTTACAACATGAGGACTTTACAAGGCCAATCAAATCTAACACCGGGTTTACACCACACGAGTAGCGCCATTGTGCTTTCACAGCGGCTGCGTTCGCAGTACAATCTCAAGTTAAAATTGCTTTTTTACATATTTTTATGAGCAAAACCTTCAAGATGCTTTTTTTGACTATCAATGTACTTTGTATAACTGTGATTTGTTTAATTCACATTGTTTGGGGGATTTATTTTAGTGCTGGGGATGTGAATGACAGCGCATTATTCTGGCAACAGTGTGTTTTTAAATATTTAATTGCTTTCTTTTAAATTACTGAAAGTCATGGTGACTCTTTAAAACACACTTCAAACTTTACATTCATGATTTTATGGTAAAATGACACTTTTTTGCATCAATCCAAGAGCATTTACACCAAAAACAATGCACTGTCATTTTAATTGAAGGTGAGCAGCGCAGCAAAAATAGACACGAGTACACGCTTGTGTTGTGCATGCTTTAACTTGTTAACATGGGCGCCTAAAAAAACATGCGCTGTTTATGCGAGTATAATAGTAATTAATTTTTGCACTTGATTTTGAGTACATTTCTGTACTATGTAAGGCCACATCAATGATGTCCAATTATGTTAAATCTGAGACCTGAAGTAAAACCTACTGGGAACCACTGCTTAAAATATTTAGAAACCAGTACACCCCTATAAAGAACCTGTAATATAACATCAAACCCTTTTCATGTCCATTAAACATTATTGTCAACTTAAGAACCATTATATCTTGTTGTTTAGAGTCATTAAATATATTCTGTACATATGTGTCTCTTTCCTCAAGATAGTTCCCCTTAATGGTCTCACTATTGCTGTTCAAAAAGGTGTCCATTATATTTTTTATTGAAAGTTTTTACAGTGAACGCATGTAGCCATGGGAGCACAGTAACATAATAATATGATTTCACTGTAGCACCTGTCAAATGATCTTCAGTCACGCCGGCTGATGGTGGTAGCGTGTCTCTGTGTTCCTGGTCGTGGGGGTAGCGATGCTTGCATTTCACCCCGGCACATGACTGTCTCATCTGGCCACTTGTGACGCACCATTCCTCTGAAAGAAACCGGATGGATGGATTCCATCCAGGAAACCGAAGGAATGAATGAGTGCAGCTGTGTCATCCCACAGAACAGATAAAAGGAGTTGGTCTTCCTTTTTCTCGTAATGTACAGTCTGGTGGATGATTAATCACCCGTGCGTAAGATGAGGCGGGAAGGGTTTTGAGAGAGAGAGAGAGAGAACAAAACTGTGCCCAACACTCTTGAATATAAAGGTGCTAAATAGGGTTAAAGGAACAACATTAAGTCAAAGCCGGTTCTTAGAATGACCATTAGTTTTTTTAACTTTTTAACTACAAAGAACCTCCTTACTGAAAAGACCAGCTAAAACCAGCATTAGCTGGTCGGCTGGTTTTATCTGGTCTCCCATCCTGGTTAAGATGGTGTAGCAGGCTGGTTTTAGGCTGGAAGACCAGGCTGGGAGGACCAGCTTAAACCAGCTACTTGCATCTTACACCAGCTAAGACCAGCCTATCTTCCAGCTTGGTCAAACTGGATTAAGCTGGTGGGTCTTCCAGCCTGACCAGTTAAGACCAAAAGTGTCCAAAACCCCTCTTTGACCAGTTGCTACACCAACTAAAACCAGGCTGGGAGATCGGCTAAAACCAGCAAACCAGCTAAGGCTGTTTTTAGCTGGTCTTTTCAGTAGGGCTTTTGTGGATTTTAAAGGTTATTTATGGAACCATAAAGCCTGACAAAAAAAAACTTTTTTTAAGAGTTAAAGTAACATAATGCCAACCAATATCTAAATATTTGTTATATCTCAAAATATCTTTGAGATGATGTGACTGATAAATTTTTTCACATCACTACACTGTAAAAAAGAAAAAGATTGATCAACTATTTCTTTTTACAGTGTACAGTCACATCAGAGTTTAACTTTATGCAAATGATTAGAGATGCATGGTGTTAACTAACAGTGTCGCAGCAGACGTCTGAGATAACTTTATCCACTTCCAGGCAGCTGGACATAGTACTTGAGTATGAAAACATACTAGCCTGCCTAACAGGTTATCCAGACACTTCAAAGATCTGAGATCTACAGAATATGTAACAGTATAAAGTGAAATTCCTACTGAAACCATCAGCAGATGTTGTTATGGGAAATCAAGTTGTTTTATCTTTCTGGGTCAAGCTGTGAATAGGACGGCTTGTGTTTTGTTTTTCGAGAAGAAGGCTTTGAGATGAAGTGTCTGAAATGATCAACAGAGCGTGTTCCTCAGTGAGAGCAAAAGTGGGAAGAACCGAAATGATGTTTGATTATCACCCTGGACTCTCTCTCTCTTTCATGAGATGTAGGTTTTGTAAAATTGTCCAGGGCAAACAGCAGCATCCTGCATAATTTAAACCCTAATAAGGCAAAATCACCCGTTGGAGGTGATGTGAAGCAGAGCCTTCAGTGATGTGGCTGTTTATGACAATCCACATGATGGATATCTGAAATGTATAATTATGCCATGCCCCCTTGCATCAGTGCTTAATGAAATATCAACTTTTTATGTAGCTTTTTAAGATATGTCATGTTTTGTTATACTTTATCTTTGTTGACAGTGATGAAATTAAACATTAAAAAACATCTTTTTTTGCAGTTTTAAATAAATTGGGGTGAAGGTGGATTCTGCACTCTCATAAAAAAGGTACAGAAGTTGTCATTGCGGCAGTACCTTTCAAAACGTACACTTTTTAACCTGAAAGGTGTATACTGTTACCTCAAAGGTACACATCTGAACCAAAATGGTACATTTAAGGACCTTTTTAAAAGGTACAGTCCCAGTGACAACTTTTATACCTTTTTTTCCTCTGAATTTTGGTGTGAAGCTGGATTCTCCTTTAAACATGAATTCTGGTTTAATGGTGGATTTGGATTTTGGTGTAAATGTGGATTTTGGTGTAAATGTGGATTTTGATGTACATGTGGATTTTGGTGTAAATGTGGATTTTAATGTAAAGTTGTATTCTGGTGAGAATTTGGATTCTGGTTTGAATGTAGATTGTACTGTGAATTTGGATTCCGGTGTGAATGTAGATTCTAATGTGAAGTTGAATTCTGGTGTGAAAATAGATTTTGGTGTGAACCTGGATTCTCATTTAAACATGGATTTTGGTTTAAAGGTGGATTTGGATTTTGGTGTAAATGTGGATTCTGGTGTAAATGTATATTCTAATGTAAAGTTGTATTCTGGTGAGAATTTGGATTCTGATGTGAATGTAGATTCTAATGTGAAGTTGGATTCTGGTGTCAAAATAGATTTTGGTGTGAAGCTGGATTTTCATTTAAACATGGATTTTGGTTTAAAGGTGGATTTGGATTTTGGTGTAAATGTGGATTTGGTGCAAATGTGGATTTGGTGCAAATGTGGATTTTGGTGTAAATGTGGATTTTGGTGTAAATGTGGATTTGGTGTAAATGTGGATTTTGGTGTAAATGTAGATTCTAATGTAAAGTTGTATTCTGGTGAGAATTTGGATTCCAGTTTTAATTCAGATTGTACTGTGAATTTGGATTCTGGTGCGAAACTGGATTTTGGTGTGAGGCTGGATTCTTATTTACACATGGATTTTGGTTTAAAGGTGGATTTGGATTTTGGTGAAAATGTGGATTTGGATTTTGGTGTAAATGTGGATTCTGGTGTGAATGTAAATACTAATGTGAAGTTGGATTCTGGTCCGAAACTGGATTTTGGTGTGAAGCTGGATTCTTATTTACACATGGATTTTGGTTTAAAGGTGGATTTGGATTTTGGTGAAAATGTGGATTTGGATTTTGGTGAAAATGTGGATTTGGATTTTGGTGTAAATGTGGATTCTGGTGTGAATGGAGATTTTAATGTGAAATTGGATTCTGGTGTGAAACTGGATGCTGGTGTGAAGTTGGATTCTCCTTTAATGGTGGATTTGGATTTTGGTGTAAATGTGGATTTTGGTGTAAATGTGGATTTTAATGTAAAGTTGGATTCTGGTGAGAATTTGGATTCTGGTTTGAATGTAGACTGTACTGTGAATTTGGATTCCAGTGTGAATGTAGATTCTAATGTGAAGTTGGATTCTGGTGTGAAAGTAGATTTTGGTGTGAAGCTGGATTCTCATTTAAACATGGATTTTGGTTTAAAGGTGGATTTGGATTTTGGTGAAAGTGTGGATTTGGATTTTGGTGTAAATGTGGATTCTGGTGTGAATGGAGATTCTAATGTAAAAATGGATTCTGGTGTGAAACTGGATTTTGGAGTGAAGCTGGGATCTCCTTTAAACATGGATTCTGGTGTAAAGGTGGATTTGGATTTTTGTGTAAATGTGGATTCTGTTGTGAATGGAGATTATAATGTATAAATGGATTCTGGTGTGAAACTGGATTTTGGAGTGAAGCTGGAATCTCCTTTAAACATGGATTCTGGTTTAAAGGTGGATTTGGATTTTGGTGTAAATGTGGATTCTGGTGTGACTGGAGATTCTAATGTGAAAATGGATTCTGGTTTGAAACTGGATTTTGGAGTGAAGCTGGATTCTCCTTTAAACATGGATTCTGGTTTAAAGGTGGATTTGGATTTTGGTGTAAATGTGGATTGTAATGTGAAGTTGGATTCTGGTGTGAAATTGGATTCTGGTGTGAAACTGGATTTTAGAGTGAAGCTGGAATCTCCTTTAAACATGGATTCCGGTTTAAAGGTGGATTTGGATTTTCATGTAAATGTGGATTCTGGTGTGAATTTAGATTGTAATGTAAAGTTGGAATCTGGTGAGAATTTGAATTCTGGTTTGAATATAGATTGTAATGTGAAGTTGGATTCTGATGTGAAACTGGTTTCTGCATGAAGCTGGATTCTGCTTTAAACTTAGATTCTGGTTTGAAGGTGGATTTGTTTTCTTATTCTCATCTTTCTATGCAAGTGTTGATGTTGTTGTCACTCATCATCCATGTTGCTGTATGTTTGTTGTTCTCCGGGCTGTCTTGCTGTCTAACATGGAATCCCTACAAGAGAAATTCCCTTTTTCAATTTTACACCTTTATCAACCGTGCCGCTTTCCTGTCATAATGCACACTTGTATCTTTAAGGGTGTATCATAATGGATTTTGTCCTCACATTTCACTTCTGTCAAGATTATTCTTCTCATCCGTTCTGCTTCACACGCGCCAACATTGTGTTCTTTGTGCCAATTCACTGGTGTGTTGGCTCGGAGATAATGATCATGTACATTGCAAGTGTCGCTTAGCCTGAGAGAAAGAGAGAGACACCGCTGTGGGACTGATTTATCTCTTCTGAAGACAGTAGAATCGATTGAGAAGAAGGGCCCACTTGCCTTACAGGGGACAGCGAGTGTAATGGGCCAGGATTGAAATTCAAATATGTATTCAAAAACTGCAAGAATAATGTGCCTGACGTGGTGCCCAAGCTATTGGTCTGTGAACTATCTCATCGCATAGAAAAGCTGCGAACTGTAATGGCCCTCAAATTGATTCTCATATGACTCAGTGCTGATAGATTACTGTATGAAGCTATTTGCAGTCATCCTTTGAATAGAGAAGTCAATAGGAGAATCCCGAGTTTTCATGAATCAAAGCTCATTAACTTTAGGTCTTTGCCTGATAGTGCTGGCCATGTCTGAAGTCATCGAGTATGTGATATATTTCCTTTTCCTGACAGACAGTGGGCAGAATAACTACAAATCTGTGCAGCCGTCAGTGTTATCTTTTGGTCTTTAAATGAAATTGCTAAACGTCATCCAGCCTTTCTAGGAACTTTTCTTGGGAATTGGTCTCGGGAAAAGTGTATAGTGAATCACTTTGTTTTTTGAATTAATCTGATATTTAACTGATCAAGATTTCATGTTTTATTTTATCACAGCCACAAGCCCAAGGAGTTTCTCCCACTAAGACTTTGCAGAATGGAAGTCCATCTAAATGTCCGAGATTCCTGAAGGTGAAAAATGTGGAAACCGGAGCCGTGTACAATGACACTCTACATAACAACTCCAGCAAGGTGAGCAGATAATGCCATCCTAGGACTGCATATTACCATACTTTGTTTCTTAACATTTTCTGTCATTAAAATAATTTTCTGATCATTCTGCTTAGACACGTGTCAGAATTAATGTAATTATGAGATGGTAATTCCAACACCGTACACCTGTTCACATCTCAGATATGTTTCTATGGTGACACACATACTGGCAAAACTGAAAGTGGCTTGGTTTGTAATGACTGCAAAACAATATAACAGTATTGAAATGACATTATACGGTTGTGAGATCTCTGCTGCATCTCTGCTGCAAATAAACATTTGAAGTTTGTTTCTAGCACTTACCATTCTTGGACAATTACACCAAACATGACAGAAATGCAAACGTTACAACTTACCCCATAGGCAGGGGCGGATCTACTGGGGTGGCACGGGGTGGCAGTTGCCACCCTAAATAAAAGCATTGCCACCCCATATGCCACCCCAGCGCTTGTATCCTAATATATATAATATATACCCGAGAAGGCTCTTTTAACCAGAAAGGCAATGTAGTTTTTCTCTGCGTGTGTTTAGGGGTGGGAGACACATATCTGACGATGATTGGTGTGTGTGTCTTAGAGGGGGTGGGACAATGATGATGATTGGCTTAATTTCCATCGTTAGCCAACCAGAGGCAGCAGAGTTCATACGCAAGCAGCACGAACAGTCAGTCCGAGCAGAAAGTCTTTTACAGTGTAAAAAAAGTCCGCGCAGTCTTGCCAACTTGCCAAACTTTTTAGACCCCTTTAGCGACTTTATTAAAAAAGTGACTAGGACAAATCTAGCGATCTTTTCTGGCGTTGTTGGAGACTACCGTGAAAGGATGCATCGCCCCATCCAAGGCACTCACACGCAGCACGGTTCTCGCGCTGCAGTCCATCCCTTCCGAGTCGCACAAACCGCAACAACAGATCGATGGGAAGTACAACGATCTCAAAACAAAGGTAGCGGACGCAAACACAAAGTATAAAAAGCACAAACGTTACTTTTCCATCGTTGAGGTGAAAGGTAAGAATGATTATGGACGTGCAACTTATGCCCATGAAGAAAGAGTCTCTTCACGTGACGTCTTTAGACAGTAATTCTGATCTAATAAAGCACCTCACATCATCACATGCTGCCAAAACATTAGTGGTTTCTCTTTAGTGTCTTAAAGTGATTAAGTTGAGCATCACATCAGCAAATCAGAGTACTGAATACGGTCATATTTTACAGATAAATGTTGCATCAGGATAAAAATACAAAAATTAAACTGTTGATTGCCTGAGGTAGTTGCTTGGTAGTTAAAACAACTGAACTGCAGGTTTGTGTAAGCAGTAAATATAATTTAAGCAGTTCTTTCTAGAGTTAGCCCGTCATGTCTTATTAGCTACTGCAGCCATCAAAATATTCCATACGTGCATATGAAATCACTCGTTATGATATAGTCTAATGTTTTTATTTGTCTTCATTAAGGAGACAAAACTATTCAGTGTTGTGTATGTTTAGAAAGCTTGAAAGACAAAACTCAATGCTGCATTTTCCAGGATACTATGAAAAGAAAGGCTGATAACCATTTTTCTAACCTAAAAGAATAGAAAAATCAAATACTATGGGAGTGGAAGGGACAAATAAAACAGAAAAATATGTTGTGAAAGGAATAGATGAAGTCATGAAAGAAAGAAACATATGGATGGCAAAGAGCTAAAAAGAAGTGAAAAGACATAAATCCATCATCAAGTGAGTGAAAGGATTAAAGAAGAGGGTTATGAGATGTGTGCCTTTCAAATATGTTTAACATTAATATAAACTAGGCAAACCTATTTTATTTATATAACAGTCTTTATACCATTTCGTTTTAACTTTGCCCATCATGGTTACAGTCAGTGTTTTTAGATATTGGTAAGCGGTATGTATTAACTTAGTATTAAGACAAAGGGTGCTACAGTAGAGATGATAAAGGTAGCTGCTTGGGTACTTATAGGAACATTTGTTGTTGCGTTTTTTATGTTATAAAAATTTGAGGTCCAGTGTATACACCGAATATAGTATATACAGTATATAATTTCTTGTATCCACGACAACCATGCAAGGACGCTTACTTCATTGCCACCCCTCGTAGTTCTCATGCCACCCTCTTGACACCCCATAAAAAAATTTCTAGATCCGCCCCTGCCCATAGGTGGGATTAATTGTAACAGGCAGGGGTTAGTTGTAACACTTGCTAAAAATTAAGTTTGCAAATATTTCAATACTATTTTGTCTATATACTTGAAGTGGATATTGTTTATATATCTGTCTATAATAGACAGGTATCCACACTGTATCCATTCATCAAGCCCTTTTCTAACAAGAGTTCAATTATAAATGGATACAAAAGTCTAAATGTGAGAAAAAGCAGCACAATTATGACTTTTTTTATATCTGTAATAATCATACTACAGTTTCAAAAATCAAATTCTGATATAATGAGCATCAAAGCCTGATTTTGATTTCAATCAATATAATGACCTCATATAATCAATTTTAAAGATATGAACAAAAATACATTTGACACACAATGTTTGATAAGAAAGGCACATTTATTTTGTTGGCAGCCAGAAATCATTTGTGTGTAGCCTATTTAAAACAATGGCAAGAATTACGCTAACGTTAACAGTTTTCATATCGTAACACAGCGTTACAATTAACCCCGCTGGGTCAAAATATTTTTAAGCCCACCATGTTTTAGTCAACAAGATACTAATTAATATGACATAGCATTGGATTTGGTATCTTACACACCCAAATTAGAAATCGAAAAAAAAAACATATGATGAAAAAATTTACTTACATGCCACCAAAACACTCGTTCATCAATAACTCCCTGGAAAACATTATACATTTACAATAATTTGCGGGAGATCCTTTTTTGGCAGCGTGAAAAAATACCAGAAAAACAAAATGCATTGTAAACAGCCCGTGTCACAACTAACCCCGTGTTCGTTTTTGCCCCGTGCACCCTAGCAAAGTAGTGTAACTGTGTAACCTTTAGGAGTATCTCTTGACAGAAATGCAATATAATAAACATAACTAGTTTTCAGTGGTGTATAAAGACCTTACAAAATTAACAGTTTTTATTACCTTAAAATTAGCATTTTTATTCAGAGTGCGTTTCGTCACTACGTTGTCTCAGACAAAGACGTGTCCTGTGGCGTGGCTACCGTACTTCTCTATGCGTTTCGAAAGGGAGGGGTGAGGTGTGGACTGAGCCATTGGTTGCAATTCACAATCTCACCGCTAGATGCCCTAAAATCCTTACACAGCAGCTTTAAAGGGGACATTTCCTGAAAATCTGACTTTTTGTATGTTTAAGTGCTATAATGGTGTCCCCAGTGCTTCTATCAACCTAGAAAATGTGACTGCAAGCATGTGAAAAAACAGATAATTGAATTTTGCCCCTCCCCCCCCCCGTGACGTCAAAAGGGGATAAAACTGCCATTAATCTGCACTACCCAACACAAAACTTGGCCATTTAGTTCAGAGATCAGCTCATTTGCATTTAACAGGACACACCCAAATGGCACATTTTTGCTCACACCTACGAAGTGTCAATTTTAACATGCTATAAAAAAATTATCTATATGATATTTTGAGCTACAACTTCACAAATGTGACCAGTCACGGAAAGTAGGGACACAAGTTGGATCTGGGCATTTTGAGTTATTCACAGATTCTGAAAGTGTTTCTAAGCTTTCCAACGATGTGTAACACATGGAAATCTGATAAGATTTGGAGAAGTTGTGGCCATTTGAATATAGGAACTCAGAAATACTCAAACCGAGAAAATCGAGACGAAAGGGACTCTTCTTTCCAGCTGGGGGAGACAATAGGGCTCATTTACATCTCATTTAGCTAAGCCATACCCCCTGTAAAGCCGTTTTGAGATGTTCTAGCATCATATGTAGTATTTTATGACCAAATGACAACATGCAAAAATAAACATGACTCTTTTTACCTTTGTGGGGATCACAAGTCGAATCCAGTCTGTTTCAGATTATCCAATGACCATTTTTGTCCACAAATGCGTATAATCAGTGAAATATAGATTGTTTACATCAGATTTCGCATGAATGTCTGGTAATACAATATAATATATAATCTGAAGACATGTAAGGGTATATGAGCTTACACTCCGTTAAACACATGAACCCGCCTTCAAAGTTTGTATTTAAAATAGGGAAGTAGTATAATAGATCATCCAAACAGCGCCGTCGAAAACGTGACATCCTTTAGAGATGTTACCAATGGCTCGCTCGTTCCTCCATCAGCCAATGACTTCATGGAAAATATTGATAGACAAAACATGTAGCCAATTATATGAAGAATACAACGATATCTGTGTAACTTCTGTGTGTTTGGACTCATGCTGCGCTGCAAGAACTGACATGGAGATGACGTCAAAGTACAGCGAGAGCGAGTCGAAATTAAACTACTCCGTAAGATTTCGCGGTACTTTGACGTCATCCGACTGCGGCGCCGCATAAAGTCAGTGACGCGGCTGACGTACGATGCGGCTGACTGTTATTTGTTCCGCCCCAGCTTATTTTATTTTTCTTTTGTTTTGTGCGCCCGAGCTTTACAGTCTGGGGAGACGCAGGCAGGCTATAACATCTTTAAAAAGTCTTGTGAAATGTCCCCTTTAAAAGTTCGTCAAAGAGTCGAAAACCCCTAATTACGGTAATTCCAACATGACGTGAATACAGAACTAGACCTGACTGTTGTTTATATGCATTTGCTTGGAATTTAGCAGCTCTTGTAGCATCCATATGTCATACAAACTAAGGTTTAAAATTAGCCCTTGCCTCCCACTGTAGACACAAATCTGTATGGTTACAGAGCTCTCAGCGTTCTCTCTTATTCAGATTCATGCTGGTAAGAGAGAGTTCTCTACACTTTCACAAGTGCCTGCCTTTGCATGCTAATTGATAGTAATTACGATGCTGGTCTGATTTATAATATATCACATTCTCAAGGATTTTTGGGTTGCATCTCCAACTCTGCTGAATGTGACAGCTGCAGGACTGCATACACTCCGGCTGAATGTGAAAAAATAAATTATTAAATATCGGGTGCTGACAACTGTCAGGATAAGGGTGTTACTTCAGTTTCTTTAAAGGGGACATACCAGGAAAATCTGACTTTTTCCATGTTTAAGTGCTATAATTGGGTCCTCAGTGCTTCTATCAACCTAGAAAATGTGAATAAGATCAACCCAGTAACAAACCATTCTCTGTAAGCATGTGAAAAAATAAAAAAGTAATTGAAATTTGGCTCCCCTGGTGATGTCAGAAGGGGATAATACCGCCCCTTAATCTGCACTATCCAACCACGCCACTGCCATTTTAGTGCAGAGTTCAGTTAATTTGCATGTTAAAGGACACCCAAAACGGCACATTTTTGCACACACCTACAAAGTGACAATTTTAACATGTTATAATAAATGATCTATATGATATATTTTGAGCCAAAACTTCACATATGTACTCTGGGGACACCAAAGATTTATTTGACATCTTAAGAATAAACTCACATTCTTTGTAGTAAAACATGTTTCATAATTTTCACTTACAGTGAAAATACTGGTGACATGCATGCAGTGCAGGGGAATTCTGAAGTTTTTGTAATAATTTTTTTCTGAAATGTCAAAAGTTTTCCTCAAATCTCTAATTATTTCACAAGTCTGGATAAACATGTAATCAACTATGATATTTTGCATGTTTTTCCTGTGTCAGGGTGGGTTTCAGCCCAGTCTCACAAAATTTTGTTATGTAGTCACGTACATTTTTTTATTCTTTTTTCGTGATATTATCACAAATTTTCGTGTTTTACGTGATTGTATAACAAATTCCTGTTTTTGTGTGATTATCACGTATTGGTTACTCAACTGTTTTGTCCTATTTTCTTACCATTGTCGCTTCGGTTTAGGGTTTGGGTAGGGATGTCATTTTATGTAAATACCCTAACCCTAAACCGAAGCGACAATGGTAAGAAAATAGGACAAAACAGTTAAGTAACCAATACGTGATAATCACACAAAAACAGGAATTCGTTATACAATCACGAAAAACACGAAAATTTGTGATAATATCACGAAAAAAGAATAAAAAAATGTACGTGACTACATAACAAAATTTTACTCAACTCTAAACAGGTCACATATTAAAAAAAATCTGAATTTTTTTATAAACCAATACATCAAGTGACATTCTAATGCAAGCACCAAATCTAACCCTAAACCGAAGCGACAATGGTCTGAAAATAAGAAAAAGCAGTCGAGTAAACCAATACGTGATAATCACACGAAAAACAGGAATTCGTTATACGATCGCGGAAATATGTGAAAATATCACGAAAATAGAATCTAACATTTACGTGACTATATCACGAAACCTTGTGGGACTGGGTAGTGGGTTTACTCCGGGTACTCCGGTTTCATCCCACAGGCCAAAAACATGCAAGTTAGGCAAATTGGAGATGCCAAATTGTCCTTCCCCCAACCTGTGTCTGTATTAACTGTATCAAATGTATGATTTAACCAGTTCTCGCCATGAATATAGCCATAGATGCTGGAATGGCGTAAAGAATAAATAAAGAAAGCTATAGTCAACTGTGAAATAAAGCATATTTGGCATGCTCTCTGAGGGGAGAGCTTGGAATATTAGCCCGAACCCAGAGTACTCCCCCCTCCGTAACTGAGATATACCAGCAGAGAGAGAGTAAGGCAATGTTGTCAACGTTAGTTAACACATTACACTCTTAAAATGCTAGGTTATTTTCAACCCAGCATTGGGTCAACAAAAAAAGAGCCCAGCCGTTAGGTTAAATTAACCCCCCCAAAAATTCTATTTGACCCATGGGTTAAAACAACCCACCATACAATAAATTACAACACAAGGGGCTGGGCTCGACCTAGCATTTTTAGAGTGTAGTTAACGTTAAATAACAAGGAAGTTTACAGCATTTATTTATTCTTGGTTAATTTTAACTTTATCATTTATTAATACATTTTCAAAATCAAAGATTTTAACTGTTAATATTTGTTAATTCGCAATTTCCCCTAGTTATCATAAAAAAATGCTGGGTTCTTTTTAACCCAGCATTGGGTCAAAAAGGGACAAACCCAGCCGTTGAGTTAAATTAACGCAGAAAATGTTAATATTTAACTCAACAGTGGGTTAAAACAACCCTGCATTTGGGATTGAAACAACCCAGCAGAGGTTAAATTACAAGCCAATGGGTCAGGTTTGTCCCTTGTTGACCCAACACTGGATTAAAAATAACCCAGCATGGTCATTACTGTACACAAAAAATATCCGGTCTTTATTTAAACGAGCCGACTTGTTGTTTTCTCCCAGATTCAGTCTTTCCATCTCAGCCCAGTAAACATACTATATTAACAACTACATAAAGTGACAGTTCGTTTCAAATCTAATCATATTACTCAGACCATATGAGTCTTTTCCTCGAGGCGAAGGACCATTTCCGCCTGTCCCTTTGCTGCTTTCACCAGCTTTGATGAAGCTGGCACTTCTCAACCCAGTGGATGTTTTAACGGCTGTATACATTTTATTAGTTTACAATTGCATGATCATCACAAACAAACACATGAGGATGAGCACTGAAGCTCGCTGTGTGAAATGATGCCTTGCCTTCTGAGCGGAGAATAATATGTAGGGGTGTCCTCGACTAAGGATTTACATATTCAAATCAGAATTGTCGAATCTTTCCATAGTCGACCGATAGTCGAATCATCTATGTTTGTGTGCATGGGTTGGGAGGGGGCCAGACAAATTGGTAACTTTTATTTTCTTTCACAAGCAGCACACATAAACAACTTTCTGATAAAGTGACCAAAACTGTCTTTCAAGTAATAAACGAAGACAAAACTGACGATGCATTTATATATATATATATATATTAAGGTAAAATTTAAGGCAACATTTGTTTAATTATTCCTCATAACATTTTAAAGCCACGATCTACAGAACATCACACAAAAATACATTTTGATAACTAAACCTAAAAAAATAACAAAGGTAATCCTGCCTTGGAAACTCCGGCTACAATTAAGTGATTTTATTTAATTTGGAGATAGCGAGTCAAAGCAGTCATGACAAAAAAAAACAACAAATGAGAAATGACAAATAATTTGTGATTGTGACTATAAATGATAAAAACTAAGCCTTATATACAAATCATTAAACGTTAATTTATAACAAGAAAAACACTGAAATTAATGATTTTATAGACACTACGCGTTATTATTTAGCACAGAAATACCTGCTTGCTTGCTTTGACTTTGATCATCTCTGTATTTACTTTAGATACAGAAAGACCGGATGATTCTGTATTAACTTTAGATACAGAAAGACCAGATGATATTATTTATTTCAGGAATCTCTTTGCTATCCTTTGAAAGTGAACACCGACCAACCATAATATTAAATCACAAGAAAGTCATTCGTGTCAGGCAGAAATAGGTTCGGTGCAGATAGTTTCCGTTTCATCAACGAAATAAAAAAAAAATGGCTTACCTGTTTTGTAGTGTAACTTTTGACAAGACAACCAGTCTGTTTTAAATACATTTTAAAAACTTATACTCGTCGAGAAACATCCGTTTTTTAATGTTTAGTTTGATGAACTCCTAAATATGAGACCCTAGAGCACCTAGCCCGTTCGGCTAAATTACATGCGCAAGCATATCCAGCACGCAACAGCGCAACATCCATACAACGAAAAGCTATCCAAAATTTACATACTTAAATTAGATCAGAATTTACGTTTATAATAAATACAATTTTTTTCATAAAATAAGGTCAGAAGTAACAAAGTGCAGAACAAATATGCAAAATGCCTCAAGTGCACGGAAACAAAACACAAGCCAAATAGTTACTAATACTATAACTAATATAGCCAAATCAGATAACCCAAAGTGATTTATAAATAAAATAAAATATAGAAATAATTAAAAGAACGAAAGGCATTATATTATTTGCCAGCTTTGTCTTTTAAATGTAGAAACAAAGAGGCAATGGTTTATTAACATATAAACCTCTTATGGACGTGTAGCCCGGTCACAGGGGTTGTTGGATTTATTAACGCATTTAAAAAAATATTTATTAAAAGCTGCTACTTCACATATTATTTGCAGCATTATCATAATATGCAGTATATTAATATATTGTGAGAAAGCTGTTATATGTGAAATCATATAGTGTGTGCACCCATATATGGCCAAAATTGAATGATCCTCATTTCATAACACATCTGCGACGATTCGACTGTGAGATTGGTAGTCGAATCAGGCTTCTCCTATCGATGCATCGAATCTTCGACTATTCGGGGTCACCCCTAATAATATGTTAACCATCACTCAGTGCCCAGTTGCGCAATCTCCGAGGCCTGTTTCACACATCTTCCATCTGCGACTTTACCGTATTCATGCATGTTTTTAGGTCGTAGTATTTCTGTTGCAAAGAAAACACGTCTGCGCAGCGACAGTGCAGATGGACTTGGAGCAGTTAAAGTTAAAGAGTTCAAATGCAAAACCCTCTAAAGAAGGTCATACACCAGATAAGAAGCGCAACGTCGCGTCTAGGACAACTTTTTTTTATTGAACAAAAAAAAAACACTTTAAACAAATTCACTTTTTTGGAAAAGACATGGTAATCAGTTCCAAAATCACTACAGATGCAACTAGAAACATTGCAAATGATAAAAGTCCGAATCCAAATCTGCCGCACGCATTAGGGTGCGCTGTAATGCATGTTGCAGCTAGCCTGGTTAGCCAGACCTACATCAAGATGTAAGGTCTGGCAACTCTTCACACAAACGGCTCAATGCAAGGGGCGGGATATAAGGTTGTCCCTCAAAATGCCTCTGCACGCAATAGGATAGCGCTATGACCAATCAGAGCAACGAAGAAGGTGACGTAGTTACCGTAACCAGTCGGCAAAACTCCAAACACATCTTTCTTGCTTAAAAAGGACTTCAGTAGGGTTATTTGCTCTTCTCTCAAAGAAAAACATAAGTCTAAGTCCTCCAGAGTCGCGGCCAAAGCCGCTTCAAAAGAAAGCTGTTCGCCAGCAGCAGCAGCCATTCTTTGTTTTCAAGTAGGAACCGTTGCAGCTCTGTCGTCATCATGTTAAGCCCGCCCCACAGACGCTACACACGATGTGATTGGCCTGACCAAATTTTGGTTTTTGGAGCTGTTAAGTGTATTCTGAGTGCCTAGACTAAACCCTGGCAGCAAATATATTTTGCGGCCGCTGGGGTGCGTCTAGATTTCTAGGCTATGTTGCAGCCACATTCGAGTTGAATTGAGGTCCAAGTATTCACAAGGGACCCAAGTATGAATGTGACCCACGGTCATTTTACATTCATCTTCTGTGCACTTAGAGGACTTTAAAATCAATGTGGCGTTTAAACGATTTTGCCACCAAACCAGTATTTTTAAATGACCTGTGTCCGGGATTAAGCAGATTTGAAGTGAAAGTATTTGATAAACGTAATACGTGCCGAGAGCATTATATCTAGATATATCATTATCTCGTTTTTGATGGAGGTACGTTTAATAACTTTTGCATTTAAGCTCTTCAATAGTTTACTTTTTTCTTATTGTAAGTTGCTCTTGTTTACAGGTGCCGATCTGCACCGAGCGTGTTTGTATAGGGTCTATTATGGTGCCAAATCAGCAGAGCCGCAAGCCAGATGAAGTCCGAACGAAAGAGGACCTGCTGCCGCTCGCTACAGATTTCATTGACCAGTACTACACATCAATCAAAAGGCAGGCGCACGATCTAATCTAAAGCACCTGTGCTGATTGAGCTACAATTCATTTTGCTAATCTAAAATAAATGTCTTTCTCCTCTTTATGAGCAGATGCGGCTCCAAGGCCCACGTTGACCGATTGGAGGAGGTCAAAAAAGAGATCGAAATTTCAGGAACGTATCAATTGAAGGACAACGAGCTGATCTATGGTGCCAAACACGCATGGAGAAATGCAGCTCGCTGTGTGGGACGCATCCAGTGGTCCAAACTACAGGTGCTTATATACAGAAGTTCCCCTACAGCACTGGTTTCCAAACTAGGGGGGGTGCCAGTGGGCCCCAGTTTTATGACATTTTATAAAATACATCACTTTATAACAAATTCTGTGTAATCAAACCAAAACCTGAAAGAAAAGAATTAGCTAGAGCGCTACAAACCAACATCACTACCTTGTATCATTTAACATGTTTAGTTTAATAAAGCAATAAGCCCCAAGAAGCAGTGGGTTACCAGTGCATTTAATAACAGCTAAGGGGCGTTGTTAAAACCCCCTTAGCTGTTATAAAATGCACTGTAACCTCACTGCTTCGCGGGGGTTATTGCTTTTATAAAACGGTTACTTCATATGCATATCGTTAGTGGGATTTTATAAAATAAAACACAAATAAGCTGAAATTATATTAGTACAAATATTACTCTTCTGCCAAACAAAGTACTTCCTCAGAACCAAGTGTGACTTAAACAGAGCGCAGTTCCCAACCAACACAGACGCAGCAAAGACACAATGAAAATATGATTTAAGACTGTGGTGTTTATTTTTTCATAAATCAGTACGCAGCAACAGTGGCGCAGTGATACTTCTGTAATGCGGTCTGAACCGTGGGTTTACCGGAGTATTTTATCACGGTGTTTCAACCAATCAGAATGAAGAACCAGAACAACCCGTTTTATAGTTCAGATTTTAAGTTTGAGATTTTTTTGAGGGGGGGCGCAAAGGGATGCACACTCCAAACGTTTGGGAACCACTGCCCTACAGCATAATTTTATTTAGCCAAATTGTACAGGTTCCTGAATGCTTTGGGTGGTTGGACAGCATTTGTATAAAACAATAATAACCTGATGTTCTCGGTGTTAATGTGATTTTTCAGTGCATTTAAATTTATTAAAATAGTTGTATTCATATTTTTAATAAAAATGTTTGGCTGACACCATTTAACCCTTTAATTTGTCAGCCCAATACATCTGTTATATAATTCAGTGATATACTGATAGCACAATAGGATATCTCAAAAACAATTTCCTTTAGTGTCAAACTGAACTTGTGTTTCTACAAAAACACTATTAGTACCTTAAAAATCTTAAAGACACAGCTTTTCTTTATCAAACATCTCTTAAATCCATTGAAATCTAGTATTACTAAATATAAATGCATTGATAATGGATTACAGAGCGTGCCCTAAAAATGACATTTCTCTGTTGAGGTTTTCGACGCCCGAGACTGCACGACTGCTCACGGGATGTTTAATTACATCTGCAACCACATCAAATACGCCACCAACAAAGGAAACCTCAGGTTAGTGTGGCCACCTTTCACCGGCTCCTGTCTTGTTTTTCTCTGCTTCTCGTTTTCTCTTTCCCTGTCAAGCTGTGTGTTTCTGTGCACTTTGTGTCACCTTGTTCCCCAGCCCTCAGTGCTACACCTGCCACGGCAGAGCCGAGCAATGGCATCGCTACCACCGTCCAAAGCTAATCATATCCGACACTTATTCTCTGTTCTGTTTAATTAATGTCAGTCGAACGGAAAGATTTGAGTCAGAGAGAGAGCGGTGAAGAAAAACGTAAGAAAAAAGGAAACGCTTTATACAATTCAAACGCTCTGAACTCAAAAGCCCAAGCGCTTGCTTGTTTAGGAACTGCCATAAGAAACGTCAGAGGTCTCCTACACTTTTTCTGCATGTCGACACATAATTTCTTTGCTTGCGAGGGCTCGCCTGTGACCCAAATTTCATCCAGAGCTGTAGTTTAAGACTGACGGGACTGACACTTTGCTCTTAGCGCGCTTTTGAAGTCGGGAAACAAGTAAAGGAGCGTAAGCACTTTTTGAACACCGACCTGTCACTGATGTATTTTTAGCACTGAGTTATTACTTTGTTTGTGAGACAGATGTGGTAGTTTTATTAAAAAATTTTAAAAACTATAAAAATGTAATTAAACTTGAGCTGCATAATGAATTGAAACAGCTTTAGCTATTAAGCGTAATTTCTTTTAGATGATTAAAAACACATTTCTTTTTTGATGTATTTCCATTGGACCATTCTTTCTTTTTAAATTCTGTCAGCCTCACAAAATCCAGAATTAGAAGGTGTCCAGCATCAGAATTTTTAAAAAGCCCTTGAAGCCATTTTTTTACACATATAACATTAAGGTCTGAACTTACTATAACCATTATTTTTAGAGGATTTAAAAAAATATTTCTTATAGAATTATTACATTTTGTACATTATCATTATCAAAAATGATCAATACCGCAACATGATATTACATTAAATATATGCATTAACAAACTCATGTTTCGGTAATGAGAACTAAAAAGTTGTCTAGGTAGGTACTATGACAAACTAAATTTTAACTTTTATCTGGAGAGAAAAAATAAGAACTGCTTACCTGGTAGCCATCTTTTCATTTTTTTGAAAATGTTAGTCCCTTTAGGGGTTAAACAATGATTGAAATGTTGCGGAGGATGGGAAAATTGGTCTTGGACACATTTATATTCCTTATTATTGTCTCTACATTTACCAATGAACACCACATGTTTCTTTACTGTAAATGTTTATAGTATAACATGCACTGTTTAAAGCATAATGATAAGTAGTATAGTATAAAGCATTTTATTTTTTTAGATTATTAATTATAAATATTTCCATGTCAAAGAACCCAAATCCAGTCATGGACACATTGCGGTAATGAAAATGTTACCCTTAAATGTGGAAAAAACAACAAAATTGGTTTGTATGATGTCATTTAAAATCATGTGCAAGTACATGAAGATATGTTTGTAACTGTATGCTTCCTATTTTGATAGCATTTACTTTTTTATAAAAATGTTTCATGACATCTCATTAGTCTAATTTTGCGAGAATCACCCATTTACATTACTGCTTATTTTTTTGTTCAAGTTTTACGACTACAATAACGGGCTGACGATGTCTAAGCTACTAGACACAAGTATTGCTTTTTTCGTGTTTCCAAACCAGGTTAGTCATAACAGTAAACATTTTTTCAGAGTGATTCTAGATTTTAGCAAATAAGTGTTTGTAAAGAGGTTGGGAAAATGCCTACCCCAGTTTGGAGATGCCCATTAGTTGCAGAACCCCCTCAGCTGGATTGCAGGAAGCCTAGCCTCAACAAATATGGACTAAAAGTTGCACAAGTCCAGTTTTGAGTTTATCACAGAGATGCTCACAAGTCTCTGAGCTCGAGTTCGAGTCAAGTCTGAAGTCTCTGAGCTCGAGTCCGAGTCAAGTCTGAAGTCTTTGAGCTCGAGTCCGAGTCAAGTCTGAAGTCTTTGAGCTCGAGGCCGAGTCAAGTCTGAAGTCTCTGAGCTCGAGTCCGAGTCAAGTCTGAAGTCTCTGAGCTCGAGTCCGAGTCAAGTCTGAAGTCTCTGAGCTCGAGTCCGAGTCAAGTCTGAAGTCTTTGAGCTCGAGTCCAAGTCAAGTCTGAAGTCTCTGAGCTCGAGTCCAAGTCAAGTCTGAAGTCTCTGAGCTCGAGTCCAAGTCAAGTCTGAAGTCTCTGAGCTCGAGTCCGAGTCAAGTCTGAAGTCTCTGAGCTCGAGTCCGAGTCAAGTCTGAAGTCTTTGAGCTCGAGTCCAAGTCAAGTCTGAAGTCTCTGAGCTCGAGTCCAAGTCAAGTCTGAAGTCTCTGAGCTCGAGTCCGAGTCAAGTCTGAAGTCTCTGAGCTCGAGTCCGAGTCAAGTCTGAAGTCTTTGAGCTCGAGTCCAAGTCAAGTCTGAAGTCTCTGAGCTCGAGTCCGAGTCAAGTCTGAAGTCTCTGAGCTCGAGTCCGAGTCAAGTCTGAAGTCTTTGAGCTCGAGTCCAAGTCAAGTCTGAAGTCTTTGAGCTCGAGTCCAAGTCAAGTCTGAAGTCTCTGGGCTCGAGTCCAAGTCAAGTCTCAAGTCTCGTTGTAACAAGTAAAACTCTAATAACAAATAAAGAAATTATAAACATTTATAAAAAGAACAAAGTTGCACATTAAGTAAGGTCTAAAATTAGCATTAGGTACAGAAATTAAATTAAATGGATAATAACACTGTCTTTATTGTACAAATGAAATATTATTATTATTATTTTTGAGCAATAGAAGGGATTTTCTGTTTGTCTTGGGTTGTTTGATTAACATAAATGACACAGACTTAAGTAGGTTAATTGAGCTTACTGTCTCTTTATTAAGAACAAATAAGCCCAGACTGGTTTCTGACTGATTTCTTAAGACATAAACAAAAATGTTTTTATTAGAAAAAGAATACTGTGAGATCATTTTGTGTGTATGTGCCCTGTCAAGAAAAGAAAGATTTTATTTTGGCTTAACATTTTGTATGTGCACTACTGAGGGCACTTAAACGCATGCTCAAACACAGGCAGAGTGTGAATTCCAAACAGCGCTTCAGGAAGAAGATACAGCAGTCGCTTCACATAAAAATGTTACATTGTTTTTCATTGGTCTATTCAGCAAATGTATGTTAATGGACTACACTACAGTATGACACAAAGTAGCGCAACTCTGGACCTGACTGGAGCTGGACCGGACACATTTAAACGCATGTGCTTACAGAAATCTGCTCACTTGAGCACCTTTTTGCGGTTACATTTTTAACCATTTAAACAATTGCAAGCCTTAGAAACACGTTAATGATAATCTTACCCTATTTAAATTGCATATTAATCCACGAATCGCATGCGAGCCGAACCGCGGATCCGTCACAGCACTACCCAAAGCTTCAGATGAATGGCACAGCAGCAGCCAGTGCAGTCGACATGTATGTTCGCGGCCGCGCGCGCGGAGCAGATACGTCACATGTGACGTCCTGGGCAGGCTGTAGGTAACGGAGGGAGGGGTATGACAGCGAGCTCATCAGACGTTTTCTAAAAATAAACATTGTTCACGAGTCGCGCGGCTCGAGTCCGAGTCGAGTCTGAAGTCTTTGAGGGTCGAGTCTCAAGTCGAGTCTGAGGTCACTGTGTGTGCGACTTAAGTCGCACTCGAGTCCGAGTCTCAAACTCGAGTCCCCATCTCTGGTTTATCAGGTCATTAAATTAATCTGTGTTAGAGGATGAGATGTTAAAATCCACCAAAATGATCTCAACCTGATCACTTTGATCTTTGACATGCAGATCGGCAATCACCATCTTCCCCCAGAGGACTGATGGGAAACGTGACTTCCGTGTGTGGAACAGTCAGCTGATTCGGTATGCAGGCTACAAGCAGCCTGATGGATCCATACTCGGAGATCCGGCCTCAGTAGAGCTAACAGAGGTGAGATCAGAGAGAAACACTGCAATAGACAACCTGGTTTTAGCTGGTTAAGCTGGTGTAGCAGGCTGGTTTTAGAGGGATATGGGCCACTTTTTTGCTGGTCTTAGCTGATGTTGCTGGGAGACCAGCTGACCAACCAGCTAGAACCTGCTGACCCGCAGGCCAGGCTTTAAGACCAGCTTGACCAACTATGCCAGGTTGGGGGGACCAGCTTAAACCAGCTACTTCCATCTTAAACCAGCTAAGACCAGCCATCCAGCTTAGCCAAGCTGGCCAAACCTCCAGCCTGGTCAAGCTGGTTTAAGTTGGTAGGTCAGCTGGTCTTCAAGCCTGAGACCAAAACCTCTCTAAAACCAGTCTGCTACACCAGCGTAACTAGCTAAAACCAGTCTGGGAGACCAGCTAAAACTAGCCAACCGCCTTAGGCGGGTTTTAGTTGGTCTTTTTTAGCAGGGATCATAAGGACATAAAGTTGATTTTTTGAATGCATATCAGCATTAAATATTAAAATATAAAAGGCTGTGAATCTCTGAAAAACATATTTTGGAGTAATCTAGTATTTCTTGAATAAAAAACTAATAAAGTTACTAATTATGGTTAGGTTGTTTTAGGGCATTAGGATTACGTTTTCCTATGTCACATGACCAAAACTCTCAGATCTCAGTGCGCAGTTTATAATTTTCGCTTGGGGTTTATCGTTCTAAACATGTTTTAACTTTGATTGGTGTGTAGATCTGTATTCAGCAAGGATGGAAAGCTCCAAAAGGTCGCTTTGACGTTCTGCCGCTTCTTCTCCAAGCCAACGGACACGATCCCGAGCTCTTTGAGATTCCAGATGATCTTGTGCTTGAGGTTCCCATCGAACATCCAAAGTAAGAAGAACCAGATATTACCGGCTATCTGAGATGTTTTAGGGGTTTATGGTTTATAGTTGATGATTAACATTCGTCCTCACCTACTTCATCTACCTAGAAAATGATAACAGCCAGTCGGATTCATGCCAGAGGGAAATGGCAGATCAGAGAGGCTGAACTGATCAGGTTTCTGGAGCATAGCAACGGTGAAATCACGCTGGGAGCCCTGATTTCCAATTTGAATTAAAACTGTCCTTTTCCTTCAACCCTGCTTCCATTTGCTCATTTAATGCTGCTAGGTTGGCACCTTATTGGTCAATACATAGAAAGATCAGTGACACAACTTTAACTCATTCCCCGCTAGCCTTTTTTTAAAAGTTGCCCGCCAGCATTTTTTTGTGATTTTCACACAAGATGCCTTCTAGGAAAATGTTCTTTTATAAATATATAAACATAAAAATATATCAAATGAAAGATCAGACCCTCTGCTTTTAAACAAACAAAACAAAAAAATCATCCTATTTTAATTTGTTCTCTTTTTATAACCTTTCAAATATGGGTAGGTTTCTTAAAAAATACCAGATTTTGAGCAAAATAATTGCATTTTTTTAATGGAGTTTTTTTAGAGATCAGATTCAGGCCGATGATCAAAACATAAACATTAGTGTTGTTGAATTAGTAGATGCTTTAGTTTTTTATAAATTGGGTAAGAGTGCCACAAAGTGGATAATAGCAGAATTATAGATTACAGTAAAAATCGACAGGGAAGCGTCATTTGCCGGGAACTGTTTTTTCTTAAATTGACGAGATAACTCCTCAATGGCAGGGAAAGGGTTAAGTATTACTCAGGGTTCCCACGGGTCAAGCAGGTAATTGAAAGTGCTTGAATCTATTTTATGCAAGAAGTTTTCTGGAATAAATCCATATTATTCCCTGTGTAGTGTAGGATAATATCATAAAAATTCTAAAAAAAAAAATTGTTCGCTTTAAATGTTTATATCTTTTGTATGCGAATGTTGATTCATTCAAAAATGCTTTTTGCATAGTTGTGTTTGACAAATGAAAACGTCTCGGGTTACGTATGTAACTGTTGTTCCCTGAGAGGGGAACGAGACTCTGCGTCTCCCTTGCCATACTTCCTGCGTCTCTGCAACGCCATCTTTGGCAATATTTCAGATAGCGATATACTTCCTGGCACCCGCATCACCCTGTCTTTGTCGTTAAGCCTCACCATTGGTTGAATTTGATATACACATTCAGATGCACTTACCCCTGGAGGCGTCCCCAAAGTGTCACCGCAGTGACACAGCGCGAGTTCCCTGAAAAGGGAACTGTAACAATGAATACTAAAAGGTCACACAATTGCTCTCACTTGAAATGTGACCCCACATTTAGTCCTTGAATTTGAGGGTATTGGACCTGGAAAGTCCTTGAAAGGTCTTGAATTTGAAGCTAACTAAGGTGTTGGAACGCTGACGACTGAATGTGTTTCCAGATGTTCAAATGTCGAAAAAATGTGGTAACCAAGTCTGGTTACTTTTGCATAAAATTTACTTTGCGATTCATCCAACATCATGAATTCTGGTCCTTTTATGTGTGGGATCCTATTATGCATTTTTAAAGTCTTGCTTATGTTGTTGGAGTGCACTGCATTATTCTCGTTTTTCAATTAAACATAATTTTGATATATTTGAACTTTATTCTACCCCGCTGTTTCCATTTTCATAAAACGGGCTTTTAAGTTTCTTGTCCTGTGAAGTCCCCCCTTCAGAAATATTCAATGGGCCCTTACATTACGGGTAGTTGCATTTGCTTAGACTAACTCTGTTTATTCAAATCTAATAAGATTGTGACATCACGATGTAAGGAAGAAGAGAGCTGTAGTCCTTTATCAGCTGTTTGTTGTAGCCTTAACTTTTAGGTTTGTAACTAAGCAGATCTTTGTTATGCCTACACAGCAACATTACGCACTAACTAAAGTTGAAAAAGTGGAATCGCATTATAGGACCCCCTTAAACACCATTATTATAGCGAGCACACCAGAGAAAATTTGACGAAAGTTGTCAATGTTTTTAACCCCAAGACTCTTAATGTGTGCTATTATGCCTACAGTATTATTGTGTTGTTGATTCAAAACACTCAAGGAACCAAAAAGCCAAGCAAGCATCTTAATGGACGACATTTAGCATTTACGTATTCATTAGCGAAGAAATGTTTGTATAATGCTGCAGTAATTACACGCTAACTCAGCTACATTAAGCCACATAATTGTGCGAATGTTACTGCGTTGATCAGCTCTTTCACAGGAACACAGCTTCTCTGTCTGTGTTAACAACAGGCGCCGGGGATGTTAGCCCTTCAGCGCAACACCTGAGGAGTCTGCAGGTGCAGGTTTACAGATAATGATCATTTTGGCATAGCTAACTGTGTGCGCTTTTACTGAGAAATTATAATAAAAGCTGTAAACAGAAATCTAATTCAAGCTTAATGTGGTGCATCTACATATGCCAAGAAATCGTCATGAAGACCTTTTCATTTTTATCCTTAATAACCATGAGACAAATACATCAATTTTCTTTTACATAAAAGACAGAAGTATGTTTAAAAATACTCATCAGCCGTAGCTCACTTTGTGGTCAACTTCATAACGCCATTATTTGCTTAAAGCTCCAATCCGAAACTTTGCCTCTCTATCGCCATCTCTGTTAGAAACATAAAATTGCAGGTTATGTTACATACTCACCTTATGCTTGTTTACGTTGTGACATTTCCCACAATATCCAACCTGACAAGTCAACATATCATTATTATAAGCTTTGCAGTGTGAATCGTGGTAATATTCGAGACACTTATGTACTTTTGTTTATTTGTTAGTAACCAATTGCAGATCCCAGCTTTTAATGTACTGTAAATATTCTGTAGCATGCACGCTTATCTAAGTAAGTTTGTTTGTGTCTTTTTGACGTCATACTTTTTTGTGCAGTTTTTAATTTCGTCTTACTCTGTCTGTGCAGGTTCGACTGGTTTAAGAAGCTGAATCTAAAGTGGTACGGTCTTCCTGCTGTGTCTAACATGCTGCTGGAGATCGGTGGGCTGGAGTTTACTGCCTGTCCCTTCAGTGGATGGTACATGGGCACTGAGATCGGCGTCAGGGACTTCTGCGACAGCTCACGTTACAACATACTGGAGGTAATGTACCAAAAATACACCATGCACAATGCCTGGCTTGCATCCTTAGAGAATAAACCCATAGTTTGCCCAACCTGTACTGCTTTTTTAATTAACTTGCTTGGTATTAGACATTTACGTTACATGCTTGAATACACTTTCTCGGCCGTTAACAGAAGCTTTATTTTTCCTTTAAATATAATGCCTTGTTATCCCCCTGAAGCCATGTGGATTACTTCTGTAAAGGATGGACAGACTTTTTATGGTTTTAAATCAAAAGCACCATTCACAACCATTATAAGCTTGGAACATTGACAGGACATTTTTTAATATAACTCTGATTGTGTTTGTATGGAAAAAGATAATCATATTTTGAGTAAATCATGAGGTAATTTGTTTTTTTTGCGTGGACTATCCCTTTAAATGACTAAGCATCCAGATCCTGTTATTTTGCTTTAAATCTATTAAATGTTGACAATTTACAATAAGTGTTATAAATACAGTAAATATCATAAAAACTTTTGACTCTATGATAAACTTTTAATTTTATTGCTTATAAGGTGTTTTTGTCTTTGGATTTCATCTGTTAATGTCTTCTAACTTCAACCCCAAATCAGAAAAAGTTGTGACACTGTAGAAATTGTGAGTAAAAAAGGAATGAAATAATTTACAAATCTCATAAACTTATATTTTATTCACAATAGAATATAGATAACATATCAAATGTAGAAAGTGAGACATTTTGAAATGTCATGCCAAATATTGGCTCATTTTGGATTTCGTGAAAGCTACACATTCCAAAAAAAGTTGGGACAGGTAGCAATAAGAGGCCGGAAAAGTTCTATAAAAGTGTCCCAACTTTTTCTGATTTGGGGTTGTACATTTATAAACTTTTACAAAAAGTGGTTTCCTTGTCTTATTAAGATCTACAGTACAGTTGATGACTGAATGACAGTCCTATTAACCTCCGATCAGATCCTGTGAGAATGCAGTAGAAACAGAGGTCTTTGTATGATACGATTAAATCCTTTCAATTCAGGAAGTAGCCACAATGATGGGGCTGGACACGAGGAAGACATCCTCCCTGTGGAAAGACCAGGCACTGGTAGAGATCAACATCGCAGTTCTGTACAGCTTTCAGGTACTAACTAATACTTAGTGATTTACTGATGTATAAAATGTTTTGATTTTGATGAATTTAAAACACTGGCATATCGGCAATAGCACGAGAAAGGCAGATGCCAACTGTTTATTAATTAACTGTGTAAAGACTGAGGGCCCTATCTTGCACCCAGTGCAATTAACTTTGTCAGTGACGCATGTATCAATCGTATTTTGCACCGGCGCACAGCGGGTTTTTCCCTCCACAGACGCACGTTGGCAAACTAGGGAATGAACTTGCGCTCCCTGGGCGGTTCAGCGCAAAAAAGGAGGCGTGTTCCGGCGCAAACCATACCTGATGCTATTTGCAGTTTCAAAAAACAATTGCGCCACTGACCAAAAAAACTAGTCTAAAGTCAGTGGCGCGTTGCGCGTGGTTCATTATGCTATTTTAAGGGCACATGCTTGACCATAATGTATAGCGTGCACAACGCGCACACAATTTGCTTATCTAATCTACACAGATGCAACAGTTATTTTTGCAAATCATAAATTGTTACAATAAAAAATATTAACACATGAGATTTTGCTTGCGTTTCTTGGGTCCGATTTCAAAGCCCCCAAACCCTTTCAGCGGTGAGGGTGGACGCAGATCTGTGTAGAGGCAGATCCACCTCCCGTTACACGGCGTGCCCGATTTATGCTGGCAAGCTGGGATTCCCCCGTCTCCTGACATCATTGTAGCGCTTGGCGCAACGATGGGGATGCCAGCTGATGAGACAATTGTGGCTATTTCCTCTCACGCCTGTTTAACCTATTTGGGCAGGTTTCTCCTATCCCCATACAAAACAACTTCTCTGTCTTTGACTGCTCTTACAAGAACGTCGGTCTCCTAGGCTGTGAACCCCTCCTGGCGTGCGCCTGGTAAATCCGTCATAATAATAGCAACCCACCATGGAACTTGTGCACTTGCGTTTAAAGGGAATGTTGGATAGCGTTCTGATTGGTTTATTTGACGTTACGCCCAAACCACACCTATGAATAATGAACCTACTTCAGACCAACCCCTTATTGATTTGCGCCTGGCGCAAGAGTTATTTCTCCCGCCGGGAAAATAGGAACAGCGCCCAAGATCCGCCCACAAAGTCACTTGCGCATTGCGCTTCGCACTTGCGTTTCAGATCGTTAAAATAGGGCCCAATAAGTTTCATGTCTGTTGCATAATCCAGCATTAAAAAGAATCAAAATAATTAAATACTTAAATTAAATTACTGAATATTAATTATTAACAAAATAAAACAAGATAAAATATGTACAAATTAAAGTTTATCAGACGTTTAATAGGGAAAAAATAGTAAATCATGTAACCACGTGAAGCTATGCGGTCATCTTACTTTGTGCCTCTCTTATTATGTTGGTCAGTTGAATGTTAAATAGATCGACCCATGTTCAATAAAAATAATTTGATGCAGAAATAAGCTAGCTAATAGGCCAACTGTATACTATTGTATAAAAGTGTTTAATGTCGGTATCAGCCAGAAATTAACATACAATAAAGACAGTGTTATGATTCATTTGATTTGATTTCTGTACCTAATGCTAATTTTAGACCTTACTTCATATGCAACTTTGTTCTTTTTATAAATGTTTGCAATTTCTTTATTTTTTAATAAAAAATTGGTGGGGGTTGGCCCAAACAAATTCTTGCTAGTGCCCCCAAGAGGCTTTTTTCATCCGAATAATTTCGGTTGCCGAACATTCGGTGCATCCCTACTTATTTCCCAATACAAGGCTTTTATATTGCCGTTTTGACACTAATAAATACATTAGATATTGGTGAATAGCTGTGCTCATTTTACTCTTTTAATCTTCAATAAATGCAGATATTGAATTGAATTAAAGCAACACTATGTAGTTTCCATGTAAAAATGTCTTACAGCTCCCCCATGTGGCTGAAAAGCGCAACACTGCCTGGTATCAGACACTCTTCTGCAGGCAGGGGGAGGGGCGGGGCTGTGTTTCCTACCCTCCACCGCCACTTTCAGAGTGTGCTTGTAGCAGCTAGGAGGCTGCTCAGGTTGCGGCAACAGTACAATTTGTCCAGTTAAAAGTTGTTCTATCACTGAAATAATTTTAGAGACATTATTTAAAGGGAAAAAAAACTACATAGTGTTGCTTTAATTTGAAATTAAAAATCCAAATTTAATTTAGTTTTCTTAATATATATATATTAATCTTAAATATCATATTTAATGTTCTTGTTAATACCTACACCAGATTTTTGCCATAAACATAGCCATAAAAATGTCATGGCGTTAAAAAATTAAAACAGGTTTTATTATAAGATATAAAGGTTCTCCGTCAAGTACTACAGAATGTCCAGAATGAGTATATGAAAATAATTGTGCGCATAATTACACAATTTTGTGTTTATTGATGTTGTTCACATAAAAAGCAGAGTTTAGTATAGAGGAAAATAATCTTGTCATTAAATAACATTTGTCTTTTTAAATAAAGATTGTCTGTTGTTGATACATTTTGACAACTAAAAACATTTTTACAGATATCAAAGGTTACTATCGTAGACCATCACTCAGCCACCGAGTCCTTTATGAAACACATGGAGAATGAGTACAGGGTGAGAGGTGGTTGCCCGGGCGATTGGGTGTGGATAGTCCCACCCATGTCGGGAAGCATTACACCTGTATTCCATCAGGAAATGCTCAACTATCGCCTTACGCCCTCCTTTGAGTACCAGGTTTGTCTTTCTAATTCACTTTTAATGTTATTTTTGGCAGCTATCAAAACCAAAAATCATTTTAATCCTATATTAGTAAAAAAGGTTTATTTTTGTACCTTTACAAGTATACAAAAAACACAATGTTTTACCTTTTTGGGTAGATTACTGTACCTGTTGTGTACATTTAAAAGTACAATTGAATGTTTTAATTTGGTCATTAAAGATAGGTCCCTAGTAGGATCCAAAAACCATTCATCTGTTTTGCAATCTTATTTAATTCAGATTCCCATTGCCAAAAATATTTATCCAGAATTTCTTAGCATTTGGTATAGTCAGAGATGTAGCTAGTGCAGTAGTTGGGGACATTTGTTTTATTTTTGTAATAAAAATCCCACTGCATTTATGTGTGACATTTGCATATAGAAATTAACATTGTGAAAGACTGTCAAACATTTGGCAGATGATTCAAACCAGCGTAAAATGCATTCAAGCTCTACATTTTTTTCAGTATGTCTCTCTCTCTCTCTCTCTCTCTCTCTCTCTCTCTCTCTCTCTCTCTCTCCAGCCTGACCCTTGGAACACACATGTGTGGAAAGGGGTGAATGGAACGCCCACTAAAAAGAGAGCGATCGGCTTTAAGAAACTTGCCAAGTGAGTGAATGAAGGGTCTTGATCCTTCATCGTTTGTTTTGGTGTGAAGCGTATGATTCTTGACCTCGGCAGTACATTGCATTGGTTCAGAACGCTGTCCGTCTGCAGCGCCTCCACCATTTGTAAATTACAATCCATAGCACAGGAACTTCAGCAAGCAGTTTTGTTAATGGCTGTTTAAAATGGCTTTCTACCCAATTTCCCCATTATTACAGTGGAAATATAATGGCTGAAGTGAGCACAAAGCAATGTACTGCGGAGCACAAATCACACTCCCTGAACCGCTCTCATAATCGGGTTTCTTTCAATGTCCCTTCAGCGTTCAGTTTGCAAGCTATTACGGTAATTGCCCGCAGGATATTAGTAGCTACATTTATGTGATTGTGTAGTTTCGCAGATGTGGGAGAGCTTCTGTCAGCGAGTAAATCTCTCGCTGAGTTGACGAAAGAGGACGTTTAGTCGGGAAGTTTATTCATGTTGATGTTTCTGTGTGTATTTGTTCGATCTACAGGGCTGTGAAATTCTCGGCCAAACTCATGGGACAAGCCATGGCCAAAAGAGTGAAAGCGACCATCCTGTTCGCCACAGAAACCGGAAAATCGCAGGATTACGCTAAAACGCTCTGTGAGATTTTCAAGCATGCGTTCGATGCAAAGGTAAATATAAAAGGTCTATAGCGAGAAGTTGATGTCATAACTGAGACGTCACTGAATGATGTCACCCAATATGTGTGTAAACAAAATTGTGAAGTTTACCTGTGACATCACCTAGGTTGTTTTGCAGTTCCATAAAATGCTATTTAAAGTTGTCAGAAATTTGTAAGTTTACCTAAAAGTTACAGTATGTTCTTAGATGTTCAATGAAAATTGTATTTGTATTCATGATATAACCCCTTCATGATCCTTTCCAAATTCCGGTTCCTCAAATCGATTTGCACACAAACGGGTTTCTTACACCTGACAAAATCCAAAATTGACAGACATCCACACATTCCCTTTTACATTTGAACCAACCAGAATCCCTTTTCCAGTGCATATAGTTTGCACTTCGTGTGAGATTTATCCTCATGTCATTTTCACACGAAAACAAGCTGCGCGGAAGCTTGGATGTCAGAAATGTGTCCTCCACGAGTGTATTTTTCTTCTGTGCCATTAAATGCCAGGGGATGTGAAAATTGACTCGCCCGCGCACAGAGCTGTAGTTTAAGTTAAGATCACATAAACTCGAAACTATGGGAGGCATTAAAAAGCAGACTGTGTCACAACTACACTCGATCAAGTCTTTAGCCCAGGGGCAGCAGTTATAATGCATAACGGTTTTTTTTTATTGGTGCGGATAATCAATCTTGATCGTGCATTCTCGTTGCTGCGTGATTTAAATGCAGATGATGCTAATATGATACTTTTGTCTCTCTTTTCTCTCTGTTTGTCCCGAGGGTGATGCATCTTTTTTGTTAATTGTATTGCGATGAATTAGTTGCTCGTTAGGCGTCGTACGATGTTTTCATTAATGTTACGCCCCTTTCGGCATTGCAACAGGATCAAGAGATAACGTGCCTTCCATCCTAATGCACATTGTGTGGTTTTTGTTCTTGTGCTAACAATCCCTTAAATATCTTTGTAAGATCAACATATCATATAAAGTATTTTGTGTGTCACATAAAGTGTACTTTCCTCCAGGTGATGTCTATGGATGAATACGACACTGTTGATCTTGAACACGAGACCCTTGTGTTAGTGGTAACCAGTACGTTCGGCAACGGCGATCCACCTGAAAATGGAGAGGTGAGGTGCTGTTTAAGTTATGTTAGCAGAAATGACACATCAATTTTTACTCTCAGGAGAAAATCATCCAAAATGTTCACCCTGTCAGAATCCATTGTCCATTAAACATATCCTTCTAGATTGTATTACATCTGACCCTGTAAGAAACGCTTAGGTTACTCACGTAACCCCGGTTCCCTGAAATAACGGGAACGAAGCATTGCGTCAGTTAGCTGACGCTATGGGGGGGGAAACTCCTGTTTACTCCGTGACTGAAGCCTATTGGTTAACGTCTGTACAAAGTACAGACCAATGACGTTTGAACCCGCGCGCGGGAGGAACGCGTCCCTATATAAGCGCGGTTCAATCGTCAGGAGCTCATTATTATTCGACTGAAGCGCGCAGCCGAATAACACTCGCTGCGTAGACGTTTGTAGCACGGCAAGAGACGCAATGCTTCGTTCCCGTTATTTCAGGGAACCGGGGTTACGTGAGTAACCTAAGCGTTCCCTTTCAATACGGTTCACTTCGCATTGCGTCAGTTAGCTGACGCTATGGGGGAACGTAATCCCATCACGCCGTGCATACACAACGTACTGAAGTGCCTTACCGGAGAGACACTGCGTGTGGCCCTATACCCGGCATATTCACAGCTTTAAAGCAAATGTGTAAGCACCATATAAATTGTTGACGCGCACACGGTGGGGTTTTAAGCGCACCGGGGGCACATAACAGCACAAGACGGCTAGGTACGCGCCGCGGCTGTGCGAGATAAGTAAATTCAGAGTCACGTTGGTGAGCTCGCTGAGCGCACCGTGGTGTACACATAAAACGCATGAGCGTGCATGATTGAGCCGAGAGAAACTGCGCTCGTAGGGCAGGGACGTCTAAGCTGTACAATCTGACAACGTAGACGGCGAAGACCAGCCGGCCGCGTAGCAGATATTAAATATAGATATAGATACCCCTGTAGACCAAGTTCATGAAGAAGCCAAACTCGCACAGAGTGGGCTCTATATAGGACATAGCTCATAGAGGGGCGTGAGCCAGTGCGATGGTTTCAACGATCCATCTAAATAACCACTGTTAGCAACAGACATACGTAGTGAGTGATCTGCGAAGCTCACGAACGGCCGATCTGACTATAATATGCGGCAGAACGGTTCGTAGCGTGGGATTATACAGATACCACAATAGTGTGAACCCAGGTGCACCCTCGAGCGCATCGGGATGCATATAGGTAGTATTATAGTGCACAGATCGGTGAGCTTTCCAAGCGCGCCGTAAATGTGTATTGACTATAAATTGCACGGGCACAGGTGAACACTTGAATACATCGTGAATGCATATAGATGAATCAGAGTGTTATAATGCACAGGCCGGCAAGATTCTCGAGCGCGCCGTCATGTGTTCTGATAATAAATTGTGCGCACACGGGTGAACTCTTCAGTGCACCGTGAATGCGTATAGATAAATCAGTGCACACAACGCGCCGTGAATGTGTACAGATATGATTGATGAACGTAACGGTGGGCACCCAACGCACCGTGAACGTACACAGATGAACAACAATGTATGTGTCACAAAGCATAACACAGCTGTGTATACAGGTGAGCTTTCCCAAGCGCATCTTATTGTATACCAAAATGTTATAGCGTGTACATGTGAGCTTCTCTAAGCGCACGGTGGACGCATATAATTAAAAACCATATCGTGCATACAGGTGAGCTAATGGGCGCACCTTTTAATGCAACAAACCTCAGTAGTGCGCGAAGCAGGGATGTCGAAGCTGTAAACTGACAACGTGGACGGCGGGGACCAGCCGGCCGTGTCACAATTGTCAAATGAGAAACCTCTAAGACCATGCCCATGCTCTAAGACAAGTGAGCATAATTGTCACGGGAGGTGATAACGTCAACGATCCATAAATAGCCTGTATTGACAGGTGCTCTAGTGAGTGATCTGTGACGCAGATAAACAGCTGATCGTCTGATGTACGTCAGACGTATGTGTCATACAGGACCTTGGACAGTTCCAGAGCGCTGTGCCTCGGGCACCGTCCGCATCTGAGAAATGACAGGCTTATGAATAAAGTGAATGGCCAGCCGTAAAAGCATGGTTCGCTGTTACCGCCGCCGTCCGCATCTGAGAGATGACAGGCTTGTGAATTAAATGAATGGTCGGTCGTAAAAGCGTGGTTCGCTGTTATCACGGCCACATAGATATAGGTAGGGGAGAGAGCCGCCGTGCCTCTGTAGTGAGGAGAAAAGTGTTCCACCGGCGATTCGCCGGGGGTTTTGACTTTCAAATGTCACTAGACAGAATGGATCAGACTTTGCATAAGGACGCCTCGTGAAAGGGGTCCTAGCAGCTTGTGTCAATGTGTCATAAGGCACGTAATGTAGGTCGTGTCCCACGGATGCCATCTCCGCACGCCCATCGTAATGGGTTAATATTGGTAGTTTAAGCATGAGATGCGTATCACTCTGATTGAACATAGCTTATAAAGCGATGCAATGAGTTTATAAAGGAGATGACTCGTCAGCTTGTTCAGGGGGCGAGATCTCAGTTTGGTTCGGTAAATAATGAAACCACCGTAGATTGCCCGACCGCATTATCACAATAACACGGTCGAGAGTGCTGCAGTGCTAAATCATCCTCTTAATGTACCGTATTCACAGTACAAGGTGATTTATATGAGACAAACGGCGTTCCACGCGCCGAAGGCTGATTGCCGTCGTAAAGCGTGTTCAACCCACAGCAAATGCTGGGCTAGCTCGTAATGACAGCACTTCATGCAGCCGTGTGTAACTTAAGCAAGCTTCCCGGCCGTCAGCTCGGGGCGGGACCTTTGCTTAGTCAAACTGAAGTGGACTTATGAACAGAATGCCACGATATTCAGCTTTCTGAGGCTCGTTAGAGGGGTACGTGTGCCCGTCTTAAACGAGATGCCGCGCGCGTCTGACTGTGCGCGCGCTTTAAGCTTTGAAACTTATTGTGGCGGGTAGCAAGCTCACTTGAGGTTGATATT